>NW_006256877.1:6196707-6472474 GCF_000478725.1 Eutrema salsugineum
TCCAATGTGAGGTCTTCAACTCCGGACGAGTTATCTCTATTTATCTCTCTCGCTTTCCCTATCTCTCTCCATCTCTATCTATCTATCTCTCTAACATTCCATCCCCCCTCTCTCATTCTTACTTTCCGTCTCTCATTTCTTCCGTCATCCTAAATTGTATTACAATTGAGACACCTGCATCTCTCTCCCTTTTTCTTCTTCTCCATCTTCTTTTATCTTCTTCCTCATTTTTTCGTTCTTCATTTACAGTGTCTTTGACTTCTACTTCTTCTCTCTTTATCGTCCTTGTCTTCTCCGAATTAGGCTTCATCTTTTTCATTCAATTTTTTTCTTCCTATTATTATCTCATATTTTTCCTCTTCCTCATCTGCTTCGTCTTCATTTACTCATACTTTTATCTTTGCATTTACCTTCTTTCTGATATATATTTTTGTTCTTATATTTCATCGTCTCTAACTTTTTTTATACCATATTCATATTTTGGACGTTCTTTTTTTCTCCAATTTTTACTCATTTCCGTCCCCATCATCTTCTCCTTAATATTCTATGTCTTACTTGAATTCTTATATTCTTCTGATTTTTCTTAGTCGCTCTCCTTATCTTCACTTTCTTCTACTTCATCTACACCATCTTCTTGTTTTCTTATTCTTCTACTTCGTCTATTCCTGCATTGTCTCAGATGAAGACATGCAATTGATCAGTTTCCTTCATCTAGCAAACCTCAACGACTAAAATATTTAATTTTCTCCTAAAATGATCAAGTGAAAAACACTTATAAATGTCTTACTTTGAACGAAGTTCTCATTGACATCACTAATTCTTACACAATAAAAAATGACATTCATTTTATCTCCTGAACAACTCTTTTCTCATAAAGAAAGAGGAAAAAGGTTAACCTGATTAACTCTATCTCTAACTTGCGCTAACTAAATATTCGTATTTTCTTGTTTTCAGATAATATTCCCTTAGACCAGAAGTCCCATTGATGAAGGTATCTTCAGGACAAGGGATCGTTAAGCAAGCCACCAATGGGATGATCGAACCTGAACTCTTCATCGGATTTACTAAGCAAAGCTTGAAACGATGACTGGCTCAAATTTGTGTCATGAACTATATATCACTTCTTCTGGACCTGGTCTGAGTCACCATACACCGCAAGAAACCCTTTTGGCGTTACAGAAGGGCTAAGAAACTTATTTTCACCCAAGAGACCTCTCACTTCAGCAGAGATTTGGCTAAGCCCCTGAATTATGATACAAAAAGGATTAGCATTTCTATAAAGAAGGAAGATTAGTCAATAAGGACTTACGTGGAAATGCTGTGTCCCATAAGGACTTACGGCCATCGTGTCCCATATAAGAAAGAAAGACAATGAAGATTTCATTGAGTTAGCTGAAGAATAAAAGTGTGGAAAAAGACATTCAATAATCAATTATATCATCTAATGGCCATGATTCATGGTATATTGGTTTTGAAAAATTTTTGAGTATAAGAAATAAAAGATACAACTGCAAACTAAATTTGAAAAGCAAAACAATTGTGGCAATGAATCCTTACTTTAGAAGTTTGCTGGTCAGTGTTAAGCTTGTTGGAAATCGTACCTTGGGTTTTGCTGCAAATTTTTGTTACAATGATTTTCCATATCAGGATGATGGTGAAGTGTAAAGTAAAATGATCAACTGAAAAAAAAAAAAAGACGGATAGATAAACAAAACCAAAAGATCGACATCTCAAACATAATCACAAACGAATATATCTATAAAACATAAGTGTAACAAACGAACATAACTCAAAATTCTTCCTTTTGGCATCTCGACAATAGATGTATTTAGAAAAACTGTACAACATCAATAAAGAAGAACCTAGTTTTGTAATACCGTAATGGTAAATTAATACACATATATTTATAACCACCAATTGAGTAGGTTTTTGTACAAAAATTTACATTATATAAATAACAGGCGGCCGAGCTACGTGCTTCAGCCCTAAACCCTAAAACACTTACATATTAACAACTGGAAGAACATCTACGAAAAAATAAACAATGTATATGATTAAAAAACGTGATCACAAAATCAACAAAAAAAACATATCATCAAACATATCAATTACAACACAAAAATAAAGATCTAGTACTAACCTAACCAAACAATAGATCCGTGAACATCTCAGCCGTCTTGGGATCACTAAACAATAACCCTGCAAAAAAAAAAAGTTAAAAAGAAAAAAGAAAAAGAAAACAATAAGAACAAAACACAAAACTAAAGCTAGAGATGATGGCTAACATATTAAAAAATACAAACAAAATAGATAAAACGAAAAATACAGAAGCATGACTCATAAGAATAAATATGTCTTACTCAAGAAACAAATATACTTCGTAAGAACATAGAAGACAGACTAAATTACCCCCATTATTTGGTCAACCTATAATCAGAAAAACAAACAATTTTATTAATAATTAACAAAGAACCACGAACTGTCAATGTAGTTAAAGATGAACTCACTTGTATGAGAATATTTTAGAGGTGTCCTTTGATGAATGAGAAAAAAGTAGCCAAGACATAATTTCTCAACGACGATGATATTTTATTAGGTAAACCTGATTTCAACCTAGGTTTAGGTTAAATCAAGAGCTTGGAAATCAAAAAGCTAAACGAACTAAACTAAAACGTGCGGCTAACAAAACTTACACAAAACGATACGCTGAATAAAGAGGAAGAATGCGTTCAACTTCAGTATCCTTCTCGGAAGATCAGCCTACAACAGAATAGCAACAACATCAAAAAAAAAGCAAGCAAACTAAAAGCAGGAATCAAAACGGCGTAGAACACAAAGAAAACAAAGAAACTATTGCATATGAGAAAGTTTAACCTAGGATTTTTCTAAAACGATATGGAAGAATGAATATAGAAGACGTATTTATATAGATTTTCAAGCTTAGGGTTTTTATTATTAGGGTTTTGTTTAGGTTACATAAAATAGTTAATATGGGCCGACGACATTTAAATCCACGTGTTTAGGGCTTATATTGCTAGGGTTTGGAGTTTATATTGTGTTAAATAGTTATATGGGCCGACGATATTGATGTTCTCGAGTTTAATTAAAAAATTTTGGTTAATATTTTCGAAATTATTTTTTTTTATTAAGGGGTAAGAGGTAATTAACCAGCTGAAACTCAATGAGAGGCCTCCATTGCTTATTTTGAACTTGCTTTTAATATATATGATTAGATTGTGATATTTGTCACGGTAAATTAAGATTTTGAAGTATATCACTGTAATCATATAAATTTTTTATTTTTAATCATTTATTTTAAAGAAAAAGGAAAAAAAAATATATGCTTATTTTTAAATAAAATTATCAAATAGAAAAATACAGTAAGTAAAAAAAATAGAGACTATGTTTCTGGAACTTTAACATTTATTTAAAGATATTATTTATCAGATTTATTAATAATATTAATTAATTTATAATTTCTTAATTACGAATATAAAACATAGATTGTAAAAAACTTAACAGAATTTTAGTTTAGAATCTAATACGGATCATTATTACGTGGATAATCAATTTTAAAGTCTAATTATTTTTTTCTGTGTATTACACAGATCCTAATCTAATGCTTATATGATGGATGGATATTCATCACATTGTTTTATTATATGGTGTAAAAATAACAATAAGAGAGTTTTTCTTGAAAACCTGAAATGGGTGATCGATAACTCGAACAATTTTTCATCAGGTCTTTTTTCACTGAAGAAAAGTGATACGAAACATACAAAAAAGTGTCTAACCACCCCCCCTCCCCCCCTCCCACAAAAAAAAAAAAACTTTAGAAATTAAAAAGTGACTTACTATGAAATTATCTGTAAATTCTTTTTTTTTTTTGTCAGAAGTTATCTCTAAATTATTTTCTCCTTTTTATAAATTTTATATCATCTATATTTACTTTAAATGGGTTTAGGGTTTTCTAATTTATTATAATGTGAAATAATAAAGACGAGAGCTTTTCTTGAGAGATTGGAACTCACCAACTTGTCCACAATCGGTTTATTGTTATTCTCTGCTTCTTTTTAGTTGATCATCCATCTTTTGGAATTTAAAATATTCATGATCGTTGTATTGTGATTCTGTGATTTGTTTTTTCTTTTTTTTTTTTTATCTTCTACGGAACACCGATTATAGATTGGATGAGGAATTTGAGTTTAGCCAGAGAACAACCATCGGTTCAAGAAGAGGCAACCCTTGGCCATGATAAACGGTTCATAAAAATCGCCGAAGAAGCAGCCGACTCGACCAGAGAAGATTCGAATGTTTCTGTGTATCTGCTGGATAAAGATCTTCTCGAATGCCCCACTTGCTGCGAGCCCCTCACTATTCCTATATATCAGGTTTACTTCTTAAAGTTTCTTATACAGCAAGTTACTATATACTGTCTTCTTTTTTTCTCTGTTGATGTATTTTTATGATAAAACTCTGGTTCTATCTTGCAGTGTATTAATGGTCATATAGCTTGTTCTCTTTGCTGCAAGAGAGTTAATAACATATGCCCCTCATGTAAGTTTCGGGTTGGGTACATTCGTTGCAGAGCCATGGAGAAAGTCATTGAAGAAGCTAGAGTGTCATGTCCAAATGCCAAATACGGTTGTAAAGAGAATGTCTCATACCAAAACCCCTCGAGCCATGACAAACAGTGTGGTTTTGCACCGTGTTCCTGCCCCGTGCGTGACTGCAACTATACAGGCTCACACAAGGATCTCAAGAACCACGTCAATGTTGAGCACAAGGAAGGCCTGGTTCTTTTCAAGTGGAACACTCCTTTATGCATTGAGCCTACCCTCCTCAGTGAGGAGATGACCATTCTTAGAGAAGAGAAAGATGGAGACCTGATTGTAATTCAAGGTTTTGAAGGAACGGACGGTATTTTTGTAACTCTAAGCTGCATTGCACCATTGGCAAATGAAAAGGTCATACTATCCTGTAGTCTGGAATTGAGAACCTTGAGAAGCACACTGAAGCAGGAAGTGACGGTGAAAACAATTCAGAAAACGAGCGAGGAAGAGCCTGAAGAAGATTTCGTGTTGGTTCCTTCCTATATGCGTAATGGGACGTACTTCTTGGAGATTAGCATCAGCCGTTGTTGGTTCACTTATTTTATAGCTTGATATATTTTAACAACAAATATCAAGTTCATAGTTTTTCTTTTATTCTACAACATATATTGTGCTTTACGTATTTTATTTCAAGAACTAGTTGACGTAGCTCAGCTGCTAGACAGTTTGATCCTCAAAAAGAGAACTGGAAATTTTTTTCATATTTACAACACAACACAGTCTCTAGCTGCTAAAGCTTCTTTATTTTTGTTTTTTTTTTTTTGTATTTACCAATAGGATTTAAAAATACACTATTTAGAGGCGGTAAGAGTCTCTAAATTAGTAGGAGACATTCATAGTCAAGAGTATAGGAAGAGCAAACATAGGCTTTTATTCAAATGTATGTCGTGTAAATTACCGATCTGGTATAGCTACAATCTCTAGCTTGCAGAGCAGTAGATCTAGGATATCATGTCCAAAATGCCAAATACGGACGACGTAAAGAGAATTCCATCTTATTCTTCTTCTCTTTTTTTTGTTTCTTTTGAATTGAGTGTAAAAGTTTATTCAAACCAAAAAAAACAATTTATTATTTACAATGAATGCTTCCTTGTGCTTAATGTACCTAATAGACTTCACACTGAAATAGAATTAAGAAATAAACTCAACTTGTCGATGCTTCTTTTTAACGTGAGAAGGAGACAAAGAGATTTAAGTTAGGCTTCCTTATAACCCTAGTCTCTATCAGAGACTGAGGTTAATTCTTTGAAGTTGTTTTCTCATTAATCAGTACTAAAGACCCTTATATAATCTGTGAATCAGTTTATAAGTAAATCTAGTGTAAGAACACACAACAATCCAAACGACTTAAGATCCAACGTGAAAAAGAAAACGCTAAACACCAAAATCTAGCTAGTTTTTTTTGGGTCAAAATGTTAAGATATATTACCAAAAAATGAGAAAGTTATACATGCTATTCTACATAATAGCGTAGCCCATTAGCTCCAAAGGAGAGAGTTTTTGGAACGAAAAATAATTACAATGAATCAGCAAAAACAGCCAAAGTAAAACTCAAGCAGAGAAGGAGTGGCAATAGAGCCCCGAGCCGGGAAGGATAGAAGACGATCCCGCATAGTGCGGTCGATGCGAGCTTTGATATCCGAAGAGGAGGAAGTCATGTTGAAGATACGGGCATTTCTTTCTCTCCAGAGATGATGCGCTGTTACTTGGAGAAGGAGCTTTGCAACAGCCTGGGAAGATCTTGTCGGTTGCATAGAGAGAAGGGGAATCCATTGCGAGATTGCTAGGAGGCCAAGCGGAGGGTTATGTCCGAGACGAGAAGCCAATGAGACCCAGATGGAGCTGGAGAAGGAGCACTGAAAAAACAAGTGATCATGGGATTCATCTCCATTTGTGCAAAGAACACAAGTTAAGGGAACCTGTAGACCCCAGCGATGCAACCTGTCTCTTGAGGGAAGGCGCTTTTGGAATGAAAGCCATAGGTGGAAAGAGAATCTCGGGACCGACTGTTTAAACCACACACATTTAGTCCACTCCAGATGAGGTGAGGTTACCCGTAGCTGATCCCAGGTTCCTTTTGAGGAAAACGAGCTAGAGAAGTTCCCAGATGGGGTTCTCCAGAGATACCGGCCACATCCAGCCGAGGGATGCAGAATAGCTCTAGAAGCAACATAAATGAGGACCTCTTCCGCTCTGTCAGATCTTGCAGCCCGGAAGTTCCAAAAGCCATCCTGAATTGCGTCGCAAACTCTAGCTTCATTATGAAGGCGAAGAGAGGAGGGGCCAGATTCACCAAGGAAAGAGATCAGAGGCCCAAATTCTGTCCAGTTGTCGAACCAGAAAGAAACAGTAGATCCATCGTTCATTTCGCACTTTAGGAAGCGTAAAACTATCGGCTTCAAACGGAGTAGACAACGAATGCTCCAAGAAAAACGATCACTATCCGGAGAAAGCCAAAAACTCTTACGGTCAGACACATTTTGTTGGAATAAGCTTGAAAGAAACTTGAAGTGCAAGTTTCCTAATCCTGATCAAAGTGTGTTTCTAGAAGGTTAAGATTAGAAAAAGAAATTTAGGAGTTATCTAAAAGGAAATTTAGGAGTTATCTAAAAAAGGAAATTTGTTTCTCTATTGGAATTAGGAGTTAGCTAATCCATTATCTATATAAGGAATTGCAGAGTTGTTGCAAATACTTATGAGTTGAGAGAGAGATTAAGAGAAGCTTTAGTTTTTGAGTGATTTTTCTAAAGCTAATAAAAGAAGTTGCTTTTATTCATACTTGATCTAATTCTCAATTCTATACATTTTTCTTTAACTACGCTACCCATAGAGAGCCCGATCTAGTGAAGAAATGCCAGATTAGTTTGAGATGAAAAACGACTTCAAAATCCTCTAGTCTCCGAATACCCAAACCGCCTTCGATCTTTGGTCTACACACATCAGCCCAGGCAACTCTTGCCCCCGAAGATGGAGAGGTTTTGTTTCTCCAAAGAAAAGCAGAGCACAATGAGTCCACTCGCTCATAAAACTTCTCGGGGAGGACAAAAACCTGGCTCCAAAAGTTGACCATCCCGTAAATGACAGAAGATATCAGCCTGATTCTTCCAGCGTAAGACAGAAATTTTGCAGTCTAAGAGTGGATTTTGGCAGTGATTCTTTCCAGAAAAGGTTGCCGAGCCGCAAATGAGAGTTTTTTAGGGGAGAGAGGAAGCCCAAGATACCTGGTGGGAAACTCGCCTTGAGCTATTCCGGAAATGGAGCTCAGCAAAGATGCTTCTGGCTCAAAGAACCCCGAGAAGAAAATTTCCGATTTTGATGCATTCAAGTCAAGCCCCGAGAAAGATTTAAACACCGCTAAATCCTCAAGCATACCGAGAATGGAGTGCCGAGACCCATTTATGAAGAGAAGCAGATCATCTGCAAAAAGCAGGTGAGTGAGGAGAGGATCTTCAAATTGGGGGTGCAGCTCAAATTTAGAAGATCGAGCAGCATCATCAAGCATTCTAGACAGAGCATCCATGACCAAAATGAAAAGGTAAGGTGAGAGGGAATCACCTTGCCTCAACCCTTTCTTTCCTTCAAAAAAACCAGTAAGCTCACCATTAATCAAAACTTAAAACCTTGTTGAGGAGATGCATTGACTAACCCAGGTTCTGAATAATGAAGGGAAACCCTGAGCTTCAAGAATTTTTAACACAAAATCCCAGCAAACAGAGTCAAAAGCCTTTCGCAGATCCACTTTGAGCATGCAAATTCTAGCTAGTTCTTAAAGGAAAAGCACTAAAACTCTTTCATTAGGTCTGGTCTGTCCTCCAAATTCAAGAAAGGTGATTCACAAACCCATAATATTGTGTCCTTGAGTTTTTCATTGACTAGAACTCGAGGAAGTATATGAAAGCTCTAAGATGACAATGGGATTGATTGCTTCGAGCTCAAGAAATTCATAAATAATTCATCAGAGCCACGTGCAGTTATCATGTTGTTACGTGAATCGCATAAAACATCAAAAGTGTTAGAAACTTGGCTTTTGCAAAAACATCAAAAGTCTCATTTAATATATACACTCACTTGAGAAAAAAGAAATGGTAAGCATTTTCTACTTGAGCATTATTTTGTCATGTCATTATATTTTAGCCGTTTAGGGCCTAAGGAAAAAAAAACTCTTGGGAAATCTCCACCCAATTTATGAATGCAGAGCTATTTCCGAGAAAGATTTAAATGATAATAAAAAAATGCATGTCTAGAGTCAGATAAAAAACGCTTGGGAAATTGGAGCCTTGAAGCGTTAGGGTTTAGCCATCTCTCTTACTTATATCTCCAAATATCGAGTCTCATGGAAACTTCAGAACTGACATGGCTGAAAAAGAAAGTAGCAATCCACCCCTTTCCCTGGCGCTGCTGGATCCAGATGTTCTGGAGTGTCCCATTTGTTGCTTGCCCCTGAAGATTCCTATATTTCAGGTTTGGTCCTTCTTCCTCATTCAAGAACTGTGATTCACAAATCTAAGTATATATATAGAAGTTACTAAAGTCGCTCTCTCTCTCTCTCATGGCATGTTGATACTCAATGAGGTTTTGTATCACTATAAAAGTAGAGAATGCTTACCACTTTTTTCTTTCTCAAGTGACCAGTTCAACTGTTTGTGTTTTCTGTCTGTGCAGTGTACTAATGGACATCTAGCTTGTTCGTCCTGCTGTGACACAATTCAGGGAATATGCCCATCCTGTAGAGGGGAAGGGTACAATCGTTGCAGAGCCATGGAGAGAGTCATTAAAGCCACTAGAGTGTCGTGTCCAAACGCCAAATACGGGTGCAAAGAGACTGTCTCCTATGAAAATCCCTCCATCCATGAGAACCAGTGTGTTTTTGCTCCATGTTCCTGCCCTGTTCGTGACTGCAACTATACTGGCTCAGACAAGGATCTCTACAACCACGTCCGTGCTAAACACAAGGAAGACCTGAATCTGATTGTGTGGGATACTCCTTCAAATGTTGTCTTGGGCTCGGATGAGAAGATTATCTTTTTTCAAGAAGAGAAAGATAGGGAACTGTTTGTAGTTCAAGCTTTTCGCAGATCGGATGGTTTGGCTGTAAGCGTGAGCTGCATTGCAACTTTGTCCCCGAGACTTAGCAGATTTTCTTGCTGTCTGAAGTTTGCAACCTGGAATATCACATTGAAGCAGGCATTTATGCTAAGGGAAATTCAGAAAGTGAGTGAAGTGCCCGAATACGTTTTCATGTTAGTTCCCTCACATTTGTTGCCTAGTGACGAGAACGTTACTATGAGCATTTGTTTCAGCCGCGGCCTGGGATGTATTGATCGTGTCTGAGTACTAATGTGCTCATTGTTTTGTGATCTTATAACGTGTGCATTAAGGAATTTGATTTCAAGAAGTAATTACCATCTTTACAAGACAGATCAATTTACATGCCCTGAAGGCAAATTACTGAACCTTAAGAGCTAGGACACCGAACACGAGAACAAATTCCCTTCTTCGTTCACAAGAACATATCAAAAGCATAGACACAGGAAAATACATTGTTGACCTAGTGAGTAGTGACCTCTGTTTCTGCTCTATCTGCTGCTACTTCCGCTACCAGTGCCACCACTCAGACTTAGACTTTCGGAAAGACGAGAATTCTGTCCCAAAACGATATTGTGTATACGTGGAGATAAAGAGATTTAATCCGATGATGCAAGAAATAAGATTCTGATTCTCTGCAAGAAATTTGTTTTTTTTTGTAACACTTATTCGTTTTCTTTCCCTAAGAATTCAATAAAGCTTAGACATTCTTCTGTGTAGAAATGGTGAATGGAAACAAAGGAAACCTTGGTGATGAAACTAAAAGTTTGTTGATTAATTTGTAGAAGCATCTAGAATGTCATGTCCCAATTGTAAATATGAGTGTAAATAGAATAAATACCTTGTACAACGAGAAGCAATTTGATTGAAAGAAACAATTAGTAAGCTAGTGTGCTCCTTATAAAAGATAACTGAACATTTACATATTTACAACAAATTATCTATTTACGTGCCTTGACGACAAATCGCTAAACTCTTAAAGCTAAGACACTATTTGGTTCACAAGACTTACTTTTAATAGGAACAAACACTTGGAGATACATATACATACATAATACATACATAGATTATCTCCTTCTCGTACTTCACTTCATACCTTTCTAAGTTTCTTGAGTTCCAAAAACGTTTCTCTATTTTACCTTTGAATAAGAACCAAAACAGAGAGAACAAGAGAAGATTATGCTGGCCTAGCCTGCAATTTCCAGAAGAAGTAAAAAGAAGAGAGAAGTAAAGTGGAAGCCTAGCGGCAAAGAGACAAAAAATATTAAACTTTGTATAAAATTCTTTTGATGAGACAATCCTTATATATGCATAAGAGGAGTAGCCTCCAAGTACATCTTTTACATGTATTTGACTAATCTTGAAAAAGGTAATATTCTATATTTTTATATTTACCATTATAGTAGACTAGTAGACCTTTGCCTCAGTCAATTCCATTAAAAAATGCTGTGGGCTTAGTTGGGAGGTTGTAAGGAATACTAGTTGAATTAGTTCTCAACTCTCCCCTTTTTAAGTGCTTCCATAGACAAAAACACAGCATATAAATAAAACCTCTCTGGTCTACAAGTTCCAAATCTTTAAAACTTTCAAGTGGATGATCGGTAACTCCAACATTGTTCATGTCAGAACTCTCAGAGAAACTGCGTCTCTTGAAAATGCAGAGTATGTATCTTGATTTTGATGAACATAATCCTGATTTTTCATGTTCATCTCTTTCTTGTTATTTTATGTTCCCGTTTTTTTTTTGACAACCAATCTTGTCGTTTTTGATGAAAAAAGAGCGTAGATCAGTGTTGAATAGTCTCTTGAGGTCCAAGCTAACATCAGCCCCGGAAGTGGCAACGGTTTCCCTCCATTCTGAAAATGCAAAAAAATCCGTCAAAGAAGAATCTGTTGAGGACTCGACCAGAGATCATCATGTTTCCGTGACGCTTCTGGATCAAGATGTTCTTGAATGCCCCATTTGCTGCGAACCCTTGAAGATTCCTATATTTCAGGTTTGGTATTTCTTTCTGGCTGAAGCATATTATACTCACAATTATTGTATTACATAATCCGTTGAGTCGCTAACAACTAGTGTGGTTTTGTCTTGCAGTGTGATAATGGTCATCTAGCTTGTTCTTTGTGCTGCAACAAAGTTAAGAACATATGCCCTTCCTGTACATTACCGATTGGGTACAGTCGTTGCAGAGCCATGGAGAAAGTTATAGAAGCAACTAGAGTGTCATGCCCACACGCCAAATACGGATGTAAAGAGAATATCTCATACGGAAACCAATCAAGCCATGAGAAGCTCTGTGTTTTCACCCCTTGTTCCTGCCCCATGAGTGACTGCAACTATACCGGCTCATACAATGATCTCATGAACCACGTCGATGTTGAACACAAGGAAGACCTGCTTCTTTTTTCATGGGACACTCCTTTAAAAATTAAGTTCAACCTCGGTGAGAAGCTTACAATTCTTAAAGAAAAGAATCATGGGAAACTGATTGTGGTTCAAGGTTCTAATGGATCGCAGGGTATGATTGTACGTGTGAGCTGCTTTGCACCTTCGGTACCTGAAAGTGAAAGGCTCAGTTTGTTTTGCAGTCTGAAATTGAAAAGCTTAAATTACAGATTGAAACATGGATTGAAGGTGACCAATATTCAGAAAATGAGTGATGAACAACCTGAATACGGTTTCATGTTGGTTCCTTCCTATATGCTGGGAAGAACATACATGGACATTTGCATCAGCCATAGACGTGCCGAAGCTTTTTACTAGGTAATGTCCAGTGCCATGTTTGTGATTCAACTTTAACTGAATGTCAAATAAAATGTCATTTTATTGTTGGAGATTGTTAACATATTCGTTAAGATTGTTATCTAATATGAATGATTGGGTATAGTTTGAGTAATAGAAACTAGTCAATGAAGTCGTTTTCACATGTTAAGATAAAAAGTCATTGGCTACTTTTGATTACAAGAACCAATTAGTGTACCTGAAGACACTGTGAACCTCGAAAAGATAAACTGAACATTCACATATTTACTACAAACTATCTATTTACATGCCCTGAAGGCATATATCTAAACTCTTAAAGATAAAACCCCTAATCCATCTTTGCTATTTGGTTCACAAGACTTACTTGAAAAAGCAAAAACACTTGGAGATACATATACATACATGATGATATTAGTGGCTAGCTCGGCTTCAACTCTCACTACCACTGTTTCTGCTTTTGCTGCTGGTGCTACTGCTACTTCCACTACCACTACTCTCAGCTCTGCTTTCACTGCTCTCGCTGCTTGAACTTGAACTCTTCCCCTCCTCCTCTCTCGCTTCTGCATTTACTTGAGCTCTAAGAGCTTCTGCCGCGCTAAGACCTTTATATGATTCATCATCATTGATGTCTACGTCAGCAATCTCCTCATCTTCCATTTCAGCAGGATGCGGAAGGTTAATGTCAATGTCAAGGCCACCAGTTCGAAACTCCTTTGCCAATGTAGTTTCTTTTCTTGCTATGTCTTGGCCATCATTGTCATTTTCATCATCATCATCATCGTCGATGTTGACATCCTCCTCGGATTCATGTGGATCCTCTTCCTTTTCATGATCTGTGACAGGTACACACAAAATGTAATTAACTACACTAAAAACACCACACATACGTACATTCATACACAGTAATGTAAATGAAACATGCCAAAGTAGAAATCTGTATACCTAAGCTAACAGGATTGTTGATGTCAATCTGTGCAAACTTAACCTGCAACATTGAAGAAGGAAAGACAAACACAAAAGCTTGGTATTATTTCTTGAAAACCGATTCGTTAACAAGAGATAAGACTTCTCTTATACCTTTGCTTCTCTACAAACAGGTTGTGAATACGATTCTGCTATCGGAGATTCGCTGGGAAAACGTCGGTATCTTAAACGTTTAACTGCTCGGTGAAGCTTCTCTAATCGAAATGTTTCACCATCAAAGAAGAGAATTGCGTCTTTGTCATTGTTATCTTCACTAACACCATCAAAGCTAACTTTTGGTTTACCAATTTGATTGTTCTGAAACTCCAACGTAACTTTATTATCATTGCTCTTGTGGAACGATCCTGGTTTGGTTCTATCAATTGATGCCGGTTTAAACTCATCTTCAAAATTTCAACACGAGAACATAAACACAAAATTTCCAGAAATCGCTCCAATTTTTTGGAAACAAACAAAAATTTCGACAAATTTAAACCATTTTTTACTTACATCGGAAACTGCAGAATCTGGGAGAATTATGTGAGTGACCATCATTGAGTAGTGATGGCCCTAAGGTGATATTGTACCAGCGATTTGGCTCTGGTGCGATGCTTGGCTCTTCATTGTGATCGTTCATTTCTTCATGAAATTTGAAAATCGAAATCGAGAAAAGAAAGAAAAGATCCTGGATTTTGTTGAAATTGAGAAAACCCCCAAATTCTAGGGTTCATGTTAGATTCAATTCGTTTCGAAGTCGATGAAACTGTACCTTCTCCACCTCAATGGGCTGAGAGAATATCTGCTCGGCACGGCCCATCTGAGCTCAGTCAGCTATGGTCAAGACCCTCTGAATCATTAAGAGGGTTATGCTTAGCAGATTTTATTTTTGGGTTTATTATTTCGGTTCAGTTTTGGAATCGGTTCGGTGTGATTTTCTTGCCCATCCTTTAACCAACTCGACCTAAAAACTTGATTGTATTCAATTTTTTTTCTTCTTCTTCAGAATCGTAGATCTTATTCGATCCAGAAATGGCGAGATTCTCAGTTTGTGGAGGAGACGACGGAGAAGGATCAAGCAACAATCAATCTCGGAAACGACAACGACTTCCATCCATCGATGAAGATGAAGAAGACTCCGAGGACTCTGACGCCGGAAGTTCCGGTGAAGAAGACGAAGACGAAGACGACATTTTTGTTCCAGGAAGGAGAATGGAGTCGGAGGATCGCGTATCCACGAGCGATGATAGCGACCTTGAAGTGGTGATAGAAGAGAGACGATTTGGGAAATCCGTAAACAGCCAGAGTTCTTCGAGCAGAGATTCTCCTCTTTCCGTAATGCTTTTGGATCCAGATGTTCTCGATTGCCCCATTTGCTGCGAGCCTCTGAAGATTCCAATCTTCCAGGTTCGCTTCCTTCTCTCTGATTGATGAATTTTGATTTCAGAAACCATTTTTAGGTTTAGAGTACTCACTAGGAAGATGATGAAGGAACAATAGATGTTAGATGAGCCATCACAGATTAACGATTTTAGGTGGAAATGGGAATTTATCGATTCTTTCTGCTGCAATATGGAATTTTGTGTAGCTCGAGGTTAAGCCCTTTTCGTTGTATGTTAAGATATCATTTTCCTTGAAGAACAATTTCGGTTTTTGCTCGAATAGGAAACGAAAGATTTGATTGCAGACAAAGAAAAATGCTGAATAACTTACGGTTCTAATCTTCTAGATCATTTTCATACGCCATAGAGTTTCACTGATGCTTCTACTTTCCTAGTGTTCTTATTTCTGCTGATATTAGTGCACAAGAAGTTTATCGTCGATGAAAATTACCAGCAATGTAACTAGAAGTGTGATACATCAGCTATTTATAATAACTCTGTGGTTCTGTGTTCAGTGTGATAATGGTCATCTAGCTTGTTCAATGTGCTGCAACAAAGTTAAGAACATATGCCCTTCCTGTACATTACCGATTGGGTACAGTCGTTGCAGAGCCATGGAGAAAGTTATAGAAGCAACTAGAGTGTCATGTCTAAACGCCAAATACGGATGTAAAGAGAATATCTCATACGGAAACCAGTCAAGCCATGAGAAGCTCTGTGTTTTCACCCCTTGTTCCTGCCCAATACTTGACTGCAACTACACTGGCTACTACAAGGATCTCAACAACCACGTCCGTGCTAAACACAAAAACGACCTGATTCCATTTGTGTGGGACGTTTCTAAAGGTATTAGCTTGGACCTCGACAAGAAGACCACGGTTCTTCAGGAAGAAAACGATGGGGAAGTGATCGTAGTTCAAGTTTTCAAGGGTTTGCACGCCGTGTACGTTACTGTGAGCTGTCTTGCACCTTTGGTACCGGGAGTGAGGAAGCTCTCGTGCTCTCTGGTGAATTTAACCGTAGATAGCTCGTTGAGGCAGGGATTCATGGTGAAGAACATTCAGAAAGTGAGGAATGAGCAGCCAGAAGATGGTTTCATGGTGATTCCTTCGTATATGTTGTCTGGTAATTTGCTGATTTCGATTGGCCGTGGCCGGACCTTGTTAATGCCTGAGTTAATAGATAGAATTGAAGTGTGATCAGTCGTTTTGTTCTCATGCACATTTTTAGGTGTATGTGATTGTAGTTTGTGAATCTAAACTTTGTGCATAAAGGTTCTTTGACAATTATGAATCGATGTCTTAGAAGAATCATTATTTATAGAAGATAAGATTTGGCCAGTAATTGTATTTGTGAGATCAATGTTAGATAGGTTCATATCGATTCAGAAGTGAATTCAATTTGGGGGTTGTAGCTATCAAACCGGTTTAACCGGGTTATAGATACCAATTTGAACCTGCACCTTTAAGGCTTTAACGACAAATGATGCCAATAATCGGTTATGGATTAGAATGGACTATCTGGTTTGGTTTCGACTCAGATTTACGGTTTAAGATTTTAATGATGCAAAGAAGATTATCTTTCATTCAGTGTAACTGATTACTTATAGTTTGATTTGATGGAATTTTGGTTTGGATCGATTTGGGATTCAGTTAGATTTTAGTTTTAAAAAACTTTAGCAAACGATGCATTCCACACAAACTTTGTTCTTTTGGACTTATCACACAAGCAAGTACAAGGATTGTTTAAACTACACAATTTTTTGAAATTCATCCTTTCTTTAGAGATCCATCTAAGCTAACCAAACGAATTAAGGCCAAAGGGGAAAACAAAAAAAAAAAAACTCTTGGGAAATCTAGCTTTACCCAATTTATGCAGAGCTCTTTCCGAGAAAGAGTTAACTAATGAATTCATTACAAAATACAAATGCATGCATGTCTAGATTCAAGATAAATAAAACTCTTGGGAAATCGGAGCATTAAAGCGTTAAGGTTTTAACCAGTTCTCTCACTTATATATATCTCTATTGAATCTCATGAAATTTTCAATATTCATACATATCCATAGATATGGCTGAGCAGATTAACTTATCTTCTAGATCCTCGAGTGATGAAAACGACGAAACGAACTGCTCGGCGATGCTCCTTGATCTTGAAGCTCTTAATTGTCCTATTTGCTTTGACGCTCTCACTAGTTCTATCTTCCAGGTTTTAATTCTTCTCTGTTTCTACATATTTCTAACGTTTTAGAATTTATGGAATGTTTTCAAAATTCGGACATTGCGTTGTTGATTCAAAGTAATTAGGATTGACCAGTTTTTGGAAAATGGGGTTTTTGCGTTGTTCAGTGTCACTAGAGAAGTAAGTAGTTTTTTATTTATTTAATTCTCTTCCCATTCTGGTATTTATTATACATGTTTTTACATTTCAGTGTGACAATGGACATATAGCTTGCTCTACATGCTGTGACAAACTAATGAACAAATGCCCTTCTTGTGATTCTCCTGTTGGTCAAATTCGTTGCCGTGCGATGGAGAGAGTTATCAGTGCAATCATTGTCCCATGCCCAAACGCGAAGCTCGGTTGCACCAAGAGTTTCTCTTATGGGACAGAATTAACTCATGAGAAAGAATGTGCTTTCTCTCGATGCTACTGCCCTGCAGAGAATTGTGATTACACTGGCTCTTACAAGGATATATACTCTCACTTTGATGTTCACAAGGGCGAAGCAAGATACAACTACCAGTTTCTTTTCGACGAATATTCTATAATAAACTTTGAATTGACTGAATTTACTTCAGTTGTTTTGAAGGGACATGAGGCTGGTATATTGTTTGTCGTGCAGTGTTTCAGTGAGCCACATGGTGTTTGTGTGACTGTGAGTTGTATAGCTCCTTCAGTTCTAGAAGTTGGTGAGTTCTCTTGTAATATCTATACCGCTTTGAAACCATATACTATAGTTATGTTCCCAGAGGTCACGAGAGTTCGGAAACTGAGGTTGGAAAACCCTGAAAAGGATTACATGTTGGTTCCTTCCTATTTCTTGCGTGAACGTGAAAAGTTGAAGTTGGGGATCTGTGTCAGCAAGTTGAACCAAGAGTAATAAGACTATGAGGAAGATAAAACAGTTTTTTTTTCCTTTTCTTTTTTGTTCTTTTTTTTTGGTTTCTCAGCAAAATTTTATCTATCTTATCAGAGAACTGGAATCTTATCAATCAGTTTTCGTTTTAATTAATTTCCTTATCATTGCGTTACTAGAATAAATGTTCGTTCTGAATAATTGTACAAACCTTTGATAGAAAGTCGGTTAGTAAAGAATTTGGAATGAACGAAATATCTTGTTTGCATCTTGATATGACTCACTCTGTTAGTTGGGGACAAATTTGTGCCATCTCACTACGACTTCAGTCATAGTTGGCCATCTGTGGATATCTTAAGTGGCAAGATAACCCGGATTTTCCTAGGTCTCAAATATTAGTGTGTGTTTCTGCTGTAGAAATTTTGGTTGCAATGCCACTAATCAGAAAATTTCACGGTTTTTGTAATGAAATTTTCTTAATTTTTTTTTTTTTTAAAAAAACTCATGGCTAGCTTAGTTTCCCCACACAACAAAAAAACAAATCCACGCAATTACTTAAAATTACCAGACTCGTTTTTCGTTTCACTAAATTAGGAAAGTGGGGAATGAACAGCCCCAAGATGGTTTCACGGCCATTCCTAATTCCTATATGTTGTCTGGTAGTTTGCTGATTTCGATTGGCCTTTGTTCTCTCCTGAATTATTTGACAGAATTGAAGTTTGAGTCGTTTTGTTCTCATGCACAGTTTTTAGGTGTATATGATTTAGTTTGTGAATCTAACCTTTGAGGCTTTGAGCATGAAGGTTTTCTGACAATTATGAATAGATGTCTAAGGAAGGAATCGGCACTATTCATTGGAGTTGTGGCCAATGATAATATTTGTGAGATCAACGTATATCGAATACAAAAGTAAATTCAATTTGAACCTAGCTATCAAACCGGACTAACCGTGTTTAAAATACCAATTTGAACCTGAACCTGCACCTTTAAAGGCGAATGATGCAATAGTCGGTCTTAGATTGGAATGGACAATCTGGTTTAGCTTCGTAAGGTGGACAACCAAGTAAAGACTACATCTTTTATTCACTTTAATTATATTTTGGTTTGGTTCGATTTGGATCCAGCTATTATATGTACTACAAAATCTTTTCCAAACGAGTCATTCCACACAAACTTTGTTCTTTAGGAATTTGGACTTACCAACACAAAACTAGCAAGTCATCCTATTTTCTTGGATTCGCTAAATCAGAAACAAACAAAATGAATTTTATTCTGAGATCTTTTTTTTTTTTTTGTTAAAGTGAGAGATCTGTTAAATCTGAAACTAACATAAAAGAACCGTATTTTCTTCCCAAACAATTTCTTATGGTGGGTTTAGGAATTTAGTATTAGGCTTGTTAATTTAACCATGGATTTACTAAAAGAGGTTTTCGACGCTGAATTTAACCTTCCTGTTTTATTAGTAACAGTTTAGGTAATTTTCAGCGGATGAAATCTAAAGTTTATGTGAAATGAATACCATTCCGGAAAATTTATGTATGGTATATACGGATGTTCAGCAAAAAAAGAAAAGTATACTATAATATAATTGTTCGTTGTATAAATTTCTCAATTTCTATTTATTTAGTTTTTTTGGGTTCAATTACATTATATAATTCTGATTCGATTGAGGTCTGAATATTAAAGTAATCAAACCAGTCAAGTGATAAACTGAAGTCTTTTGGTTAAGTTCAGTTTTAAATTTTGATTACAGTTCCTTTTTTACCTAGTTAATTATAGTCCTTAGGCCCAATGAAAAAAAAAAAGGAAAAAACTCTTCGGAATCCTCCACCCAATTTATTAAGAGAGAGTTTCAGATTTAACCCATATTTCAAAGTCAAACACAAAACTAACTTTTTTTTTTCTCTCTCCAACTTTTGCCATTTTCTCACAATTTTATCTTTCTCATTTAAACTATTAACGAAAATGTCATTATACATCTAATAATTCGATTTTTCTTTAATTGGCTAAAGTCTTCTTGGACCCTCTAAAGACTTTTTAATTACGAGAATGTCATCGTCTTCAATACCTTCAACCACCATGAACAACCATGAAAATGGAATAAATGCTTATCAACCAGTTTTAAAACTGTAATAAAACAAATATCTAAGCTCATTCACTCATAACATTGCTCATTCTATCATAATTTCTTCTCCAAAACATCTGGGCAAAGTTACAATGCTTCACACCATGCATTTTCGGTGAATTCTGGTTTACTCGACACCTGGATTGTTTAATTTCGGTGAAATCCTAAGTTCTGGGTGGATAAGAGAAACTTAGGGGAGCTCAATTTTGTTAAAGGTAATCCTCACACTTCAATTTCTCCACATTTCAGTTTTTATATCGCGAAAGTAGACTTCTCGTGAACTATACTGAAGTCTATGAGTCAACATAAGGTTATTTTTGCAATTGACTTTTAAAAAATAAACTTCATTAAACCTCACGAGAAGTCTACTCGATATCCTTTGAAAACAAAAAAAAGCATAGTAGACTTCATTTGAAGGCTTAAGAAGTCTACGAAAAAAAGGTTATTTTTGTAGTTGACCGTATTTTGACTTTTGGATTTAGACTTCATTATGAAGTCTACTGGTTTCGTCTGCATACGAAGTCTACTTTCAAGTTACTTTTGTAGTTTGACCAAAAACGTATATGTCATTTTTGTGTTTGACTTCTGTTTTTCAAAAATTAAAAAATTTAAAAAAATTCCAAAAAGCTTCAGTAGACTTCACAAAGAAGTCTACAAACTGTAGACTTCTCTGTGAAGTCTACTTATTGTGTTCGGTCAAACTTAAAAGGAATATTTTTTTGAGTAGACTTCATTGTGAAGTCTACTAAAAAAATTCAATTGCAAAAATAACCTGTTTTGTTCCGTAGACTTCTAATTAAAAAGTAGACTTCAAAAGTAGACTGTCAGAGAAGTCTACTCTTACATGAAGTCTACAATAGAAGTCTACTATGTTAGTCAATGCATTGGTCAATTGCTAAAGTAACCTTTTTTGCCTGAAGTCTACTCCTGAAGCCTACTGAAAGAAAAGTCAACAGATTGGTCAATTGCAAAATGACCTTTTTTTTAGTAGACTTCATTTGTAGACTTATCAATGAAAAAGTAGACTTCTCCTCCAGTCTACATTTGAAGTCTAATGTAGAAGCCTATTTTAAGCAAATGTATAAACTATTTTTCAAATTTTTTGGTTCAGAATTGCTTCTTAGTAAGTGATTGAACTACCCAGTGAATTTTATCTCATTTCATTGGATATTTATTGCTGAATCAGAAGTTTCGATTTTTAAGGTACTTAGCTTATCAAAGTAGACTTCGTCGTGAAGTCTACATTCTAAATCTGCAATAGAAGTCTACGTTTTGACGTTTTTGTAAAAACGCGTTTTAAGCAAATTTATAAATTATTTTTCAATTGTTTTTGTTTATAATTGTTTTTTAGTTAGTGATTGAACTACCTAGTGATTTTTATTCAGTTTCATTGAATATTTATTGTTGAATCAAAAGTTTCGATTTTTAAGGTACTAAGCTTATCAAAGTAGACTTCGTCGTGAAGTCTACTTTGATACAAAAAGTCTCTATGCAGTGTTTGCTAATACGGTTTATATGGTTATTTTTTCAGAGAATGGCTCAAATTCCAGTTGTGTACGGTGAGTGGAAGTTTAAGGAGAATTCATGGCATTTTGTTGTTGACATGGGCAAAGGTGGAAGAATGTGGTTTTTGAACGATGGTTGCACCTTTGGGCAGCTTACTGAAATGGCGCGAGATGATTATAATTTGGGCAAGAAGACTGGGATCATCGAGTTAACCTACGCACTACCAGTCTCAATGTTGCAAAATATGGCTCCAGATACACCTCCAATGCATGTCACCAATGATAGACAAGTTTCAAGCTTGATTGCGTTAAGCAGAGTACATTTGTTACGCCTTTGTGTGTCCTGTCGAGTGGAGATGGATACTGAGGAGAACCAGGAACGATCAGATGAAGAGTTTGGTGAAGATGTTGAGGAAAATTCAGAACATTCAACCGATGATGAGGCAGACAGTTCTGATGTGAACGACGATGGAGAAGATGTCGACGATGCAGCTTACTCTGACGGAGAAGATTACAGTGTCTACGGAAAAGTGAAAGATGAAGATGATGATGAAGATGAAGTCTGTATTGAAAAGGTCAGAACCCGATATGGTGAAACAGGAAGCACACCCATGTCATGGTCTGATAATATATATGTTGGGGCAAGTTTCCTTACAAAAGAGAAGCTGTTATCAGAGGTTAGACTGACTGCCATAATGTTAAAATTTGCTTTTAAAACACAGAAGTCTACCAAGAACCTGTTTGTGGCTAAATGTCGAGTGGAAGGATGTGCATGGATGGTTAGAGCGAGCGTGAAGAATGAGGCATCCACTTTTTGGGTGACAAAATATGTGAAAGACCACACATGTTCAATAGCCCATCGAATGGCTCACCGTGGGAAGTCTACTCCTAAGTATATTGACCAGCTTTTTATAAGCTATTTCGGCATAATTGATGGACTTACACCAGAACATGTCAGGGTTTCAATGAAGCATATGTTTAGCATCAGGATGGATTACACTACCTCTTACAGATCTTTGATATATGCCCAACAATTGGTCAGAGGAACAGCTGAAGATGGATATGCGAGTCTACCAGCTTACCTACATTCAGTGAACAAAGCCAATCCGGGAGCTGTATCAGTTCTTCATGTAGATTCGAATAACAAATTCAAATATCTATTTCTCGCATTTGGAGCATCGATTGGTGGTTTTCAGTACATGAGAAGAGTTATTGTGGTTGATGGCTGTCATCTAACAGGGAAATACGAGGGTACTTTGTTGGTTGCCACCGCACAAGATGGAAACTTTCAGATTTTTCCTTTGGCCTTTGGAATTGTTGATGGTGAAGATGATGCTTCATGGGAATGGTTTTTTTCTAAACTGCGTGAATGTGTCTCAGATGGTTATCCTTTGGTGATAGTTTCTGACAGACATATTTCTATTAAGAAAGCTTGTGAAACTATTTTCCCATGGGCAAAACGAGGGATCTGCTACTACCATCTACAACATAACATAGTAACAAAGTTTAGGGGGAAGCAGCTGTTGTACTTGGTTAAACGTGTGGCTTATGCTTACAACCTCTATGACTACAACCGGTACATGGCGGAGCTGAGACAGATCAAGACTGACCTTGCTGACTATTTGGAAGAAGCCGATGTCTCTCTTTGGTCCCAAGTTCATTTTGTTGGAGACAGATACAATATTAAGACTAGCAATGTTGCAGAGTCTATAAATGCTGCACTTAAGAAGGCCCGTGGCTATCCCATTTCATTCCTCTTGGATTTCATCCGAGAGAAGCTCGGTCGGTGGTTTTTAAAACGCAGAGAGGATGCTTTGAGTCTCACAACACATAATACTCGGGGAGTGGAGTATTTGCTGGCGATTCGTGGACATTATGCAGATGCAATGGAGGTGGACCGAATTGACACTTGGAGATACTATGTGAAAGGAGGAACCAGGAATTGTATTGTTGATTTGGAACATGGAATGTGTGAATGTGGTGTGTTTTACATCGAGAAGATCCCATGTTCACATGCTATTGCAGCTGCCTTAGCCGGTGGGATATCTGTGGATTCTCTTGTATGTCCGACTTACTCAAAAAACTACTTGTTTGCAGCATACTCTGCCAACATATATCCCCAAATCTCAGAGGTCCAAGGAGGCCCAACTTCAATATGTCTGCCACCAGACATTCGCCGTGCACCAGGCAGACGGAAGAAGTCTCGGTGGCAATCATGGCTAGAAATTGCTAGGAGGAAAAGCAAGAAGCCAAGGAAGCTGCACAAAGTATACAGCTGCTCCCAATGCAAACAACCTGGTCATACCCTACCGAATTGTGTAAGTTGAGCTAAACTCGAATAACTATGTTGCAATTTTTATTTAATATACTTAGCCGTCGAAGATTCACCAGAAAAATAACAAGAAGGCTCCGGAATAGGAAGACAAAGCATCTATTGTTCTCAAAGAAGTCATCTATTGGTGAAGTCTACTTTCGAAGTCTACTATGTGTGTGATATTTTGGTACAACGGTTATGTTTGAAACGACTTCATATATGTAACTGCTCTAACGACTTTAACGGTGCGTATAACCGTTGTACCTGTTTGTGTTCTGTATTTCTGCTTATAAATTCTTGGGTTTAGACGAATTATAGGCTCATTCCAGACCCATTTGAAGATGTCGAACCCCTTAAACTTTAACTCTATCCCTTCCGACATTCTGTGGGATATCCTCTTAAAAATCACTTCTCGTTCCTACGGTGGGCTCTGTAGAGCAAGGGTCTCCTCCAAACATCTAAATGAGATTTCTAATGAAGAGGGTTTTTTAAGAGCCGTTGATCTAATAACTTTGACGATTCCATGGGTCTGGGATCAACATGGGAGGGTTGACGCTTTCTTTCGGCGCTGTTTGGAGTGTGGAAATCCTACAGCGCAATACCTACGAGCCGTTTCTCTAATCTTCTATGAAGATAGCATCCAAGAAGGATTTAACTTAATAAAGGTGTCATCAAATGGAGGATGTCTCGTGGCAACTTACTCCATGGTTATGTTCGCTTTAACCATGGATGGTAGCCATGATGTATTTAACCACATTCGTGGTATAGTTCTGGCAGAGGCAACGAAGATGCGGAAGACTATGCAGCACATAAACAGGTGTCCGACCACATATAAGAAGCCTGACGCGTTTCACGAACCGGTCTTCCATGTTTTTGATAAGGCACAATCAAGGAGTTGTGCTTGTATGAATCTGCCAAACCAGCACTGGATGGATGATGAACGCCTCGTGGACTCATATGGTGACAAACTCTGCAGTCCTTGCTTCTGGAAGTTAGAATGTGCCTTATTCTGGAAAACATTTCCTGGATTTGTAAATGAATGGCCGCAGTGAAATTAGTTGACTCCATGTTTTATGTTTTTTGGGTTTACATATATGTTTACATGACTATGGTAGACTTCGTTTGTAGACTTATAATTCTTATTTTAATAAAACTTTTTCCTTGTACACTTTTTTCCGTCTACAGTTTCTGGTATACTTGAAAATTACAGAACTTAATCAGTTGTAAGGGTGAAATCGAAATTAGAAATACTAACATGTTAATAGACTTAGTAGACTTCAGTACGGATACAATTACAACTTAGTAGACTTCAGTCAAAGACTTCAGTCGTAGACTTCAGTTTAAGTACAATATCCTAAACGAAAATACAACATATTTGGCAAGTTAATTATGAGATAGGTGGCCAAAAAACTTCCACACCTATCATCTACCAATTGCTAAAATGACCTCCAATCACATTGAAGGTCATTTATGCAAGTAGCACAAAAGTTGCCATAAAAATCAAAGTTAGTTTTAAGAACGGGAACACTAAGCTTGCCTATCATAAACATCCAGCCCGGTTGCATCTAGCTTATCATGGCCCTTACATCCTGTTTCGTCATAGATCTCTGCAGCCATTTTCTCCCTGATTTTTCGCATGTTTTTATCGCAGAGTTCCGGAGGAAATGGCAAATCCAATGCATGACACTCGATGTACTTCAGGCAGTACACTCTGCAATCACCACTCTGAATGTTTTGAGGTATCTCCGTACCTGGTACTCGCGAATGGGTGAACGGCATGTAGGAGAATCTCCACTTGTCATCGTCAGGTGCACAGGTCTGAAGAAGGTAGGGTATCATAACCGCAAGAGGCTCCACAGCTTCAGCAATTTATTCGTCAGATGCATGTCTGGTTCGCGCATGGCTATCCCAAACCGTGATATGCTTGGTCACAAATGAGACCCATATTGCTACCCAATGGTCCTCCCTAATGTTCAACATGGAGTACAACGAGTCCACATCATATGCCCACGTCTTCTTAGTCTGGCAGTAGATAGGTAATTCGCCAGTGTAGTACGGATATGCTCCAGGCGGCAGAAGTTTGCCAGACCCATCTGCATTCGGCTCGGATTTTTTGAAGTCTTCGTAGTCACGCCTCCAAACAGTAGCAAACATGGAGTTCAGGAAGCAAATCCGGTCGGATACAAACCACTCCGGATGCTTGGATAATCGCAGCCTGAGTAGGTTGATGTAAGCTTCCATGTGCTGCACATTGGGGAAAATAAGAAATGAGTGAAGTCTGCAAACGAAGTCTATTATAGAAGTCTACGAAAGACGTCTACGGAAGAAGTCTACGGAAGAAGTCTAACCACGAAGTCTACTATGAGAAAGTAAAACACTAACCGTATCAGCTAGCCATATCGTCGGTGTCCGGAGAATGTAATACCAATCGATCGAAGCGTTTCTTGGGCGTTTTGGCCAGGCACTGTACAAGTGAAAGAGTTAGAAAGGAAATAATACTATGAGGAAGTCTACTTACATACGTATAGAAGTCTACTTACGGGTTTGATTTGATAAAGTTCATTAGAGTGGTATGCTTCGCCCTGACACCGGTTTGATCAAAAGGATCATATCCACGGGCACGGCTGGAGTGAGATGCCGACGATGGAATGATGGCCTTTGCGGTGCTGTTTCCTAAGAAGGGACTCTTCTGTGTCGCAGCCAGCTGGCGGTGTCGGGCACTCGTTGCTCGGGCAACTAGCTGAGCCGCTTCTGGCTTTGGCATTTTTGGCAAGTGCAACCGCGTCGAAGTCTACATCACACGTCTTCGGGTCAATTTCACAAATACTAGGCTCTGGGGCCTCTTCTTCATTCACGGCAGCCTTCTTTCCTTTTGCATCCCCGGGGGCGTTAACACTCTCACATGCACCAACGTTGACATTAGCTTTCATCGGAGCATCATCTTTCTCTGAATTACTCTGCAGTTTATTGTCAGAAACATGCATGAATATACAAATGAGTACACCAATGCTATAATTTAGTAACATGTTTTATCATAGTCTGAAAATTGTAAGCAACAAGTTTTGAAAACATAAGTAAATAATCTCACATGGTACATAACAGTAGTAAACATGTTCGAATTCAAATGACATTAGTATTAAGTGTTCCTAATTTTGTGTGATCTTGTTCGCATGTAATGTTTTCGTATAGGCGGATGGTTTTTGGAACTAACCCCTTTATGCTTCTTGGATCCAGTGCCCTGCTGCTGGGTTGGCTCTTCCTCAGTGTGCTTCGCCGACCCCGTAGTCAACTCTTCTACCGCACGCTCTACAGATTCAACCTTCTCGGTGAGAAGTTTGATCTGCTTTTCACAGCTACCAAGACCATTCAGCATCTTGGTTGAAAAGCTTTTGAAGCATTGGTCGAAGTGCGCTTTCATAGTAGCGACAACTCCGACCCCTTCATCACCAACGAATGATGCGGCAGATGCAGAGACTGTGCGGGATCTCTTGCGACTTGATTCATCTGAGGGAAGGCTCCACTTTCCGGCTTCTGACTTGACGATGTGTGCACCCAAAATACCTTCCAAAGGCCAATGGTTTTTTGAGAACTTGAAATTGGGGTCATGGATTGCATTGACAATCTTGACAATATCTGAATCCTGTTCGTCATCATCCCACACGGGAAACATATCCGCCAAGTCCTTAGCCACGCAGCACTGTATGCGAGCCTGGAAAAACACAATTAATAAATGGATTTAGGGCCATATGAAGCCTCGGAAAAATACGTATGAAGTCTACTCCTGAAGTCTAACAATGAAGTCTACTTTCAGTAAAAGAAGTCTACTTTCACAAAAAGAAGTCTACTTTCACTAAATGAAGTCTACTTTCACAAAATGAAGTCTACTTTCACATTCTAAGTACAATCCGAGTCGTGAAGTCTACTGAAGCCAACCGAAGCAATCTTAACATTAAAAAAAATAGTATATGAAGCAATCAAAACATCATAAATACTACATATGAAGTCTACAGAACCCAACCGAAGCAATCAATACATGATAAATACTGTATATGAAGTCAATCTACAAAGTTTAGAGTGTTACCGCCTTTATTAGATGCAGCTGGCGCCGAGAAAATACAACCAGATCTGGTAAAAAAACCTAATTCAAACCCGACGGAACAAAAATTACAGGAAGATAGAAGAAATTTAAGAATTGCTAAGTATATAACTTCGGAACAACATCTACTAACCGTTTTGAGGCAGGAAATTACTTTAACCTCCAACGGCGAAAGCAAATCTGCAAAAAAAAAAAACCCTAATTTCAGATCTGGAAAATGGGGGTTTAGAAAACGGAACGGTGATGAATACGGAGGAGTAGGGAAGCATGAGGGTGTGGTTGGAGAAAGAAAACTTGCCTGAACGAGTTTATCGGCGGCAGTTCTGAATGTCGACGGCGCCGGAGCAGAGAAACGGAAATCGCCTTCGAGTTTTTTTTTTTTACACGAACTTTTCGATGGTTTTTTTTTAACGGGATCTGTAATTCGTATATATAGTCTGGTAATTCCGTACGGTTCGGGTAAGTTTTTTCCGGTTAAAGTTGCTAATTTTCCGGGGTCTAGGTTAATTTACCCGGTTAAGGGCAGTTTCTCTTGGTTAAGGGATGTTATTCCCGGTTTAATCTCGGTTAAATGTCCGTTAGGTTAATTTTTACGGTTTAGTAGACTTCAATATCGAAGTCTACAACTTTTAAAACCTAAATAATAAATTTACTTCTACTTAATTTAAAAACATACATTTCCATTTACCAATGTGAAAAAATAATTTTTTTTGCATTTGGGTTACGATTACGAAATTTATGATGGTAAATTTCATACCAAAATAATTTTTTATAAATTTTTAAATTAAATTTACAGATTTAATTACTTAGTAGACTTCATTTGATAAAATGAAGTCTACTAGTAGACTTCAGTTTTACTTTAGTAGACTTCGTCAGGGAGAAAACGGTAATTTGGACATCCGTCTTTTGTTTACTCATACATGATTAAATGGTCTTTTCACTACCCCTGTAGGTTTTATCTGCTAAATGTTTTTTCAGGGATCTACTTTTATATTCAAAATCAAATTTTGGGTTATTTTTAGCAAAAATCTCATTTATTAATTATGCATGTAGAGCTATTTCCGAGAATGTTTTAATGATATTATAACAAATGCATGTCTAGATTCAAGATAAATAAAAAACTCGTGGGAATTCGGAGCGTTAGGGTTATAGCCATTTCTTTTACGTATATCTCGATTAAATCTCATCAAAATTCTTACCTTTGCATAGATATGGCTAATCAAATTAGCTTATCTTCTGAATCCTCCAGTGGTGAAAATGACGATACAAACTATTCGGCGAAGCTACTTGATCTAGAAGCTCTTAACTGTCCTATTTGCCGTGACCCGTTGACTACTAGTATTTACCAGGTTTCGTTTCTTCTTTGTTTCTACATAAAATGTATAGTGAATGTTTCGAAAAAGGGTTGACCAGATTTTGGAAAATGGGTTACTGAGCTGTTGTGTTCACTAGAAAATTAGAAATACTGTTTTTGCTAGTTTTTTATTTATTTAATTATAATCCCATTTTAGTATTTATACATGTTTTTACATTTCAGTGTGACAATGGACATATATGCTGGAAAATGGGGTTATTGAGCTGTTGAGTTCACTAGAAATTTAGAAATATTGTTTTTGCTAGTTTTTTTTAATTTAATTATCTTCCCATTTTGGTATTTATACATGTTTTTACATTTCAGTGTGACAATGGACATATATGCTGGGAAATGGGGTTATTGAGCTGTTGAATTCACTAGAAAATTATAATTATTGTTTTTGCTAGTTTTTTTATTTAATTATCATCCCATTTTTCTATTTATACATGTTTTTACATTTCAGTGTGACAATGGACTTATATGCTAGAAAATGGGGTTATTGAGCTGATGAGTTCACTAGAAAATTAGAAATATTGTTTTTGCTAGTTTTTTTATTTAATTATCTTCCCATTTTGGTATTTATACATGTTTTTACATTTCAGTGTGACAATGGACATATATGCTGGAAAATGGGGTTATTGAGCTGTTGAGCTCACTAGAAAATTAGAAATATTGTTTTTGCTAGTTTTTTAATTTAATTATCATCCCATTTTTGTATTTATACATGTTTTTACATTTCAGTGTGACAATGGACATATATACTAGAAAATGGGGTTATTGAGCTGTTGAGTTCACTAGAAAATTAGAAATATTGTTTTTGTTAGTTTTTTTTTCTTTAATTATCTTCCCATTTTGGTATTTATACATGTTGGTTAGCAACAGTAGTTAGTTAGAAACAGTAGTTAGTTAGAAACAGCAGCCGCGGATCAGTCGGAGAAGTCGACTCTTCTGGAGCGTTGAAAGACTGAGTCTAGGACTTGGTTGAAGACGAGCGGGGATCGAAGTCTGCGGGAGGAAGTAGCTATGCTGGAAAATGGGGTTATTGAGCTGTTGAGTTCTCTAGAACATTAGAAATATTGTTTATGCTAGTTTTTTTTTATTTAATTATCATCCAATTTTGGTATTTATACATGTTTTTACATTTCACTGTGACAATGGACCTATATGCTGGAAAAATGGGGTTATTGAGCTGTTGAGTTCACTAGAAAATTAGAAATATTGTTTTTGCTAGTTTTTTTATTCATTTAGTTCTCTTCCCATTTTGGTATTTATACATGTTTTTACATTTCAGTGTGACAGTGGACATATAGCTTGCTCTATATGCTGTGAAGAACTGGGGAACATATGCCCTTATTGTGATTTTCCCATTGGTCAAATTCATTGCAGCGCAATGGAGAGGGTTCTTCAATCAGTCCTTGTCCCATGTCCAAACGCCAAACTCGGCTGCACCAAGAGTTTCTCTTATGGGACAGAGTTAACTCATAAGAGAGAATGTATTTTCTCTCGATGCTACTGCCCTGCAGAGAATTGTGATTACTCTGGCTCTTATAAGGATCTATACTCTCACTTTGGTATTCACAAGGGCAGAGGAAGATACAACTACCTGTTTCTTTTTGACCAACCTGCGGAAATATACTTTGAACTGTCTGAGTATACGTCAGTTGTTATGAAGGAAAACAAGAATGGTCTATTGTTTGTTGTGCACTGTTTCAGAGAGCCACATGGTATTTATGTGACTGTGAATTTTATTGCACCTTCTGCTGTGGAAGTGGGTGATTTCTCCTGTCACATCTCCTCCCTTGTGAAAAATTATTATATGGTGTTTGTATTGCCGAAGATCAAGGGGATTCGGAAAATGAGTTTTGAAACTCCTAAAGAGGATTTCATGTTGGTTCCTTCCTATTTCTTGCGTGGAAGTCAAGCGTTGAAGTTGAAGATGCTTGTCAAGAAGTTGAACCAAGGGTAAGTAAGCTGCGAGGAAGATGAAAACAATCTTAATTTTATTTTCTCGTTCTTTTTTTTTTTGGATTCCCATCAAAATTCTATCTATCTCAGCAAAGAACTGGAAGCTTATCAGTCTATTTTCGTTTTAGTTATTTTCCTAATTATTGAGATACTAGAATAATTTTTTTTAAAAGAAAATTGTACGACCCTTTGATTGAAAGTCGGATACAAATGAATTTGGAATGAACATCTTGGTTGAGAACCCAGTCTGTTAGTTGGAGTCTTCTCACCATCATTTCATTCATGATTAACCATCTGTGGATGCCTTAAGTGGCAAGAAAAACCCAGATCTGCATATGGTCCAAGGATTAGTAATTGTGTTCAGGAAGGAAATTTCAGCAGAATTTTAAGTAAAATTTTGTTAACTTTATAAGTACGTTCCTGTTTCTTCATTAAAAAGAAAACTCATGGTTAGCTTAGTTTGCCCACACTAAAAAAAAAAACTAAGACAAACAAAGTTTTACGGTCTTAGTTGGTTGCCGTTCTTACAACAAAGTTAGTTTAAAAAATCATTTAGATTTTATTTAATCTATTTTTGATTATGCTAAGTATTTGTTTTACTAAAGATTCATATAAGTGGTATTTAACTGAAAAAATTCAAAAAAAAAGTAGCCATGGAGGGCGCTGAAGAAATAAGGCAATGCATCTTACAGAAGCTTGATCTCCAACTAAATTCCGATCTTGGTACTTTCAGAATTGCGGATTTTGGTTGTTCTATTGGCCCAAACACGTTTCTTGCTGTTCAAACTATCATTGATAGTGTGAAAGTCAAACAATCAAAGGACAACAAAGAAGTTAGCCTCATGCCTCTCGAGTTCCAAGTATTCTTCAACGATCAACCCAACAACGACTTCAACACACTCTTTAGAACTCAGCTTCGTTCCTCCACACATGAATATTTCTCCACTGGCGTTCCTGGCTCCTTTTATGGCAGAGTGTTACCACGAAACAGCATCCACATTGGACATACTTCCTACACAATTCACTGGCTTCCCAAAGTTCCCGAACAAGTATGTGTCAAGAATTCTCTAGCTTGGAACAAAGATTACATTTAGTGTAATAATTTAGTAGAAGAAGTGACCAAAGCTTACAAAGTCCAGTTCACAGAAGACATGAAAGATTTTCTTGAAGCAAGAGCTGAAGAGATTGTTCAAGGAGGATTGATGATTGTATTAGGACAATGTTTGTCTGATGATGTTCCTATGTCTGAGACATGGCAGGGTATTGTGGTGGATATTGTAACACTCCGGTCCTAGGTTTCAAAGGAAACCAGATTAAACCGGCAGTATTATCTAACCTAGCCAATAATTCCTGAATAATCCTTAAATCTTATTCCAAATTAGATCAAATCCAGTCTTACAATAGAAATGAATAACTTGAATAAATCCAAAAATAAGCAGAAAAAATGTCTTAAAAGAAAATACGAAAAATAGTTCTTAAAGCAATAAAAATCTTCCTCCATCTCTGAGGGCACACCACACTAGAGCTACTTGTCTAGTTCCTCCCAGACATCATTACAATCAAATTCATCACACTCACCTGGAATATAGATTTAAGAGAGAGGGGTGAGTGATTTGGGAAAATTACTCAGTGAGAACCCTTGTTCAAAAACTCGGCCGCCTAGCCGCCTAGTCGGCCGCCTAAGCCCTAGGCGATGGGTGACCGCCCCGACTAGGTGCTAGGCAGCGTCTCTAGGCGGTCTCCGATTTTTTACCGCCTAAGATCGTCTAGGACCGCCTAAAACTGCCTAGAACCGTCTAAAATCGCCTAAAACTGCCTAAGATTAATTAAAAAACAAAATTATCGTCTAATTTTTGAAAATCAACCCAAAAAATCTCAACATTTTTGAAGTTGGGCCAACTTTATTAATAAATTTCCATTTTTTATTCTGAAATCGGCCCAAAATCAGTCCAATTGTTCTTCTTTCCCAATTAAAAACGACATCACATTTAATACTTAACCAATTAACGATTTTGACGACCTAATCCCTAATTAACAATTTTTAATTCAACTAAATTACTGAAATCAAATCAAAATCAAATATAAGCAAGTTCAAGTTCCAAAATAATTAAAAATTAAATATAATATAAATTAATCAAAAAATTAATTACCAATTAATCAGCGATTAATCACCGATTTTTGACCTAGGCGCTAGTCGGAGCCCGTCCGCCCGCCTACCGCCTAGCGATTTTTTGAACACTGGTGAGAACCAAACCAGGCTCCCTTCCCACTCATTTATTTTCCACCAACATGTCAAGAATAAATCCAACAAGCAACACACAAGCATCCTAGCGATGCACAAACAACTAACAAGCAATGATGTCTCCAACCCGCCTATCACACAAGGCCACACCTCCCAGTCACACAGACTAGGACAACATCTCCCATGTCACACAGACATAATACCAGGCAGTCACACATACACACCTCCAGCCATACAGGCTCCGGAAGGATCGTCGTACCTTCCCCCACCGTTGAATTACCGCTATAGTCACACAGACAACAATAGCGCAGCAAACAAGTCCATACCTCGACACATCATCACCGAGATGAACACCTGATCTAGCTACATTACCAATCACTACCACACATCAGGGTGAACAATCAAATATGCTGGTTCTTCCTCTGATGAGATCTTAATTCATTTCATTAGACTCACACATGGATCTAGCTAGATGCACAAGGAAACATCCTAGACTCATCAGATCTAGACTCCACACACCAGAAGAAGACAAATGAATAAGAAGAAGACCCTAGATCTAATCCTCACCTTGGCCTAAAAGCAGATCTGACTTAAGGAGAACTGGTGGCAAAGGAATCAAGGAGTTTCTGCGAAGGAGGAGGCTGACGACCACTCCTTGTCCTCTCAGACGGCAGCGGCGGTGAGCTCAGGCGGCTGCGGCGGCTGGAAAAATACCTCAGAGTCATGGTCGTTGCTTACAGCGATGCTGGGTTGATTTTGATCGAGGCAGTGCCTATCGTCGGAAAACTATCCTTTTACGTGGATAATCCGGTTTCTAGGGAATTTGTAAAAATCCTTCCTCCAAGGTTTCATCAGAAGGCAATTCACTATCCGTTGGGTATTGTCACACGAATCGATAACGGCGTCCTTTTGAGTTATAAAATTATTTCTTATGATGGAAAACAGAACTACAACTACTGCAAGATTTTAAGGTTAATGATATATTCATCTGAGACAGGCTTGTGGAATGACGAAACTGTCCATTTGCCTTTCTCCTTTGAGTTAATTAATAAATGTAGGTGCTCCATTAGCTTGAACGGAAATCTTTACTTGCTAGCCTGCAAGGATGACCTTAAAGAATTTGTTTTGTCCATCGATTACAACGCCACTTGCCGTGTAACTCCTTTCCCTGATTTAGACAAACGTCGTAAATTCGAAAGATTTTTCACAACTTCTCAAGGGAATCTCATGTATATGAACATATTCTTCCATGATGGAAGTCTCGATCATAAGTTATTCTTCCATGATGGAAGTCTCGATCATAAGTTATGTGTATGGACGCTAAAGAGCTGGGAATGGCAACTAGTATCTGAAATCTCTGCGGATTTTACCAAGACCTTTCAGTTGGCAATAAACCTTTTTGATGCTACAACAGCTTACTTTCGGTGCATGAAGCGCCACTGTTTGCTATCTATTAACTTAGACAATGGGGAGTTTGTTAGATACCTGAAAGATAACATCTTTGAATGTTACTATTCCTCATTCGTTCTCCCTTAATGGCTGCATCGGATCCCCAAGACAGTGAGGAGAGTCTAGACATAGTGTTTGCAAGGCTTCTTTATATTTGCTAATTACTGAGTTTGGTTCCATAGGCAAGATGAAGAATTGTAGGATGGTATTGTACGGTTTATTTTAAGTGGTTTTGTTTTATTTATGAAATTGGCTACGGCCCTGAGATATTAGTGTTTTCTATATTCAGACTTCACTAAACATCCGACCAAAATAAATAGAGTCATATGGATTGCAAAAACCGAGCTGGAAAGTGTTTGGATAGGGTTTAGGAAAACGGCACAAAATTTTGGATCTTCAACTGTTTATTTAATTTAACCAGCTTCAACTCTTGCCAATAAGAATAAGAGGTGTTAAGTTTGGAACCTAGAGTAAGATTGTAACCAGCTTTCAGCTTTCAACACATTTTTTTCTGGGGATATATAATTTACATTGTATGATCTTTCTGGTTCAGAATCCGTTCTTGAGCCATAGCGTTGAGATTGTTGTTTCTATGACCAAGGTGGTTTTTGTCACCCGATACATTGTAATCTCTTCAAGATGAGTAGCCCACTCCAAATATGAATATAAAAGTATTACAATATTTCGACTGATTAAGCAGGAGTGGTAAGGTGATATTGTTCTCTGGACCTTTAACGGAAATCCTGAGCGTTGAGATTGTTGTTAACTCATTATACAACTTGAAGAATAATGTTTGATTTAGTTGACAGAGAAGAGAAAAAGGTTAAAAATCCATTACCATATCTGACATCTAATGAACAAAAAGAGATATCAGAATCTCTGTTTATTTTGATTCACTTGAATAGATTGAACGATGGTCATATTTAAAAATGAAGTGGTGGTGAATGAATTAGTGATTCCTATTTGTTAACGAGTTGTTTTGTAGGTACTTCTTCATGCTTAGTTATGTTTAAGAAACACTAGACTTAATCACTTAAACGACGTAATATTGTCACTCAAACTTATGTTTATGTTCTTCTTACTTGTGTCACTCAAAGAATGGTTCAATATTCATTAGTGGATGTTAATGAATGGTTATTTACGTTAACTCCACAAAACGCAAAACAGATACTATTCCAAATTCACACTCACTGCATCACACTTCTCGACAAAACACATGGCAAAAACCAGAGTGGAAAAAATATAAGTGTAATTTTGATGCGAGCTTTAATCATGAAAATCTCCACTCTAATGTAGGATGGGTTGTAACAGATCATTGTGGCATACAGTATTTTTGGGGTTCAGCATCGATTGGACAAACAATCCTCACCACTGGAGGCAGAAGCTAAAGCTCTACTCTTGGCAATGCAACAAGTCTGGTGTACAGGACTTTGATCACTATGTTTTGAAGGAGATTGTAAAACACTCTTTGATGTCTTAGAAAAGAAATCTGCTGAGTTCACTATCCAAAATATATGCAGTGATATCTCTCATTGGACATCAAAATTTGTGGAATGTAAACTTCAACATACAAAAAGATCAAACGATATTCTAGCTCACCTGCTTGCCAAAAAGGGTCCTCCAAATTCCATTTTCTTTTCTTCAAAGTTGTATCCACCAAGATGGTTATCAGTTTCTTTGTATTCTGATTATGTAAACTCATTTTAAAATAAATAAAATTCACTTTTGCCGAAAAAAAAAAAAAAACTTGTGTCACTCAAACGACTGTGGTTTTGTCATTTTACCGAAACGAGACGTTTTGGTGCTTCTTCTCTGTTATTCTTGAATCTTCACTCGAGTCGCCATTTCAGCATTTCAGATTCTCAGAAAAGAAACCCTAAATCCTTGCTTCTTCTCCCCTCACTCTCAATTCGTCTGCCTCTTGATCCTTGTGGGTTAGTCAGAACAGAAAAACCCACTAGTAGTTCGTTCTATTCGATTTGACAAATATGCTTATACAAAATTGAAACTGGGCATGGACTTTAGGGATTGCATGTTTGTTCTTAGCTTCTAGGCTCTTTTCTTGTTACTCTCTTAATATTTTATGTAAATGTTCACTCTTTCCTCTGTTTTTCCCCCTTTCACTCTTTTTGGTATGTAATTTGTCTTCTGTTCCGTGATGTTGATATCTGGGTATGATCAAATTCATAAATTTTGTATCTTTGATCTCTTACAATCTCTATTTGTATGATCAGTTTCATAACTTTTGTCTCTTTGATCTCTTACAATCTCTATTTGGGTTTTCTTATTCATGATTGTTTTGGCGATTTAAGTTCCTCGAATCTTGTATTTGTGTTTGCTCTTCTGCTGAGAATTGGATTATGCTATGAAGCGAATAGTTGTGGTTTAAACCCTGTTAGCACTTTTTTTTTTATTTTGAGTTTCTGAATCGTTTCATATGCCTACTTGCCATTAAGCAGATATTGATTTCAATGTCACTTTTAATTTATGCAGGATGGATTCGCAGTCACAGGAGGAAGCAATTGCGGCTCTTAATGCTGAGAATGAATGGGAAATGAATAAGTGTGACTTTGAAAATCAGGAACCAGCAAGAAACGAGACTCAAGCGACTCAAACGGTTTTTAATTCTAATCGAAGCCTGAGAGCTGATGTCTGGAAAGAGTTTGTGTCGGTGGGAAAAGGGGAAGATGGCAAAGAAAGGGGTCGTTGCATCCATTGTAGTAAGAGTTTTGTAATAGAGAGGAATAATGGAACATCAGCTTTAAGGCGCCATTTACTATCTGCTTGCTCAAAGAAGCCTAAAGATAAAAGTGGAAGCAATGGTGAACAAGACAAAGAAGTGGGAGCCTCAGTTTCCGAATCCTCCTGCGACAGAGAAGAAGTGAGCAACATTCTCTCGAAAAAGAGACAGCGTAGTTCGATATCGGAGGACAAGACACGCTCGGCGATGCTGCTCGGTCTGGATATTCTCGACTGTCCCATTTGCTTCGAAGCACTAACTGTTCCTATCTTTCAGGTATTGTTTCTGATCTTTTTTAAAGAGTTTCTTTTTCTTGTAACTAGAACTGTCCATCCCTTGAAATGTGGTTTCGCTATGAGTCAAACTCTGCAGAGGATAGTTAATGCATCCATAGCTTTTGTTGATTTTAGGTTTCTGGCAAAGTTTGACTCTTTGTTTCTAAAAGATTTATATTCCACATTTTGTGAAGCTATATGCTGATAAAGACACATTTTTTACAAAACCCATGTTTACAAATGTAGTTCTTGAAAATGTGTGTATAACTATGGAAGATCTAGTATATATCATGAACTATCGATTCCCAATTGAGGTTTTTTGTAACGCTTCATTTGGGTTTTCTACTGTGACAATGCGATTTGCTTACTGTTTTCAAAGTTCATGTTCCAGGTTTTGGTTTCTTATCTGTTTCAACCTAAAAACAGTTTATCTCACTTTAAAGAGTTTCCTTTTCTTGTAACAAGAATTGTCCATCCCTGGAAATGTTGTTTCGTTACTCTGCAGATGATAGTTGGAGTATCCATAGCTTTTGTTGATTTTAGGATTCTGGCAAAATTTGATTGTTGTTTTTTTAAAAAATTTAGGTTCACCTTTTATGAAGCTATATGATGATAAAAGACACATTTTTTAAAATGTGTGTATAACTATGCAAGATCGAGTATATTTCATGAACTATCAAATACTATATCGATGAATCCTCTCCATGAATTATATTAATTACCAATTGAGGTTTTTTTGTAAAGCTTCATTTGGGTTTATTTACTTTGACAATGCGATTTGTATGTTAAACTGATTTCAAAGTTCATGCTCTCTTCATTGCTATTTGATATTCACTGCGAGGAAATATTTTCTCTTCTTGAATATATTCATTACCTAAAGAAGTGGAAAACCCTTTGCTAAGTTTCTTTTCAGGAATATGTGCGGTTATTAAAGCTTTGATCGAAACTCGTTGGTTTTGCATTTCAGTGTGATAATGGGCATTTGGCTTGCTCTTCGTGCCGTCCCAAGCTGAGTAATAAGTGTCCTGCATGTGCTTCTCCTATTGGCCACAATCGCTGCAGAGCAATGGAGACTGTGCTCGAATCAGTCTTTCTTCCATGTCCAAACGCCAAGCTTGGATGCACCAAGAATGTCTCTTACGGGAAAGAATCAACTCATGAAAAGGAATGCACTTTCTCTCAATGCACCTGCCCTGCATTGGACTGCAATTACACCGGATCATATAATCAGATATATAGTCATTTTGTTGATGACCACAGTCACAAACCCAAATCTATGTCCTTTGTGTGCGGTGGTTCTGTTGATGTTCAGATGAACGTGGCTAGCGACAAGATGTTAGTTCTTTGGGAATTCAAGAAGAAACTATTGTTTGCACTTCAGTGTTTCAATGAGCCGGCTGGTGTGTATGTGACCGTTAGATGCATCGCACCATCTTCTCCTGAAGTAGAAAAGTTTCCGTATTGTCTCTCCTACTCAATGGATGGGCACACTCTTACTTATGAATCACCAGATGTCAAGAAGGTTCTTCAAGTGAGCTCTCAAATCCCACAAGACAATTTCTTGTTTGTCCCTCACTGTTTATTGCGATGTGACTTGTTGGAGATGAAGCTTTGCATTGGGCTTTAGGTTCGTACGGGCTCATAACACTCTCTAAACGTCCATTGGACAATCTCTCTACGTAGGTCTTGTTTGTTTTTGTTTGCAGATTAGTTAATTAACAGACTCGTAGGTGATGGAACAGCATTTGTATCTCAAAGCAGAGCTATTGTTTGATGGCTAAGCAAATAGATATTCTTTTATTTTATTTTTGGTCAAAAGCAAATAGATATTCTTAAGCTCTGGCTATAGGCTTAGCCACTTAATGTTTATTTCTACTGCTCCATAACGGTTTTAGGCTCCATTTATAATTAGTAGTAGTTTTGGTTTATGAATCTAACCTTTGAGCATAGTGGTTTTCTAACAGTTACGAATCGATTTGTCTTGAGGAATTATCACTAGTGGCCTATGATTGCATTGTAAGGAACAATGCTCAATATTTTATTCATTAAAACTACTTTCTTTTCTGATCATAAAATTTCTTTTCATTAATTAGAGAGTTACGTATGTAATCACAGTCACACAAATACTGTACTTTCCATACGAGTGGGCATAAAAACTCAGTTGAAAATTTATTAATCTGATGAATTCATAGTTATCCGAACATTTATACCGTTCGGACCAAACGACAATTTAAAATTTTAATTTGTAAACTGACACGTGGCAAAACAGACTACGAAATTAAAAGTTACATACACTTAAGGTTAATTAACTTATTTGAGCCCATCAAACTCTTCGAAATCCGTCCAAGTCATAATGTATGCATGCAGCTTTTACTCGAAAGTCTTCGGGAATTGGATTAGCAGAGCATGTGTTTAATTAGGTTTAAACCATCTCTTCTATTTATATGTGTAGAAATAATCATCCCGATTCACTAGTTCCATTTTATTTATTTTTCAGCAAATCAATAAAAAATAAAAAGCAGTAGTTCATAATCCATTTTGTATCGATATGGAATCTGATTCGGGCAACACTCGCTTGCACAAATCGAGAGGTTTGAGGACTTGATCACCAACATCAAATATAATGGAGTGTCCAATGATTTCCTCTTCTATAAGTTGTTTCCATACTCTTTTATTGGAGAAGCAGTTAACTGGTTGAAGCAGTTAGAACCAGGATCACTAACTATTTGGAAAGAGACCAAAAACGTCTTTCTGCACAACTTCTATGATGATGCTAGGTCTGAAAAGTTGAGACTCAAAATCTCAACGTTTTCTCAGGGACTGACTGAGGCATTCAAGGCTGCTTAAGTCGTACCAGCGAGATTGCCCCCATCATGGTTTCAGTAATGTTCAGTTGTTGGGTATTTTCTTCAGAGGTGTTATTTGGAGATATCAGATGGCTCTTGATGTTGCAAGCAATGTGAACTTCAACACCAGATACCCTGAAGACGCTGTTGTGCTTATTGAGAACTTGGCATCTAGCAATAGTACCAAGAATGCAGACTATCAGCGAAAGAAGCAGGGTGGAAACATGGATAGATCGCAGATTGCTGAGGTGAAGGCTAAGCTTGACTCTGTGCATAGCCTTCTTTTGGGTAAGAAATCTGTCAGATTCGGACCAGATGAAGCAATTGAGGAAGATGATGTTAACTTCATCAATGGAGCTCGATTTCAGGGTCAGAGATTTGGTACTCAGCAAGGGAACACGAATTACAATGGAAATAATCAGAGGAGTACCTTCACAGGTAATCAGAACTTTTCTGATTATAACTCTAAACCTCAGTACCAGACATCCTACTCCAACAACAGTTATTCAAGGAACTATGGTTCTCCTCCTGCTCAAACTCCTGATAATGAGGTGAAGTCTATGCTGGAACAGATCTTGGAAGGTCAGCAGAAGATGACTGTGGATTTCAATGGGAAGATTGATGCTCTGTATCTGGATCTGAATGGAAAAATTGAAGTTCTGAACACTCATGTCAAGAAGTTTGATACTCAGGTTGCTCAAACTGCACAGTCTGTAAAAAGGCAAGAAGGATTCCTTCCTGGGAAGACTGATACCAATCCTAGGCATTACTGCAGTGCCATCTCGTTAAGGAGTGGTAAAAAGTTGACTCATGTGCTTAAAAAAGATGTTTCTGAGGATGAAATCGTGGAGTTTGACGAATATGAAGAAAATTTCGAAACTGCAGAGCCAGTGTCGAGCGACACTATAACTAGTGTCGCGGGACACCAATCGCAGAGCGAAGCTGAAGTTGTTCAGAATCCGAAACCAACAGAAGAAAGAGTCTACAAACCTAAGGTTCTTTATCCAAGGAGTCCTAAGAAGTCCAAGCAGGAGCTAGAAGATGCTAGATGCAAGGCTTTGATGGAGAAGCTTGTGATTGAGATTCCTTTGGTTGATGCTGTGAAGATTGCTCCTACTCTCAGACACTATGTGAAGAAGATGGTGACTAATAATCTGAGTCATGAGGAAGGAGTGATGATGATTTCTGAACAAGTCAGTGCTGTGATTCAGAATAAAATTCTAGAGAAGCTCTCGGATCCAGGAAGCTTTGTTTTCGACTGTTCTATCTTCTTAGAGAGGTTCAAGAGATCGCTGTGTGATCTTGGTTCGAGTGTTAATCTCATGCCATACTCTGTAGCTGTAAGTCTTGGAATGACTGATTTCAAGCCAACTAAGATCTCTTTGATCCTAGCAGATCGATCTAAAGAATTCCAAAAGGTGTCTTGGAGGATGTTCCGATTAAAGTTGGTGATTGCATAATTCCTACAGATTTCGTGGTTCTGGAATATGGAGAGGAATCCAAAGATCCTCTTATCCTAGGAAGATCATATTTAGCTACAGCTGGAGCAGTAATTGATGTCAAGCTTGGTAACCTTGATCTCCACTTGGGAGATACCATCATGACTTTCAAGATGGAGAAGCTGAAGGATTCAACCATAGATGATCAGACATTCCAAATCAGTGCAATACATGAAGTGATAGTTGGAGATCATAACGTGTTTGATGCTGAGAAGGTGATAGATCAACCTGAGTTGACGAAAACGTCTACAGAACCACTGACTGCTGTTGATCAGGAAGCTCAAAACATCTCACTCTATTCATATCCACCAAAGCAAAGAGCACTTGGTTTTTCCATTGATGATATTGCAGGGAATAGGTTAAAGTCGTCCAAACACAGATCTCACCCTCTTGCTATTCTTGTATTCCTTGGACGACCTCATGCACACAACGCTTACACACCACCATGGATGAGACGACTTTCACAGAGGCATTATATGCCATTGTCTGAACCACCAGATGCATAATCTATCCATAGTCAAGCTAATGACTTAAAACAAGTGCTTGGTGGAAGGCAATCCACAGGTAAGTCTGTACTTTCAGCTAACTTTCGTTTTTCGTTTTCGTGTTTTAGGTGAAGTAGAAGTTGGTGTCGAGCGACACCACCATCGGTGTCGCTTGTCATTTGCTTCTGTCAAAAAAAAAAATTAGGAATTAGGTTAACAGGAAATCCAGAACTGGAGTGGAATCGGGAGTCGGATCGAGCACAAGGAGATTAAGTTCACGACGTACAAGTGTCGCGCGACACTACCTTTGGTGTCGCTCTAACTAACAAACAGGTAAGTTCTCCGTTTTTACTGTGTTTCTCTGTTTCCTTTCTTTTGTTTGACCACCTTCGGACTAGATAACACTGGGGACAATGTTGTTTAAGTCTGGGGGAGGTAGTCGCTGACATTGTGTTTGTTTTTCTTAAGAGTCAATTGTGTCAAAACGTTTTTTAGTCAAAACTTGTTGGAGATTATGATGTTTTTCCTGAAATTATTGTGCTGACCTTTCATCTAAGTGACCACTGCTGCAAATTCAGTCTAGATCCGACTAATGAAAAATCCAAAGGCTGACCAGTTGACTAGAGGCGTCCATGTTTCCAACAGAGTCGACTAACCTGAGCTAATTTCTGAACTCTTTCTTTTACCTCATTGATGTGACTGATGTTTATAGAGCTTGATTCCTCGTTCATACTTGACAAATGAAAGCCTGTGTGAAATCTAATGTTGGTGCTTCTCTCCCTGTGACGAGCTTAAATAAAAAAATGAAGAAAGAAAGAAAAAGACAAAAAGATTGAGATGATTTTCGCTTAGGATTGAAGGGGTAGGAAAATTTCCAAAGATCCCATTATTTCACTTCTAAGTTGGAATGATCACACAAAGGAAGGAAGTGAGGGGTAGGAAAGTTTCCTATGACCCCACTATTCGCTGAAAACCTTTGATACAAGGTAAGGGGACAACTCGGGGACTCGATGGCAAACACCATCAGTACTCGCAGCTTTACCCTTATCGAGTATATGCCAAAGAAACGAGAAAAAGAAAAAGATGATGAGTGTGCAAAAAGAATAAGTCTGGGGGAGAGAAAAGTACTAAAGTGTGTAAGGCTGATTTGTTTGAGTATAGATACGGAAAAAGAGTCTAGAAGGTTCTTGGCATCTAAATCATCAGTGAGATCCAGCGATGAGGGTTTATGGACAATGTTCTGGAATTTTGGACTTAATCTGGAACGCTGTGAATGTTTGCGGAGAAGTACATGGTGGTTCGATTTGGAATGATGAAGCAGTAGTTGAGTTGCAGGGTGATCTCGGTCAAATTGATGTTCCAGTGAAAGGTTGAGTCTCCGTGTTTTCAAACCTCTTTCTCTTATTTTGTGTTCTGTTTGCTTGAGGGCAAGCAAATGCTAAGTCTGGGGGAGTTGATATATCATGGCTTTTATGGTTTTTAACCATGGTATATGTCTTATTTATAGAGTCTTTCTAGTGTCTTTCAAGTCTTTTAGAGTCTTTACAAGTCATAGGTACGTTTGGAGCTTAATTGGTGATTTTGGAGCACTTTGGAGCTAAACAAGGATCAAATTCGTGAAGAATGAATTATGTGCTTTAGTGTCGCTCGACACCATGAAGAGTGACGCTCGACACCGATCGCAGAAATAAGAAAAACGTGATTTTGTTTCCTGTTTGAAGAAGGAGTTGGGCCCAAAAGTCTCCAATAATTATAAGGAAGCCCAAAACGTGTTTTTAAATTATAAATAAGGTTTTTAGCCACCTTATATCGATACCTTAGATTTTCTTAGAGAGAACTTTTGTTTTTGAGAGCTTTTGGGAAGACAAGTCTGAAACTCTGTTCAGGGGAGAGAAGATTTTGAACCCATGTTTATTAATCTATTTACTGCTTTCTGCAATCTATTCATTCATGTTTATTGTTTCAATCTCCATGTCTGAGTAGTTTGCCTGTTAGGTTTAGGGTTCTCATAAAGGATTTCTTTGGATGTTAGATTGATTGATTAGTTAGGGTTCATATCTATTTAGTTCTTCAACATATGTTGTTCTTAAAGCTAATTCTGGACTGGTCACCTAGAACTTAGATCTTAGGTTAATTGATTGACACGGAAGTGTAATTGAATAACTGGAAAGAACCTACGGTGAGCAAAGTAGCTATTCGCAAAGGAATTTGGTTTATATACTTTTTGAACATATCGAACTTGAGTATTAAAACTGGTTTAAGTCTTTAGGGTTTGTAAAGGAATTTAGAATTCTAGGATTTAGACTTAGATAGTTCTCGCAACAGAAGTTGGTTAATTATAATTTCGTGATTTGAGTTTAAAAACCATGCTTAACCCTGAACCCTGATTTACCGAATAATCTGCATTCTCTGATTTCCTGAGAAATACTCTGAGCCTAATTCTTTTCCATCGAGTTTACAACCGTTTTGCTTTAATTGTTGTTTTTAATTTCATTGTGTTTGCTTAGCATAATTCAACTATATAGAGTTTATTGAGCGAATCTCTCGTCTCTGTTATTCGATCCCTATTATATTACAACTACAAATCTATGCTCTTGCAGAATAGTTTCTTAAACTTTGAGCATATCAATAGTATTATCTCATTCAAGTCTAATACACAGTCAGATTTTAGAGTTCTCAAAACTCTGAAAGTATGCCAAAAAGGCAAAAACCAATGCCTTTATCTTTCACACATCACTCTGTATATACGAAGCAAAATGTAACTGTACATTTATGTAATATGCTCAGTTACTATGGTATCGGTAGTAGACTAATTCATAGTCTTTTTCCACAAATATACACTACAGATTAACAACAAATAACTTTTATAATCCATTGTCTTATCAATAATTTTATAGAATTAGGAATTTGAGAGTTGGACAAAAACTATTTCCTTAATATAGCACACTATTAAACACGTAATAAATAAAACAAAATCAGATGAGTTAATTAGATAATTAAACTCTGACGAAAAAAGAGCCACTCGTATCTAAAAAGTGCCCAACATTAATTACTTTTCATTTCGATTCTAGTACATATATTTATATGTAGTTATTATTCTATAAATTTCTCTTAAATCTTTTCATTGTCACTCTAACCTTCTTTTTCAAAAAAATATGAAATCAAATATAATTGTCTAAAGATGTTGTTATTATTGTGGGTTTATCTCTTGTGTTTTGATGAAACTGCGAGTCTCAATAATCGTTTTATGAATGCAGAAACATTGCAAAGTTTCAACGATTTCGAAATCGAAGAACAACTTAGAATCATCAACAAACCTGCGGCTAAAAACATCAAAGTCTGTTTAATCCAAAGTCATTTTGTACTATTTTAGACCATTTCCATAATTTTTTTAAGCCTATATGTTCACCTTAATTTGTTGTTCTTTCTTTCTTTTTTTTTGTTAAAGGAAACGAACGCATGTTCTTACACCATGACATATGAAGTGAACAAAAACATTTTCTAATCTATTTTTGTTTTTGGATGATAGATTATACATGGTGACACATACGGATGTGTGGATTTTTACAAACAACAAGCGTTTGACCATTCGTCGATGAAAAATCTCGTTTTCCATTATGAGGTAAACATAAGATGTTTTGGCCATTTTTATATTTGCATCATATCATTTGATTTTGTCAACTTTTATGCACTATATAATTGATAGTCTAACCATATTTAAAGCACTACTGGTGAAATGAATTTTAAAACAAAAATGTTGATATATTAGCAAAAACAAATTGAGATAATTTATACAATTTTTTAATCTTCGCGCATACACCTATAACAATTGATAAAATAGAACATATGGAGAATTTTTATATGTGAGTTGCAATTTTGTTTTTTTTTTTAAAAATATCTCTAACAACATTTAACAAAAAAAATATCTCTAACAACAGGTGCAGCGTTTTATAAAACAAAATCAATTTTTACAGAAATATTTCTAAGAGTTAGTCCTTATGGCAATCATTAACACATGCTTTATTTTAACTGTAGATGCGTCGGATATCATCCTTCCAAATTTCAAGAGCGAAAAGGATAAACAATAAAACGTTTGGTTACTTGTGGGAAAATGGCATAGGGTGTCCAAGTGGTACCGTACCCATAAAAAGAGTCACTAAAGACGAATTCTTGAGATTAAATTCGTTCTCCGACAAATATAAGCCTCAAGGTTCTTGGAACTGCACTTATAATCAACTTACTGTCAATACTGACCAACATCACGTAAGTGGTATATTCTTTGGCATTTTTCAAAACAAAGTCAAAGAATGGTAAAATTGTTGATTATGAATGGTAATGATGATTAGTATGCGGTTTACCGTACCAAAGGAAAAAAGAAAAACTACAATGGAACAATGACAATAACTGTACATAAAGTTAAACCTAAACAGTTCAGTTCTTCTCGTATGCACATTCAGATTGGAGAAGATTATATTCAAACTGGTTGGACTGTAAGTTTGTTATCATATTTTATATTTGATTTGAGATTGTTGCCTAAATCTATATCAAAATAAAAAAAAAAGTTATGATAAGTTGATACTTTGATAATCTTTACAAATTTAATGCTTAATTTTGATATTACACAGAAATATGTTTACTTTTCAGGTCAATCCAGCATTGTATTCTGATAGCAAAACTCGGAATTTTGTGTTTACAAAAGTAAGTTGTTTAGTCTCTCTATAACATAGTACATTAAGAATATAAAACTCAAGTTCAAAGGAAATTACAAGCTATGCCAGTTGAAAATATTTTCACAAGTTCTTTTAAGATTACAAATTTTTAAAAGATTCAATACTATTTTATGAATCAATATACAAAATCTTTTCATAAGATCTTTTAGTGTATTGTAGGCAGCAAATAAATCAAAACTTGCCCGTAATGCGGATTGACTCTTAGTTTTACAAATTACTTATCATGTGGATGATCAGTGACATGATCACATAGCATATATATGAAAGTTACTCATACCGTACCAAACAATTAAATAACAATTTATAATATTATCATTTTCGTGTACGTCACTATCATATATCTTACCGTCTACAAATATTTAACTACAAAAATATCATTTTCAAGATAACATTTTTAAGAAAAAAAATCAATCAAAAAGTAATAATTATGCCACCATATTGATTATACGTTAGGTATTAACGATATAGATAATAATGGTGCAGGCAGGTAATTATCAATGTTATAACAGCATGTGTCTAGCTGGGATTACAATAGTGCGTCCAGATTTTCCTCTTGGTTCGGTTCGGGATCCTAAAACAAGCTACGAAGATAGATATGGCTTACTCAAGGTTTGCTAGTGATTAACTACTTAATGAGATTATTATAATAGGTTATGTGAGTCGTAAAAAATCTGATGAGCATTCTATAAATTCCTAAGAAACTAGGTTATCTTATTCAATTTTTTCAGTTATATATTATCTACATATATAACTCATCAAATTGATACTTATATTTTGCCGTTTGATGAGTGAGTGAATACGGTGTGACAATACTAATTGGAAAAAGGAGGATCTTATTTGTTTCGTGCAAAGAATCAAAAGAAAAAGCGTATTATTAATGTTTATATGTAACATCCCGATTTTTGATTAACCAAATATAGGATGTTATCAGTTTTTAATTTTGGTTTTAATTAAATTAAACTATTTCTATTTCCTTTTTTTTTATTTCCTTTTTATTTGGGTTTTTCCTAATTTCTTTCTAAAAGCCCATTAAACCCAATTCATCTATTAAATCTCCATATAAATACCTAATTAAATCTCTAAAACCTTCATTAAGCTCTTAATCAATCCTAGCCACCTTTTTCCTCTCTCTTTTTCTCCTCTCTGCGCCGAGCTGCTCTCTTCCTCTCTCTCTCTGCGTTTTCTTCTTCTTCCTTCTCTCTCTCTTGGCCGCCGCCATCCTCCGAGCCTTTCTCGCCGCCGAAGCTTCTTTGCCCAGCCGTGATGTCTGTGCCGCCTCCTTCTACTTTGAGTGAGATGGGATCTGATTCTGATGGATCTCATCTTAGATCTCTTTCGCCTCTGCCTCCTTCTCCAGTTTCTCAGCCTTCTAAGTCAATGTGAGGGCTCTATGGCTTCATCCTCTCTTACATATACATGGTTGACTTTTAAGTGGTTTTTTCTGAGATCAGGCTTAGATCTGCTTGTTAGGGCTGTTAGAATTGTTTAAGACCTGGATATATGTTGCCTGTTTGTTGATGATTGCTGGTTGCTGGTGGAATGAGATAATTAACCTGAATATGGATCTAAACTTATTTGGACCTTAAAATATTGATTGTGTGATGTTGACCTGATTAATGTTCCTTTTGTTACAATTGGTATCACCGAAAGTGCATCTTAATAATGGAAGGACCTTTAAGAAAAGAATGGTTATATGAAATGGATGATTTGTGCATAGTAGATCTCTATTAGGAGCCCTGACTCCTGGAGGCGGGAGTCAGTGTTGTTTGTTGGCTATCGCTGTCGTGGAGGCACAACTAGAGTCATCGCTGGAGTGGATTAGTTATCCACTGGTTATTGGGCCGTCCAAGGGGACCGCTGGGTACAGTTTTCTGGTGAGACCGCTATGAGCAGCTGTCTGAGTGACCGTTAGTGTCATAGCCTGTCTTGGTGATTGCTGTGGACCAGTCTGTGTGACTGGCAGAGTAGACCTGACTAATGGGTATGGTAATAGGCCAGCCATTGGATGGGATTATTCCGGTTGCTTTTCCGGGTGAGGCATGGGGGCTCATGTGGCAGCCTACTGTTACTGGCAAAGGACAGGGACCCGCTGCTTGTGTAGTTGCTTGTAGGGCTACCCTTGAATGATGTGTGAATGATTGCTAGGAATGAACTGTCTATATATAAGTAAATATATATATATATATATATATATATATATGTTGATTGGACTTGCTTTAGGATTAGATCTCTTAAAACCAATTTATGCTAGTTTGATGATGTTGTGGGCTTCCTTAAGGCCCATCCTCACTGAGTAATCCCAATTACTCACCCCTCCTATCCCCTTGCTTTCAGGTTTAGTAGAGAGATCAGCCTAAGTCTATGTTGTTGATTGTTACCTGGGCGTTTTCTTGGCGATCCTGTGTGCTCACCAAATCGGACATCTTACCGGACGCGGTTCGATGGCCGATCTAACATACCCGGTTTCCCGCCTCTTAGGAGCCCGGGATAGGGATGTTATAATTGGTATCAGAGCCCATGATTAGATCACTTTAGCTCCGTTCTAAAGTGGTCACGCCCGTTTTTGTTTTCAAAGAGAAAACTGTTTGCGAAAACATTTTTATGAAAAATCTTTTTAAAATGTTTTCAAACCTAGAACAACCAACAACTTATAGACACTGATCTAAGAGATTCTCTTTTTCATTTTTCCTTTTTCCTCTCTCCTTCCTCTTCTAGATTTTGGTTTAGGACCAAGGAGACAGCCATGAAGAGGACAATTGCTGCTACCCGAGTGACCCTTCAGTACACTCCTTGGAGATGTAATGAGGTGCATGAGGCATCTACAAGTGGACTGAGCCAGGCCAGGCGAGCTCCTTCAGCTTCTCCTCTGCAGCAGCCTAGTTCAGTTCCTGCGCCTCCTTCTGAGACCAAGCCAGTTGCTCAGAAAATGGTGGAGCATGGGCGATGCTGCCAATGCCCGAAGACTTCAGCAGCACCAGGTGCTCCTCCGGTGAATCCACTTGGTGCTTGGAGAGGGTTTGCCATCCAGGCAGACATGACGCTTCTGGAGTACCATCAAGATTTTGTTAATGCAATGGAGCATGCACCTCAGGCCTACTCAGCTCAAGAGTTTGCTAATTTCTTCTTCCAAGGTCTGCATTACAACTTCAGGGCAAGGATCAGGGAGATGGGCAGAGGCATAGGAAGTCGTGTAAGGGAAGTCTACAAGAGAGCCTTGTGGGTAGAGAGATCCTTTCAGACTGGAGGCCCTGTCTACATCTCCTCTGACAGCGAAATGGATGAAGATGAAGACCCTTCTGAAGATGATCTTCCTGAAGATGCTGATAGTGATTAGGAAAAATTGTTTTCATGAGTAGAACTACTTATTCTTTATTTATTCTATTCTATTGATTGATTGCTTGCTTTAGGATCTAGTTATTAGGACTTAGCTAAAATTCTTTGTTGGTGTTTCCTAGTATTTTTTTTTTTTTAAAACTATATGTTCTACTCCTCATTTTTAAATTCATAAGAAAAGGGTTTTGATTTATTTCTAAAGTGTTTTAAATTGCATCATACCTTAAACTCTCCATCCTACACGATTATGTTGATCACTCTGCGTTCTAAACCCTTAGCCTCCAATTCCTTCTTGGCGCCATGTGTCCTATGGCTTCCTTTCTGCTTTCTCTTTCTTAGCCATTAACTCTTCTGTTGCCATGGCTCACTTAATTCTAATTCCTTTTCCGATTTCATTTGTGAGTCCTTCCTGACTCCATTTCTGCCTTTCCGCTTGGTTTCACTTTTGACTTCATTTATGCCTTTTCTCCTAATCATATTTCCAATTTCCTTTCTGAACTCATTTCTGAGTCCTCTGGCCTTATTTTTGTTTTTCTTTCTGATTTCATTTCTAATTTCCTTCCTGGTTCATTTCTGATTCATTGTTTTTTTTTTTCCTCTCAGCCTCTATCCTTTCTGGTGCCATAATTTCTTGTGGTTCTATTCCTAGTCTCCTTCCGAATTTTTAATCATGCTTTCCCTTTCTGATTTCATTTCCAATTCTCATCCTGGAACCATTTCATCTCCTGCTCCCATTTCCTGATCTCATTTCTGATCCTCCTTCTGATTTCATTCCTGTCTTCCTCTCTGATTTTATTCCTAGCTTTATTTCTGAATTCCTTTCTGATTTCTTCTCTGAGTTCCTTTCTGATTTCCTTTCTGGTTCCATTCCTGCTTCCATTCCTTGAGTTCATTTCTGAATTCCTTCTCTTCTGTGACCAAGGTCCTCTTGTCATTTGTGCCTTTGTTTCCCTTGGTTTGTAGTCTTCGAAATTCCTTTCAGGAACTTCTCTCTCTTAGGATTCGGGGACGAATCCTGTCTAAGGGGGGAAGATTGTAACATTCCGATTTTTGGTTAACCAAATATCGGATGTTACCAGTTCCTAATTCCGGTTTTAATTAAATTAAATCATCTCTATTTCCTTTTCTTTTATTTCCTTTTTATTTGGGTCTTTCCAAATTTCTTTCTAAGAGCCCATTAAGCCTAACCCATCTATTAAACCTCCATATAAATATCTAATTAAATCACTAAAACCCTCATTAAGCTCCTAATCAACCCTAGCCACCTTTTTTTCCTCTCTCTTTCTCTCCTCTCTGCACCGAGCTGCTCTCTTCCTCTCTCTCCCTGCGTTTTCTTCTTCTTCCTTCTCTCTCTTGGCCGTGTCTCTCTCTCTCCTTGCCGCAGCCGCCGCCATCCTCCGAGCCTCTCTCACCGCCGAAGCTTCCTTGCCCAGCCGTGATGTCTGCGCCGCCTCCTTCTCCTTTGGGTGAGATGGGATCTGATTCTGATGGATCTCCTTTTAGATCTCCTTCTCCTCTACCTCTTTCTCCAGTTTCTCAGCCTTCTAAGCCGGTGAGGGCTCTGTGGCTTCATCCTCTCTTACATATGCATGGTTGACTTTTAAGTGGTCTTTTCTTAGATCAGGCTTGGATCTGCTTGTTAGGGCTGTTAGAATTGTTTAGGACCTGGATCTATGTTGCCTGTTTGTTGATGATTGCTGGTTGCTGGTGGAATGAGATAATTAACCTGATATGGATCTAAACTTATTTGGGATATTAAAATATTGATTGTGTGATGTTGACCTGATTAATGTTTATTTTTGTTACAATTGGTATCACTGAAAGTGCATCTTAATAATGGAAGGACCTTTAAGAAAAGAATGGTTATATGAAATGGATGATTTGTGCATAGTAGATCTCTGTTAGGACCCCTGGCTCCTGGAGGCGGGAGTTAGTGTTGTTTGTTGGCTATCGCTGTCGTGGAGGCACGGCTAGAGCCATCGCTGGAGTGGATTAGCGATCCACTGGTTATTGAGCCGTCCAAGGGGACCGCTGGGTACAGCTTTCTGGTGAGACCGCTATGAGCAGCCGTCTGAGTGACCGTTAGTGTCATAGCCTGTCTTGGTGATTGCTGTGGACCAGTCTGTGTGACTGGCATAGTAGACCTGACTAATGGGTATGGTAATAGGCCAGCCATTGGATGGGATTATTCCGGTTGCCTTTCCGGGTGAGGCATGGGGGCCCATGTGGCAGCCTACTGTTACTGGCAAAGGCCAGGGACTCGCTGCTTGTATAGTTGCTTGTAGGACTACCCTTGAATGCTGTGTGAATGATTGCTAGGAATGAACTGTCTAGATATAAGTAAATATATATATATATATGTTGCTTGGGCTTGCTTTAAGATTAGATCTCTTAAAACTTATTTATGCTAGTTTGATGATGTTGTGGGCTTCCTTAAGGCCCATCCTTACTGAGTAATCCCAATTACTCACCCCTCATCTCCCCTTGCTTTCAGGTTTAATAGAGAGATCAGCTTAAGTCTATGTTGTTGATTGTTACCTAGGTGTTTTCCTGGCGATCCTATGTGCTCACCAAATCGAACATCTTATCGGACGCGGTTCGATGGCCGATCTAACATACCCGGTTCCCCGCCTCTTAAGAGCCCGGGATAGGGATGTTACGCTTCACATATTTTTATTCAACAATCTTGATCAATAAGTGTGTATGACATATTTTATTTATAATTGTATAATAACAATATGTTTTGTTTTGGTATGACTATTGATCAAAGGACAAGGACACTGGTATATGGGTGCTCGAGTTTGCAGGAGAAGAAATCGGGTTTTGGCCAGGAGATAGATTTCAACAAAGCTCTAGCAACGACGTTGAGTGGGGAGGAGAAGTATATAGTGCATATATGCCGAGTACTCCTCAGATAGGGAACGGTTATTTTCCCGAGGGAAAAATAACTCATGATGCCATTATACATAATATAACTATAGTCGACAAGGATTTTAAGATTTTTGACCGGATAAAGGATACCGAGCTATTCTCGGATAACACTCGTGGTTATAAAGTGTTTAGTAGTATATTTCCATTTCACCCGACAAAACCTATCATATATTATGGGGGTCCTGGGAATATCTAAAGTGAGAAGGTAAGTTTGTGTAAAAGTTGGAGACAAATTCTGCTAAACAGTTTGTAACCGAACATAGAAAATAAATTGTTCCCCTTCCTTGTTTTTACCATCTTGCCAAGATCTTCTACTAGAGAAATGCTGGTAAGAAGCGACTTCACAAGTCATATTTGCCTTTCTTCTTCTCTTACTAGGTAAGTTTCGTCATCACCAGTTATGAAAATGTTGCAAAGGGGCCAAAGAAAATGTGATTCCTCCTTTAAAGAGCATCTTTTTTTAATAATTAATTGAAGGCTTATAAATCGCTTGATAATGGTATATTAGTGTAGTCTTTCTATAATTCATAAAAATTTATATACTCACCCTAAAGAAGTAAAGAACTCGTATGTGCATAAACTCTGATGGTACCGACGAAAGAAGTGTCAGACAGGCGATTATGGGAGAAAAACTAAACTATGGCAGAGACAATTCTGTTAAATTTTAATGATAAATTCTGCTAAAAGAGATTGTAACCGAGTATCTAAATAATTTTTCTCCTTCGACGTTGATGTTTGGTGCCAACTGAAAATTCCGACACAATTTGATCAAATGGAAAAACCATGGTTTTCGGTTTTCTATAAATGAAGAAGAACCAGGAACTAAAAATATGAGAGACGTATTCATAGATCTCCAATAATATTTCATCATCTTTGCAATTTTTTCTCTATATCTTATTTCCATGACTAATCTTTTCATGATCATGCTGTATTTAGAGAGTAATTATCCAATTCCATGGATATGTATTGAAGCTTTGAAAGTGGTTCTGAAGCTCGATGATTTGGATTTAGAGGTTTATGATTGATGAGCTTGAAAATGGAACAAGATGACCTAAAAGGGGGAAAATTAACAAAATAAACGAAAATGGAACCGATCAGTAAATCATTGTGGCTTTGATTCACAGGTCTGTGATAGCCACTAAGTCCAATTCTAAATCTCTCATCAAATTACCATGTAATCAGAGCCACAATGATCTAATGATCATTAGATCAAGAATATGTTATAGCCGTCATATCTTTCTTCAGTTTACATATATATAAGTATAGACTTAATGGCAATTGGTTACAAAAATATCACAGAATAATGAGAAGAGTAGATTTAGGGGAGTGTTATCAATGTCTCTCATCCATCAACTCTTTCTCCTTTCTCTCTCCTTTGTAACAACCCAATCTTCGGTTCTCCAAATCTCGGTTTGTTTCCGATTCTTAAACCCGGATCTATTTTAATGTTTGTTATTTCTGATTGGGTTTCTTTTATTTGATTTAATTTTAAAAGTCCATCAATCCAATATATGAAACCCTAACTATAAATACCTTTTTGATCTCTCATGCTCACCTTTAGAAATCTTAGCCACATTCCTCTCTTCTCTCTCCCTCTCTCAGTCATGCCACCCTCTCTCTCTCACCGTCGCTCTCTTTCTCTCCCTCTCTTCCTCATTTGCTTCTCTCTTCCTCTCTCTAAAACCCTAGCCTTTGCCACCACCTTTCGTGACGGCAAACCATGAGGAGTCACGCAACTATCTACCTATCAATCTGAAGCCCCAAGTCTTAGCTTTCTAAAAAGACAAAGTTTGTCCGAATCAGAGATCTTTTCTCGGAGTAATTGCCGTTTGTGTTGGTGTCAGATCTGCCCAAAGAGGAGAAAAAGTGTATTAGAAAGACATCTGCGAGGACTTGCTGCTTCACCCTCTCTTTCATAAGCATGTTTATTTATAGTTAGTCTTTTCCTAAACCAAAACTTAGATCTGCTTGCTAGGGTTTGTAGATGAATGATAGGACCTGGATCTCTGTTGATTGATGGTTGATGATTGATGATTGTTGGTGGAATGATACTAAGTAAACTGAATTCGATTTAAACCTATAGAACCCTAAAAGAAACACTTTTTTTGATGACTTGTTGTTCTTTTTAGGATTATGTTACACTCACCGCGAATATGCATTTTTAAATGGAAGGATTAATATTAAAAAATAGTATTTTTTGTTGATTGTTTCTATTGTGTAATATAATAGAACTTTCAGGTCCCCGGTCCATCCTAGTATGGTGCGTTGGTGTTCTTTGATGGCTGGTCTTGTGTCTGTGTGACTGTACTAGTAGCCAACGTTGGGTGAGGTGATTATCCACCAAGCCGTCTGTGTGACCACAGCTTGTCTGTGTGACCGTTGGCTATATTTTTTGTGAGACACGGGGACAGTCTGTAATATTGGGTGGATATTGCCTTATTTGGTGGGCATTATCATTGTTCAGGGCCATCCCATGCTTTGATGGGAAGACTAAGTGTCTGTGTGATCGTACTCACCAAATGGGTTCGATCAGGTCCGTTGTTTGGTAATTGTATGAAGAAATACCCCTTGTGATGTAGAAGTGTGTAGGACTAGATAATATATTGTGACTGCTATTGCTTGAGCTTGTTTAGTATAAGACTTATTTTATAAATAATTCATGTTTGTTTGATGGTGTTGTGGGCCTCCTAAAGGCTCATCCTCACTGAGTAATCCCCATTACTCACCTCTCCTCTATCCTCACTGAGTAATCCCTATTACTCACCCCTCCTCTTCCCCTGTTTTTTCCAGGATTAATTAGGTGGATCAGCTAAGCTTATGTTGTTCTTACCTAGGTGTTTTCAATCCTGACAGATCTGAGGCTTACGAAGGGCCAAAACCAGGTGTCTTACTGAATGAGGTTAGACTACTAACCTCACATACCCAATTTCCCTGCCTTTCTAAGAAACCCGAGATAGGAATGTTACAACTTGGTATCAGAGCCTAGGTAGATCTCATAGCTTTTTCCTAGGAAGTCGCGCCCGTGTGTGTGATTTTTCGTGTTTGCGAAATTTTTTTTTATAAATATTTTCAAACCTAGAACAACAACTTATAGACGCTAATTTGATTGATGTTTTTTTTTTTAACTTTTCTTTTCCTTTTCCTTTCTTTTCTTTCCTTGAGCCTAAGCAACCAGTCGCGCATGGGCTGAGCCAAACCAGGAGGGTCTATTCAGCACCATCTCATCAGATTGCATCATCAAAGAAGATCCACCTGAAGCTTATATTAGTGATTAGGAAAAAAAAAAATTTCTTGGGAGTAGAACTTTATTTATTTTTAAATTGATTGATTGTTTTAGGATTTATTTTATTCATAAATTAGTTAGATTCTATGTTGATGTTCCTTTCATTTTTCTTTTTCAAAAAAGGAAAATTGCTATACTCCTTTTGCATTAGTAAAATGGCTTTTGGCTTTTATACAAATGTTTTATTGCCATCATTCATTGAACTCACTCTCCTTCACGATCTGTCTACCACCACTCTGTGTTCCTAACCTCAACCTTCTTCTTCGATCATGTTCCTCTATCTCTTAGACCTTCTCTTTTCTTATTTTTTTATCTCAATCTTTTTCATTTCTTTCCACAGTCTTTTTCTCTAGGATTCAGAGACAAATCTTGTTTAAGAGGGGAAGATTGTAACAACCCGATCTTTGGTTCTACAAATATCGGTTTGTTTCTGATTTTTAATCTCAGTCTATTTTATTTTTTGCTATTTTTATTGGGCTTCTTTATTTGTTTTCATTCCAAAAGCCCATCAATCTAATATATGAAACCCTAATTATAGATTCCTCTTTGATCTCTCATTCTCACCTTTAGAAACCCTAGCCACATTATTCTCTTTTCTCTCCCTCTCTCAGACACGCCACCTTCTCTCTCTCTCACCATCACTCTCTTTCTCTCCCTCTCTTCCTCATCTGCTTATCTCTTCCTTTCTCTAAAATCCTAGCCTTTTCCGCCACCTTTCATGACGTTTCCCCGGTGAATTGTAAGGAGCCATGCGATGATATACCTATCAATATGAAGCCCCGAGTCGCAGCTTTCTAAGAAGACCAAGTTTTTCAAAATTAAATATCTTTGCTTAGAGTTATTGCCGTTTTCGTATCGGGTGTGGGATCTGCCCAAAGAGGAGAAAAGGTGTATCTTCTTCCAGAAAGGCATCTGTGAGAACTTGCTGCTTCATCATCTCTTTCATATGCATGTTTATTTATAGTTAGTATTTTCTTAAACCAAAGCTTAGATCTGCTTGCTAGGGTTTGTAGATGAATGATAAGACCTGGATCTCTGTTGACTGATTGTTGATGATTGATGGTTGCTGGTGGCATGATACTCAAGTAAACTGAATTGGATTTAACCCTATAGAACCCTAAAAGAAACACCTTATTTGATGACCTGTTGTTCTTTCTAGGATTATGTTACACGCACCATCAAATGTGCATTTTTAAATGGAAGGATTAATATTAAAAAGAAGTATTGTTTGTTGATTGTTCCTATTGTGTGATATATAGAAATTTTAGGTCCCCAACCCATCCTTGTGTGGTGTGTCGGTGTTATTTGAGGGCTGGTATGGTATCTGTGTGACCGTGCCAGCAGTCAACGTCGGGTGGAGTGACAATCCACCAATCCGTTTGTGTGACCACAGCCTGTCTGTGTGACTGTTGGCTACGTTTTTTGTGAGACACAGGGACAGTCTGTGTGACTGTGTACAGTCCGTTGTAATTGGGTACAGTCTGTTGTGACTAGGGGATATTGCCCTATTTGGTGGGCATATTATCATTGTTCAGGGCCATCCCATGCCTTGCCGGGGAGGCTGAGTGTCTGTGTGTTTCGACCAGGTCCGTTGTTTGGTAATTGTTTGTAGGGATACCCTTTGTGATGTGGAAGTGTGTAGGTCTAGATAATATTATGACTGCTATTTTTTTAGTTTGGTTTAGGATTGGACTTATTTTAAATAACTCATGTTTGTTTGATGGTGTTGTATACCTCTTTAAGGCTCATCCTCATTTAGTAATCCTCATTACTCACCTTCCTCTTCTCTTGTTTCCTCCAGGATTAGGTAGATCAGTTAAGTCTATGTTGTTGTTATTGGGGCGTTTTCGATCCTGACAGACCTTAGGTTCACCAAAAGCCAAAATCAGGTATCTGACCGAATTAAGTTATACTACCAAACTAACATATCCAATTATCCCGCCTTTCTAGAAAACCCGAAATAGGGATGTTACAACTTGATATCAAAGCCCAGGTAAACCTCTCTCTAGTCTAGAACTTAGGTCAAAGTGAAGACTTGTTACCCTTTACTATTTTCAATCCGTATTTTCCTCATTTTAGCTTAGGCTAGGGTTAAACCATATATTTTCCATGAAGTGAACTATTTGATTGCTGAGTGATCCCTTGACTGATGGAATATTATTTGAATATTTTCCATATTATTTAACTTTTTTATTGCTTGTTTCACAAGTCACCTTAACAACCCCTAAATAACTAATTGACCTAACATCTGGATTTTCTATACACCGACCTTTCTTTGGTCTCCGAGACTTTGTTTTTACCTCTTTTCGACCATTTCTGTTCATCTCTCTTCAACCCTATACAGGCTTTTATCTCAGAGTGCTCTCTAAAACAGCAAATTCTTTTGTGGATACATCCTCTCTTTTGGACCCAAAGTCACTTAAGCTTTTCATTTTTTTCTTTCGATTCTTTATGGTTTCTGTTGTATAAAATTGTTGTCTTTTCTTTCAGTTGTCCTAACTTGAGAGTTGGATAGTCGTCAGAAAATACACCACTATCATGTTTTCTGGATCTTGAAGTGTTTGCTACTTGTGCACGACTCTTATTCTAAATGGAAAAAAAATCTCCCAAAATATATGTAAAAAATCTTCATATATGAATTTGAAGAAAAATTATATATATTATTAGTTTTATATGAATTTAAAATAATAATAGTTATTATTTTTTATATAAATAATATTCTATATGAATTTGAGACGATGATAAATTTAATTGGAGCTTTTTTTTTAAACACCTCTGTGGGTACGACTCTATCTATTGGTCGCTTCTCACACAAGTAGTGGTAGGGTGGTAGAGGGGTACCATATCATCCTTGAAGGGATTACAGAACTCTATTTAAATGGTTCCATCAATGAAGGGACCGGAAGCTAGGTGAGATGTCACTGAAGAGCGTGACTAAGATCTTAGAATCTCGGTATTTTATTAGTATAAGATTTTATTACCACGAGGGACACGAAGTACTAATGTTGTCCATAGAACACACTTGTCCTCTTCTTTTTTCTTTACATTTTTAATTTAAATGTAAATGGTTTATTGGTCGCTTCTCACACAAGTAATGCTGGGGTGGGAAACGGCCGGGCACCATCCTCAAAGGGATCACACAATGACACAACTATAATTAAATGGCTCATTCAATGAAGGGACCGAAAGCTAGGTGGGATGTCCTCAAAAACCGTGCCCGATAGCTTAATTAGCATCTCGTAATAATTTTTAATGTCTATTACCACGAGGGCCACGAGGCACTAATATCGTCCATAGTACACACTTCTCTCTTCCTTTTATACTCTTTCGCTACACAGACTTCTCAATCCTCTCTCTCTGCCATTGAGATTCTGATCTCTGCCTTGGCTTTTCTCTCCCACCGTAAGTGTTCTTTCCTCTTTGAGCTTGGTTTTGACTTGATGATCACTTTCTGCTCTTTCTACACGATGATCCTTTGGTCTTTTTACACTTACGTCTCTATATATGATTGATCCAACTCATACTTGGCTTAGATCTTTCGTTTCTTGTAACATCCCGATTTCCGGTATATATGGAAAGGCTTATAAGAATTGATTTGGCTACCTATGTCAACAAAGTGCACTTATCTTTTCCGGTCAAGTGTGCTGAGAGAACTCCAGAGTTAAGCGTGCTGATGCTGGAGTAGTCTCAGGATGGGTGACCTACCGGGAAGTACTCTACGGTACTGTGCGAGTGAGGACAAAGCACGGGGAAAGATCATGTGGTGATTGCAGGGATAGTAGACAATCTTACGAGCCTTTCGAAATAACGACTCCCGACCGTCGGACAGTGGTGGGCCAACGGGCCTAGAGAGGACGTTGGGCCCACGTGCCTAGAGAGGGCGTTGGGCTCACTGGGAGGGGCGGTTGGGGGGGAGTTAGGATTGATATCGCCGGTCCGCGCCTGGTTCCCAAAGGGAGGGCGGGTCGGGATGTCACAAGTGGTATCAGAGCCGACACCCAACCACGTGTGTGGAGTCGTCATGTGGCCTCACACCGTAACAGGGTGAACGATCCTGGTGCAAGCACTGTGGGAGTAAAGGGAGAATTCGGGGACGAATTCCTTGGAAGTCGGGGAGAATTGTAACATCCCGATTTCCGGTATATATGGAAAGGCTTATAAGAATTGATTTGGCTACCTATGTCAACAAAGTGCACTTATCTTTTCCGGTCAAGTGTGCTGAGAGAACTCCAGAGTTAAGCGTGCTGATGCCTGAGTAGTCTCAGGATGGGTGACCTACCGGGAAGTACTTTACGGTACTGTGCGAGTGAGGACAAAGCACGGGGAAAGATCATGTGGTGATTGCAGGGATAGTAGACAATCTTACGAGCCTTTCGAAATAACGACTCCCGACCGTCGGACAGTGGTGGGCCAACGGGCCTAGAGAGAGGACGTTGGGCCCACGTGTCTAGAGAGGGCGTTGGGCTCACTGGAAGGGGCGGTTGGGGGGAGTTAGGATTGATATCGCCGGTCCGCGCCTGGTTCCCAAAGGAAGGGCGGGTCGGGATGTCACATTTCTGATCCAATTTCTACAAAGCTCAAAGGAAGATTTTTTTCCTTGATTCTCTTTGAGGCATGTCTTTCAACTCTGTGTTGTTATCGTATCTGGTCCTCTTTCTTTTGGTTTTAAGTTTTAGTACTATCGAAGATTATGGCAGAAGGAGGGATTCAGACACTTATTGTTGATAATGGTTCCGGAATGATCAAGGTGACTTCCTTTTTTGACTTATGTTGTGAATGAAAGGGTCGAATCATAGTTATAAGAAATTTGCTGCGGATTTCCAGGGAATTTGCGAGGGATTTTAAAATTTCAAACATGTGAAAACGGCTAATTAAATTAATGGCTATTTAATCTCCGAATTTTTTTTAGGGATTTCTGGCCGTAAAAAAATTCTGACAGAAATGGTGGTAGAAAATTTCTGACGGATTTCCGACTCATCAGAAATCCATAATGAATGTCATCAGAAATTCCATCAGAAACAACATTCTTCTATTGTAGTGTTCTTTTCTCCTTCCTTTGATCAAGTCTCTATCTTGATAGGCTGGTCTTGCTGGTGAGGATGCTCCCAGAGCAGTCTTCCCAAGCATTATAGGTCGTCCCATTGAAGGAATGGGACATAAAGATGCTTATGTTGGTGATGACGCTCAATCGAAAAGAGGTGTACTTACCTTGAACTATCCTATTGAACATGGTATAGTCACTAATTGGGATGATATGGAGAAAATTTGGCATCACACATTCTACAAAGAGCTTCGTGTTGCTCCTGAAGACTGCTCTGTGCTTCTTACTGAAGCTCCTCTCAACCCTAAAGCTAACAGAGAGAAGATGACTCAGATCATGTTTGAGACTTTTCACGTACCTGCTATGTATGTTTCCATGCAAGCTGTGCTTTCGCTTTATGTTAGTGGCCGTACTACAGGTTAGTGTCTTAAGGTATATAGACGAATCTATAGATGAGAAATGTGTGGTTGATTTGGTTTTTCCTTTAGGTACTGTGGTAGATTCAGGTGATGGAGTCAGTCATGTGGTTCCTATATATGAAGGTTTTGCGCTTCCTCATGCTATTCTCAAGCTTGACTTAGCTGGACGAGATATTACCAATGCTTTGATGAAGATGTTGACAGAGAGAGGGTACGCAGTTGAGAGAGAGATAGCGAGAGACATCAAGGAGAAGCTTTCTTACGTGGCATTGGATTATGAGGAGGAGCTTGAGACAGCGAAATCAAGCTCAGAAATCAACAATAGCTACGAGCTTCCTGATGGTCAGGTGATTACGATTGGTGCAGAACGATTCCGCTGCGCAGAAGTCCTCTTTCAACCATCGCTTGTCGGGATGGAAGCACCAGGGATTCACGAGACAACTTATAACTCTATCATGAAATGTGATGTCGACATTAGAAATGACTTGTATCATAACATTGTGCTCAGTGGTGGCTCGACCGTGCTTCGGGGAATTAATGAACGGATGATCAAAGACATCATGGCATTGCAACATAGAAAAACGATGGTTAAGGTGGTTGCACCACCGGAGAGGAAGTACAGTGTTTGGATTGGGGGTTCTACGCTGGCTTCTTTAGCGACATTTCAAGAGGTATTGTAAGCTAATTACTTGTATTGATGTTTCCATGATTCACCCAATGTACATGATACTTGGTTTACCTTGTTTGCAAATGCAGATGTGGATATCAAAGGCAGAATATGAGGAATCAGGACCTGCCATTGTTCACAGTAAATGCTACTAGACAACTTCTTTATGTAGCTTCGGGGCTTGTTGATTGATGATGAAATTGGCTTAAGATGAATATCTTTGGTCTTGGCTTGTTTTAAGTTTTTTGCTCCTTTTATGTTTGTTCATGTGTGTTTGAGAAAAGGGCATTTAAGTGTGTAATTATGGAAAATAAATATTACTAGGTGATTACCCGCACTATGTGCGGAGTAAATATTAACCATAAATATTTTATTTGAATATGCAAATATAATATATATAAATACAACTATAAAAATGTTAGCTGATATTTATAATTGTATATATATATGATGATTATGCAATTGTAAATAATGATCAAAGTTATATTTATTTTATAATACAATTTCATAAATGCTAGATAATTATTGGTTTTATAATTAATTTCGAGTAGTATTTTTTATATAGATAAAATTACATATTAAATATACTAAATTAAATTAATATGTTCTATCTAACCGGTCAAACATCAGACTAAAATATTTTGCTTTGATATAAAAAAAATGAATTATAATATATTGAAAAAAATTAAATTTTTTATTATTAAATAGATAATATGATTATTTTTTAACAAAATTAAGATTAAAGAAAGATGAGATAATAAAATAATGTTTAGTAACATAAATAATATTATGCATTAAATTTTTATAAATATGTTGATAAAAAATAGAAAGAGAGAGAATATCTTACAAATTAAATGTTTGAGTATTAAATATATATTTGATATAAAATAATCTCTTACCAAATTAATATTAATGGTATATGATGTAATTAATCTAGTAAGTTGAGTCTAATTTCAAAAAAATTCTTGAAAAGCTCTATTAGATTGATACATCAGCATGACAAAGTTGTTAATAACACATGACATAAAGGTTTTTTCTTATGTGTCATTCTCAAATAATAATAGAAGATTAGATAGGTTATATATATATGGACCTTTCAAATAAATATATATGTAATCATTGTAAAATAAAGTTCTTGTGATTTTTTTTTTGGACAAATGTTCTTGTGACTTGTTTAATGCATATAAATTAGAAGGTTAAAATACATACTAAAATAGTAGTAAATAGTTGTAATATCATTATCATTATATAATTAAAAATGCAGCTATGACAATAAGAACATGCCTCAAATATAGTTGTAATATCATAATACTTTACACTAAGCATATATATTAAATTTGTGAATTATGCAAATATATAAAAATAATAGTATAAGAGAGTATATTAAAATAAAATAGAAGATAAAATAATATAAATGGTTGTTATGCATATATATTAAATTTGTGAATTATGCAAATACTTTACATTAAGCATATATATTAAATTTGTGAATTATGCAAATATATAAACATAGTAGTATAAGAGAACATCTTAAAATAGAAGATAAAATAATGTCAATGGTTGTTATGTATATATTAAATTTTTGAATTATGAAAATACTTTACATTATATATATATATATATATATTAAATTTGTGAATTATGAAAATATATAAAATAGTAGTATAAGATAATATCTTAAAATAGAAGATAAGATAATATCAATGGTTGTTATGGTCTAAAATGGCATAACTGTAATTATTTTAGTAATATGAAACCATTTTTAAAACAACTCTGAGAAGCTCTCTGAAGATGACACATCAGCATGGCAGACCTGTAAATCACACATGAACCCAATATCCTTTTTATATTTTCCTTGTAAAATAATAATAGAAGATTATATGTGTTGAATAAGTTGTTATAATGATGAGTGTGTTGAATAAGTTTTTGTAATAATAAATGTGTTTTGTATTGATTTTGTTAAATGTTGAGTTTGACTTCCCTTAAAAGTTAAAACCACTAAGTTGGGTAGATTGTTTCACAAAAGGTATTTTAGTCACAAGACCTTTGGTAAAGGAATTTAAAATTTTTGTCTTTCTTAAGTCATGGTTGATTTCGCTGCATTATCTTCACAATTGGACCCCTAACTAATACTCCCAGATTTTTTGTCTCATCACTACATAAGACAAACTCATGTTATTCCTCAATTTACATCATAAACTCTTAAAAATCTTCACATTTAGTAAAATCCGATAATTAGAAACAAAATCCGTTTAGAAACCTACAAATCGTCTTTTGTTCAAACGATTACGATCACCTGAGTTTGGTTATTAAGTGGGCAAAAACAAGAGAAAGAAAAAGTATAAGAAAAAGTATATAAAGTGTGACATCTCCACCCGCCTTCTATTTAGGAACCAGACGCGGACCGGTGATATTAATCCTAACTCTCCTCAACCGTTCCTCTCAGTGAGTTTAACGCCCTTTCTAGATCTGTGGGCCCAACGTCCTCTCTCTAGGTCCGTTGGTCCAACGTCCTTTCTCTAGCCCCGTTGGCCCAACGTCCTCTCTAGGCCCGTTGACCCACCACTGTCCGACGGTCCGGAGTCGTTAGTCCGGAAGGTTCGTAAGACTTGTCTACTGTCCCTGCAATCACCACATGATATTTCTCCGTGCTTTGTCTTCACTCGCACGGTACCGTAGAATACTTCCTGGTAAGTTATCCATCCTGAGATTATTCCAGCATTAGCATGCTTAACTCTGGAGTTCTCTCAACACACTTGACCGGAAAAGATAAGTGCACTTTGTTGACATAGGTAGCCAAATCAATTCTTACAACCCTTTCCATATACCGGAAATCGGGATGTTACATAAAACTTTATATTAGTTAGCAAGGAAATGCATGGATATTTTCAAATGTAAGAAAAACGGAAAATGTAACTCCGGTAATAGCGTAACGGCAGAGTATTCAAACGTTATGGCATAGCTCTTTAAAAAAAGCACAAATATTACCGAGTGCTACTCGAAAGGAATCGTCCATTCACTGAGAATTTAAGAGTCGGACAAAAAAGATTTATGTTTTAGAAAAAAAGAAGCCACCCGTATCTAAAAAGTGATGAACATTAACTGGCTTTATGTTTCTATTTGTCCAATTCATTTTGATATTAGTAGTATATAGGGCTGGAATTATTATCCGGTATCTGGTATCTGATCCGGTATCCGGTCCTATCCGATCCGTAAAAACCGAATATCCGTGAAGTTCGGATCCGGATCCGGATAGTGAAATTAAGTATTCGTTTATTTCGGATACGGATCCAGATAATAGAAAATTTTGAAACCGGATATCCGTTATCCGTTTGTTAAATATTTATTTATTTTTAATAATATTTATTCATTTTTAAAAACTAACTTTAGAATTTTTTTGGTTTAACTCCTTTACATATGATTGAAATTCATATTGTGTGATAAATTTCTATTTTAGATTATGAAACAAAAACATGAAAATGGATAACATATGATAAATTAACTTCTTTATTTGTATTTTTTTTTGTTACTTAAACTTTATGCTATTTGAATATTTTTTAAATTTTGCTATTTGTAACTTGATATGATGATATATTTTAATTATCTATGTTATCTCATTATAATTTTTAAAAATTAAAGATTTTTTTAAAATCAACAAAACCGAATATCCGGTCGGATATCCGTAAATATTCGGTTCAAACCGGATATCCGGAGACCGGATATCCGGAGTTTTCGGATCCGGATCCGGATAGTAAAACTGATTATCCGGTGAATCCGGATCCGGATCCGAATACATTGAAAAGTCCGGATATCCGGCTCCGTTCCAGGCCTAGTAGTATATACTATATACCATTAGAAATTAAGAAAAAAGGTTAGTTTGCTTGAGAAAAAAGCTTAAAAACCAATTGTATTAAATCATATTACAACATAACTTTAGGATTGTTACTAGTCTTTTATGGTATATTATTGGTTTTAGTTCATGTTATTTATTAGCTAATGAGTTTATATGTAAAAAATTTAGAAAGAAAATCATAAATCTATAGAGATTAAATTGTCTTTCGATTTTCTCTGTATACATTTAAGAAAAGAAGGATTTACTCTATCTTTTATATATATATATATATATATATATATATATTAATAATATTGAAAACTATGATGAACCACTATTTTACTTTTTCGTGTATAACTGTTATTTTTATGAAATTTTATTATTATATGGTTATGTTTTTTCAATTATTTTTTTTTTAAATTGTATCTTTCCGAACTACAAATGAACCGTTATCTTTCTAATAAATATTTTTAATTATATATTTTCATGTATAACTGTTAATTTTATGAAAAGTTATTATGGTTATGTCTTTTCATTTTATTCATTTTACATAACTAATGATTTTATGTAAAAGTTACAATGTTTAGTTATATCTATTTTGGTTAATATTTTCAATTATATCTTTCCATACATAACTGCTAATTTAATGAAAGGTTATAATTCTACGGTTGTATTTTTTTCGTTATATTTTATTAATTGTATCATTTCGTACATAACCACTGATTATCAAATGTTGTTTCTCTTAGTACTTATGTCTTTTCAAAATTGTATATATTTTGTTATATTCTTCATTATTTCTTTTATCAAAATATTTTTTTTTATAATGCTCTCTTATTTTGAAAAACAACACCTTATACATTAATTAATTGTTGAAAAACTTCAAATAAACTAAGAATTCCTTAAGAAAAACATAGTTTATTTGCAAGCAATTATTACAGAAATAGTGTTAAAAAAGACTTTTTAGTAGATGGTTAACCATCAATAAAGAAAAACTTGAAGTGAAGGGTGAAAGATCTACTTAGTCCCCGAAATTTTTTTTTGGAACAAAAGCCACACTGAGTGCTTTTACATTAATATTGGACAATACAATTCTTGATTCATAGGTCCTCGGTAAATGCCCTTTAAAAAACATATTAAAGCACTTTGATAATTAGTAAGTTAGTCATAGTTATAAGAAGACTTGGTATATATTACTTACTCCTTTGATAATTTCATAATATGGAGTGAAAAGGGCAAGTCCACCTTCCATAGGATGAAATTGTAACTTCTCTAAGGGGGTATGTAGACTCTTTCCCGAAGCAATGTAAACGTGAGGATCTTCTAGTGGTGGTGGTGTATAATGTGGTAGAGGCACCATTCTGGAACTTTGGTATGGAAAATGTCTTTCTAGAGGGAATCCTTTCTCTTGTATAAACTTCATACCTTTCACCAAACTATGCATGTAGCAATAATGACCCTTTGCATACATCTGATTTGCCATGATCAATCATTTACTCAGTATATACTGTGTTCTTTCCTCAATTATACCTCAATGCACTTACTAGCTCAGATTACATAACAGTCCAACATGAATCTACAAACAAACAAAAAAACTAGAAATAGTTTATAGCAAAATTACAAATTATTCAAAATTTTATGCACTTAATTGTGTAAGTCGATCTTATTGTGGGGTTCTTGGTCTCTAATTCGACCTCTCCAATCAAAGCCCTCCAATAATTCTGATACAACCTGAAACAGAACATAATCATAACAGTTATTAACCAATGACAGTAGACTCTTGTGTGAAATACAACAATATACATACATAATATAACTCCACTACATTGATACAAAGTAAATAAATACAACACCACATACACCTAATTTACGAAAACTATGAGGGAAAATGTGCTTTAATATTAGAATTTTATTTCTTTATATATATTTTTAAAATTAATCACAAGAATTATATGTATACTCTGTATAATTTGTGTCATCACAAGAATTATATGTATACTCAGATATCTCAATAGCCTAATATGTATTTAAAAAAGAAAAACTGAAAGGATGTATATTAAAATTACATTGGTCAAAAATTGTGCACTTAGTTTTGTAAGGTTATATAGTTGTAGGATCATTGATTTCTTATGTGATCCATCAAATATATTCAATCAAATGTCTGTAAGAATTCTAATAAAACTTGAAACAAAACCTTAGTCATAATCACTTATTAACTAATGACGATACATTTTTTATCAACCATTATCATGTTTTTTCAGCTAGCATATGATGTATTATTGATGTCAATTATACCATCGGGTTTTGATTGTATGATTGATTACATGGTCAAACTAAGAATCTGCCTGTAAGGCCTATAAATATATATATTTTGAGGTATAGTGAATGTAAACTGCAAATATGTATACACTTATTAAAATTAGTTACAAACAAATCTTTAACTATAGCTAATATTTGCGCTTATTGTAATAACAATCCCCCAAATATAAAAGATTAAGTGAATATTGCGAGACTTTACCAATCATATTGGAGAAAAGGTAAAAAGAGTTTATTTCAAAGAGAGAAAATTACATGTATTGTATACAAACACAGTCATGTGAAAGTTCAACCATTGTTAAAAGTGGAAATTTTTTATATCAATTTATTGTTGATGCTTACAATGGATAAGATCAAATCAGAAAACAATAACAGTTGATAAGTTGATTAGAGATGATAATGATCCAAGAAGTGTTGCAAAACATATTGTATTGGCATCATTCCATACGAGTAGTCCAAGATACATGGCTGAAAATATCAAGACGGTATGGCTATTTGTTGATGTTTTGGAAATCTTTATTTATAACAATGACTGCAAATTCCAAAATGTGTTGACATCTCTAAATTTTTTAGGTTTCACTGGTGACTTATCTGGTACTAGTAGGCCTGATATAGAAATTCGGATTTTTCATATTAAACTAAAACACTTAGTAATGTGTATTGAAAAAACAAACTTTTTGGCCCAACCAATGGATTAACATATTTTTAATCTTAAAGAAAATTTTATCCAACTATTAATTATTTGCAAGTTCTTAAATATGATAGGAAATATATTTCTTTTTTTGGGGTATTAACTATAGGTTTTTTATGTTGTTTAATTTACACCACCTTAATTTCTCAAATTTTTCTTTTTATTTAATTCTAAATTTTTACTTCTTACAATTCTATTATTTTTCTGTTGATTAATTTTTCATACATTTTTTTCTCCTATTAGTTGTTTATACAGTTGAATTCCAAAAACGTGGACTTCCTCATGCACAGATACTTGTTTAAAAATGGATTTTAAAAATCTATCAGTTTAAGATATTGATAAGTTTGTATCACAAGAATTACCAGACGTAGGTAATGATCCAGAAGAGTATCAATTGTTAGAACAACACATGATGCATGGTCCTTGTGGAATAGATCAACCTACAAATTTTTTTATAGAACATGGAGTTTGTAATAAAAGATATCCACGTGAATTTTGTTCTTCTTCAACTCTGTATAAAGATGGATATATAATCTATCGACAAAGAGATATAAGTTCAATATTTAACCAATCAGACTTGAGGAGAACCTTGATACTCAGGCTTCATTGCATCCTATGTCTCTTTTGATGTTGATGATGCCACAATGCGTGAGAATATTTGATCAGTCACAGCAGTTTGCAAAATTTGCAATGCCATCTGATGTGTTGCGTTTTTAACGTATTCTAACATGATTTTCCACGTTTCAAGACGGAGTTTGGAGACTTAGGAGTAAAAATGGCGAAAAGTGCAAAAAAAAAAAAATTGGAACGATTCAGCCAGCTAAAACGATCCAACCAGAAATTGCGAACATTTTCCAGCACGACCTATTCTGTAAGGCACGATCGATCTATGCTGAAACGATCGTTCCAGATATTTTACATTGATCGTTCCACCTCCCTAGAGAAGAAGAAAATTTTGATTTTTCCTGTTTCAGCCCAAATTCTTCTGATTTCGGCCCTGGACGATTTTTCCTGTTTCGGCCCTTTTGCATTTCTATTTATTGATAAAAAAATAATAATAATAATAAATTATATTAATATAATTTTTATTTTTTTATTAATAAAATAGAAATCCAAAAGGGTTCAGAAATCTTCTCAGAGATGTAGAGTCAGAGATTCGTCTCCCTAATCTTACAAATTGCCAAAAGCTCAAAAGTCTCAATAGAATAGAAAACGTGTCCAAAAAAGTGATAAAATATGTTAAAATAGGTCTGCAGTCGTCCAGGGCCGAAATCAGAAGAATTTGAGCCGAAACATGAAAAATCGAAATTTCCTTCTTCTCTGGGGAGGTGGAACGATCGATCTGAAATATCTGGAACGATCGTTCCAATCGTTCCAACATAGATCGATCGTGCCTTACAGAATTGGTCGTGCTGAAAAATGTTCACAATTTCTAGCTGGATCGTTCTAGCTGCCCGGATCGTTCCAATTTTTTTTTTTTTGCACTTTTGCTGTTTTTGCTCCTAAGACTCCAAACTCCGTCCAGAAACATTTTCTGACCTGAAATGACTCTAAAAAGACTAAAAGACTCGAAAAACACTGGAAAAGTCAGGTTAGAATGCGTTAAAAACGCAACACATCACTGTCATATCATTTGATGATGACAAATTTGAATTTTTTTCCTATATAATTTTATGCTCTTTTTCGAGATTTTAATATTCCATATCATGATAACTTTTTAAAAAACTTCTCATTGTAAAAATATATCTATCAACAATTGAGCTTTATCCATAAAATTGATCATGTTTTTTTTGATAAAATGTGAATATATTACCAAAAGGAACACGCGTTTAATTACAATGCTTTAGACAAAACCAGCAGCTTCAGGCCCAAAAAAAAAATAAAAGCCATAAAAACTAGGGCGGGAACAATATTACAAGATGCAGATGATCAGGCGTGGGTGAACCATTGAGAGAGAAGCTTCTCGCAGCCTCGTTTCCGGAGGCGGGCAAGAAGAGAGTCTCTCACGGTTTGGTCGATTTTCCTGAAAAGAGCCTCCACCGTTAAGGAAACCTGTGTGTGGATCCTGTTGTTGCGCTCATGCCAAAGGAGATAGATTATTGCCTGGGCAGCCAGACATTTCAGGGTTCTAGAGAACGATCTGGTTGGCGTCCTCATCCACTGGAGAAGAGTTAGCCAAGTAGTTAATATTGAGGGAGTAGCCTCAAAACGCTGTAGAACTCTGTCCCAGACCTGGAGCGAGAAAGGGCAGGCGAGGAAGATGTGGTGACGTGCTTCCGGAGAAAGGTTGCAGAGGACACAAACCTCAGAGACGTTGACTCCCCATTGTATCATCCGATCCTTGGTTGGTAGCCTGTTCAAGTTTGCAGTCCAGAAGTGGAAGGCATGACGTGGAGTAGCATGCTTGAACCAGACCGTTTTGAACCAGGTAACCATGGGAGCACTCGGCCTTAGGAAATCCCAGGTGCACTTAGTCGAGAATTGGTGGCGACGGGAACCTTCAATTCCCCATGAAAAGACATCAGGTCCGTTGCTTGTCTGTGGTGGGACAGTGGAAATGAGAGTATTTCGCAGGTCTCTAATTTCCAAGCTCCTCGATCTCGCATTAGGAAGGCGCCAGGTTCCGTCAGCAGCGACCGCATGAGAAACACGCGCGCCGATGGGAATACCAAGTTTCCGGGGCCCCGCATGGCCAATGTAGTCAATTAACGGACCAAGAGCCAACCAGTTGTCACACCAGTAGCTCGCAGAGCATCCATCGCCAATTTCGCAGCCAATCAGAAGCTTGGCGAGAGGTCGGAGGCCAAACGCAGGTTGAGATGTTTATCTTCAAAATTGATCATGTTGATTATAATCGTTGTTTATCTTCTTCTTAATTTCAATCGTATGGATGTTGTTGGAGATAAATTTGATTCTTCCTATGTGGACGAATCACGTGCTAGCATGTGGTATCCATGGCTTTTTTGCAGGTACAACCCCCCCCCCCCGGGCCAAATTAGGGCTGATATTAGGCCTCCGGCCCAATACGGCCTAAGCTTATAGCACCAGGCCTCGAATCCAGTTGGATTCGGGAGATCAGGCATGATTGGCCACCTTTTCCTTGGATTACTCGTGCCTGATAGCGCAGGCCACGTTGTAAGAACAAGGAAGTCAGGAACTGAGTGGTCAGAAGGAGTAGAGTTCACATTCTTTATGTCCTAGACCTAAGCTCAGTGATCCGAAAGATCGGGATATAAAGAAGAGTGGCCCGCACAGGTACCCGGAGAGCGAAGTCATTAACTCCCGACAGTCCAGTCTCAGTATCGAGGGATCCGGGCCATGTATGAATAATCCATTTGGGCGGGAATACTATTCAAATTTCCTTCGAATCGACAATAGTAATATGCCTTGGTCTGATTTGATTGCTCATATTTTTACAAACCCGCAGAAGTGGCATTTAATGCGTTTCCTTGTGTGTGTCAGGTGAAAACGACTTTTCGCAGGAGCCAGGGGAAAAAGTAGAGGTTCAGTAAAGAGTTATACCACATCTGAGCTGCCGACCCAACTCGTACACTGAGAGTGAAATAGACACGCCAAGAGACGGTCTCGTTGCAGGCAGAACGCACTAATGAAAGTTGGTGAGACCATCAGAGGAATGATGCCATCACACGATTCGAGTCCAGTCAAGTCAGGTCATGGGCCGATCCACCTTAACCACAATCTATGGGCCAACCCAGTATACTAATCAGAGTCAGGTAATTCCTTATAAATACATTATTCTTCCCAACGGGGAGGGGGTTCACATTCTTAAGCTATTTTAAATCTCACGATATCTCTCTAGATACTTGTGGTTCTTAAGCTCAGGCATCCTACACGATTCAAACCATTTCTCCGATCATCTTTTTGATCATCTCTATTCAGTTCACCTCCAGGGCGGTTCATAAACTGTGGAGCTTCTTCACTCTCAGACTTTTCTTCTCTCTCTTTTCACTGCAAAAACCCCATTCACACTCAAAGATCCGAGTAGATTGTGCCTTTCTCAAGGACTCTCGATCCACCTTCCTTCACAAAGTTTTCCGATCTCTTTCTGCTCTCCGACAGCTATATTGTGGTTTTTGTTGAGCTGTTTTCTGACTTGAGCATCAGAGTGCCTTCGGAAAACACACCCCCATCGTGTTTTTTGGGCCCTGACATATTTTCTGTTTTGGAGGAGACTTGCCCCAGTGGTGGACTAAAAATCCTTGTATATGTTTAGGTACATTGTTACATTAATTGTAAACTATTAACTAAATAAAAATGTTTTTTAATTTCTTTGTATAGTTTCATTCATTTTTGTATTTTTTAATTTTTGAAAATTATATTTATTTATTTTTTTATAATAGTAGTTATTTTTCAAAAATTTTTATTATATATATAATTATTTATAAATATTTTAAATAATTAAAATATTTAAAATATTTTATTTCTTCTGCGATTTCGCAGAAGCTCGAGACCTAATATATATATAAAAGTTAATATATCTATATTTTCTAATTTAAATGAAAAAGAGGACATTCAATTTTTTTTTTGTTATTTGATTCATGACAATTTTTTTTCTTTCAGAATTCAAGCTTTACTGGATATAAAACTATAAGAGGAGAAAGATTAAATCAACTTTTTTTAGATATGCAATCAATAAATTTAGTCCCAATTGGTGTTTTCTATTTTATTTGGTACACACTTTCATGAATATATATATATATATATATGTTAAAGAACATTAATAATATAGTTTTCAAGTTGTATTTTCTAATATTCATTTGGCACAAAAAGTTTTAAAAAACATAATTACATTTTTTAAGATTATTTTATTTTAAATAGAAAAAAAACGAGTTGATGAGGTAGCATTTGGTTGGAAGGACTCAATATTCTATAAATCTCTCTTTAGTCTTTCATTGTCACACTGAAGTTTGAACCCTCTTTGTTAGAAAATATGAAACTCTCAAGTTGTCGGAGGATAATGTTATTCTTGTTGGGTTAGACCTTCTGTATTGATGAGATGATGAGTCTAGATTATCGCTTTGTGGATAAGCAAACATTGCAAAGCTTCAACGATTTAGAAATTGAAGAGGAACTTCAAGTCAACAACAAACCTGCTGCTAAAATCTTTAAAGTCAGTTTTAATTTCAGGATAAACATTTTTTTAGCCTACCTATTAATCAACTTTATTTGTAGAAATGAATGCAAATTCTTACGGATGCTAGACGCATAGTCATATGAAGTGAAAAAAAATCTTCTAATCTCTTTTGTTTCTGGATGCTAGACTATTCATGGTGATACATATGGATGTGTCGATTTTTATTAAAAAAAACCAGCGTCTGACCATCCGTCGATGGAAAATCATATATTCCATTACGAGGTATGTATTGTATTGTTTCTGTTTACTGTTTTATTTTATAACAACTTGTAACCATTTATTTTTGCTTTATATTATTTTGAAATTTTCAATTTGCTATGCATTATTTTTGTTGTCAACTCTTTATGCGTAGTTTCTTATATTTAACTATCTCTATGAGACTAAATTAGTATTTGCAAATGCATTGTAGAACAAAAATTTAGAGATATTTTATACTCCTCTGTCCCATAACATAAGATGTTGAAGACTATTTTTGTTTCAGTTTATAAGATGTTTAGAAGTTTGTATGCAAGTTTGAATGTAATTTGATACTTTTAAGTCTTTAAATTATATTCTGTAATTTTTTCAAGATTAGCTGAATTACATATGTTTTTTAACTAATAATTAAATTATGTTTTGTTTTAAAAACTCTTATATATTTTGGAACAGAGAGAATAACCTTGCTTGGCGTTGGCTTTTATGGCTGTTAAACCAATTTTACAGTTTAAAAAGTTATATTTTTGCCAAACACACTTTTATTTCATTGATTACTTTTAAAGTTTTAAAAGCCAAACTTTTGATATTGGTCATTAATTCTAAAAACTAAGTGGGAGAGTAGCTTTTAGAAAAAACTCTAACAAAAATAAATATATTTAATATCTTTATCTATTTATTCTCCTCCCAGAATTATTCAAATAATTTTATAGATATATATATAAATAATTCCAAATTAAATTTAATTGATTAAATCTTAAAAAAAATTTTGCTTTCTTTTGAGATTCATTTCTTAAAGTAAAAATTTAAAATTTTGTAAATGAAAAGTTAGCAGTTAATTTCTACAGTTTTTAAGATCTATTTATACCAAACATTTTTTTTTAATTTTTTAAGTAACAGCAAAAGTTTTTACAGCAAAAATTTTTAAAGTTAAAAATCTACAGTAAAAATTAGAAATAAAAGTTCTTACCAAGCAGGCCAGTGTTATTTATTAATCTCTGCTTATTCACAGAAAACTAATACGACAAATAGAGAGAAAATTAAATATATGTAAACTCGATCATTATTTCAATCACTAATACAAAATTTATTTACTTGTCATTGTAGACGCTTGAGACATCATCTCTGAAGGGTTCAAGATCAAGAAAAAATAATAAGAAATTTGGTTACTTGTGGGAAAATGGTATTGGGTGTCTTATCGGTACCGTATCAATCAATCTAATGCTAAAACTGACCAACATCATGAAAGTATTTGATTCTTTTTTATTTTTCCAAACAATTTTGATAGTGATTAGTTTTCTGTGTCCCGTACCAAAGAAGGACAAGGCAAAACTTACAATGGAGCATCAATGATCATTACTAATAACGATCCTAAAGTTAGATCTGAGAAACAGTTCAGCTCTTCTTTTTTTTTTTTTTCTGTTGACGTCAAACAGCTCAGGTCTTCTCGTATGCACGTTCAGATTAAAGAAGAATTTATGCAAACTGGTTGGACTGTAAGTTTATTGTCATATCTTATAATCGATTCGAGTTATGCTTCTTGTGGCCTACATAATAAAAAAAAATTCATGATAAGTATATATCTTTATAACTATTTAAAAATGAAAATACATAAGCAAACTTTCAAAGTTTTTGTTCAAAACTTAGAGCATCTGAATCTATGAATCTCTCAAAAAAGTCTTTCAACAAAGAAATGTTAGTATTTTCTTAGAATTATTTTTATTAATTTTTAATTTAAAAAGATAATTGAACTATGAAACTTTTATTAATAAAGTTGAGCCGATTTTAAAATTTCAAAGATTTTTGACTATTTTAAAAAATTAAGCAATAATTTTTTTTTAATCAGTCTTACGATGAAAAATTAGAGAATTGCCTAGAAACGCCACCTAATACCTAGTTGCGGCGGTCATCTATTGCCTAGCGCATAGGTGGCCAACTAACCAGCTAAGTGGCCGATTTTTTTTAACATAGATTAATAGTACTCATTTCATCCTCTCCTTTTTTTTTAGATTTAAAGATTACTACATCGCTACTTTAAATTTCTAATAATAGCACAATTTCAAAATCTAAAGACTAAAAAGTTTTTCCTAAAAAGGAAAAATTGAACTCGTAATGAAGAATAAGGCATCCAAACATTGGGTTCGAATGGTGACGGCGTATTTGATTGTGCGAGAAAAACGATTTTAGAGTGCGGTACGGTTCAACTGCGATACGTGCAGGAGAAATATATTTACGGAAAAAGTACATTAGTAGAATAAGCGGTATAAAATAATATTTAATTAATAAAAATATAAGATGCGATAAACATAAACTAATTATTTTTAATATTTGGAATTATCAAAACATCCATTGCTTATAAAAATGCATAAAAAGATAAGATTTTTAAAAGATTTTGGTTTCAATTTTTTTATAAACAAAAACAAAAACAAAAACCACAATTGAAACACACCAAAAATACAACTTTTCAAAACCGCATAATTTTAATCACTTTATGGACCGTATTTAACACTATCTAAAAATTTTAATATAATTTTGTAACAAACTGAAAAACGCTGTATATGTATCATAATATGATGAATGGAAGCAAAATAGCGGTTTTGCAAAAACCGTACCGCATTTTATTGCCATTATCTCTTATATTTAGATTTAAATGTATTCCGTGTAAACAAATATTTTCACATAATTATTTGTGTTATTTTCGAATTTTAAATTTGTGGTGATAACTAATGTTTGTGCTATTTTAAAGTATTTCTCTACTTTTGTAAAGACATTTACCATAAATATGTTTACATTTTGAGGTTCATCCAAACTTGTATTCGGACTGGAAAATAAGGAATTTTGTGTATACGAAAGTATGTTTATTATTATCTATGTATGTCCAACTATATTATTAACTATTGCATCATAATTTTTTTAATTTTTATAGATGTACGTTAGCCATAACGATTTATATTTAATGTTACAGTCAAGTAAAACTCAATGTTATAACAACATGTGTCCATCTGGGATCGTATGTGTCCATTCTGATTTTCCTTTTGATGTTGTTCACGAATCCTCTTGTGTTCGTTGTTCTGAAGAAATTATATACAGTATATATGCCTTACTCAAGGTTTGCTAATTATTAGTATCTTGTTTTTGTCTAAGTTTACAAGATTCTTTTTTTAATTAATCTATACGTTTATAACTAAATAAGCTTATACATAATACTAATAATCTGTTTTTGTTTTGATGTAACTATTGATCAAATGACAAGGGATTTTTTGGTAACTGGTGGTTCGAGTTTATGGGGGAAAAAATCGAGTTTTGGCCAGCAAGTAGATTTCCACAGAGCTTGGTCAACGATGTCGAGTGGAGAGGGGATGTATATAATGCATCTATGCCAAGTCCTCAAATGTGAAACGGTTATTTTCCGGTACAGCATCCATTTTACGATGCAATTATCGATAATAACTATAGTCGACGAGAATTTAAAATAAATGATTGGATAAAGAACACAGAACCGTTCTCAGATAATACTCGTGATTATAGAGTCGAAGATGACATATATTCCCAATTTGGGTCCAAATTGATGGTACATTTGGAGGTCCTGAGAATCTAAAAGAGAGAAGATAATTTTGTTTTAAAAAAAAAAAATAATAAATAAACTGTTCACCTTCGTTGTTTTTAATTTGTTTGGTGTTTGTGTATGTGTATATATCGCCAACATCTTCTACACGAGAAAACATGGCAAAAGAAGATGTGATTTCACTAGTCATATATTCCATCATTACTTATGAAGATATTACAAATGGCAAAAGCAAATGTGCTTATTAAACTACTTGATCATGAGGGCATGCATAGTCTTTTTTATATATAAGTGATAAAATTTATTTACTCTCCATATGAAATTGTAAGTGCATATATTCTCAGATAGTAGAACTCAGCTATAGTTAGAGCCATGCATGCTTTTGTGAAATCCAAGGCCAATGAAAAAACTGAAACATTTTTTTAAAAAGTTGTAGTAATAATGATGGTGTCAAAATGAGATAAAGAATCTCGTAACAATTAAAAATTTCAACAAAAAATAGTAGTTATTTTTTTCATCTAATAATATAACATCAAATTCTAGATTTTTTCAAAAATCGTTAATCAAAGGAAAATTGCATCAAATAACCAACAAAAAAATTATAATTAACTATATAACCATATTTTTAATATGGTTAGACTATTCTGTATATTTTATATAATATGACAATGTTTACCCTTAACCAATCACAACCACTTATCTCTTCCCTTTTTCATATTTCTTTCTCTTCTTTACTTTATTTTTTTTATTTCCTTCTTATCTCTTTGAATCTTTAAATATAAAATTAATTTAAATTTGTGATATCACTAGAAAAAATATAGATTTTTCCAGGTATATTCTATAGTTTGAATTTTTATAAACGGACAAATTGTTTTTAAAAAAATATATATATACATCTAAGGAATAACAAAAAAATCTTATATACATGGACACTATAATGGAATAGTATTGAAGACATTCTATATTTTAATGTATATATAGAACGTCTATTTTTTGTAATTTTATTTCTGACAACAAATTAGATAAAAATGACAATATGTATAGAATATCTATATGAAATATCTCACTATATTTTTTCCTTTATAGTATTCATCTCTTTTCCCCGTCTATTATACTTATCAAATACTATTATATAATTTTTTTGTAACCAATATTATCTGTAATTTGTATTTCAAAATTTGATATGTAATATAGTTTAAAAAGTAGTCTATATAAAACGCATAGATTGTCTACACTAACTTACGTATATTATATTCTACGTGCGACAAAGTTTTCTCTAGACCACTATATTTAAATAAAACGTTTATTTTTTTATTGAAAGGCAATCTTGAAGTTGTATAAAATCATCTATATATTTTGTATAGAACGTTTATGTTGTATAAAAGTTCTATTTTGTATAAAACATTCTATGATAGTTTGCCTTAAATATTTATAAGAGCATTTTTGTCCTAATAGCATTCAAAGTGTTACTTGCTTAATTATGACAATTGCATGAATATTTTCTTTTCTGGTTATCAAAATTAGTTATTAATTTAATTATCCGTTAATCAAATGATATAATAGTTTTCAACTTATTTATTTGTTGATATCAAGCAAAGTCTACAAAAAAACAATTTTCAAATTATTTACAGAATTTCAATGATTTTATTATAGTCTGAAAGTAACTACACTATAATGTGTACGAAAATTTCGAATAAATAGATTTAAAATTGAGTTTTTTTTCTTGTAGTATTTTATAATTTTCCAATTTTTCTATGTAGTTCTAGTTATTCAGCCTTAAATATTTTTTTTCTTTTTGCAACTGGTAAACTCGTTACATTTCGGTCTTAATTTGTTTTATTAAACTTAATTTTATTTCAATTTATTCAATCTTATTTGCTTAGAGTAGACTGCTTCTCTGACATGAAATTAAAATATACATATATGTTACTCTTTTTTCGACGCCGGATATCTCCATATCAATAGATAGATAGTCATCATGAATCATTATTACTCTTTTTTCGACGGCGGATATCTCCATATCAATCGCAGGATATCCAGTATTTCATTGAGACAGATAGTCATCATGAATCACTATACTGCACATAATAATTAATCTAATCTATTATCCCAAAACAAAAAAAAAACATTTACGTATGGTTACTTTAATTGACAAATGGCAATACATTATAAGTCATTTAACAATTTTACGTATGGTTTAACTTGTTTCTTCCCAGCATTACTCTTCGAGATCCCTACTTCCCTCCAAAGTTATGTTGTATGCGTTGGGAATCGGAATCTATTGGAGATTAAAAAACACAATATTAAGCGTTTAGCTTTATAAACCGATTCCATTTCAGTTTCAGTTCCATATTCAAAGTAAACCTTATTGATATGGTGAGTGCTTCTTCAAATAGTCATTCGCTAAAGAAACAACGGCTAGAGGATGAAACTCGATGTGCTACCTTGCTGGATCGAACTGTTCTTGACTGTCCAATTTGCTGGGAGCCATTGGTCATTCCCATCTTTCAGGTTAGATTGTGTTTTATCGGTTTTATTCAGATTCATTTTGTTGGACTAAACTATGGACTGATAAGATTAATACTGATGTTAACCATGGTCATTTCACTTGTGGTCGTTTTTGTTACAGATCTTAGAAATTTTGGTAGGTGTTAAAGATTTAGTTTAATAATTCTCTCTTCTTCATAATTTTTTTTTTAACTTTATGGCTGATTTGAGATTATATAGCTCAAAAACAATTTAGAGTAATTTACCTAGAATGTTTTTCATATTCTTCTTCTTGTAATTTTTTTGTTTGCCATATTCTTGTAATTTGATAGCTGCATGTTGAGGAAATTTTGTAAGCAATTATTTATGTTTATTCTTATGTGATTCTTATGTGATTACATCCGATTTTCAATTTAATCTTTTCTTTTTCTTCATGTTCATCCTATTAGAAGTTTGATAGCTGCAGGTTTAGATGTTTTTATAAGCTTTGATTTGTGCTTACTCATGTAACTACATCCGATTTGATATGTTTTCTTTTTTAACTCTTTGGTTGTGAATTTCAGTGTGATAATGGCCATTTAGCATGCCATACTTGCTTTCCAAAACTCAAAAATAAATGTCCTGTATGTGCTATCCCCATTGGTAACAATCGTAACAGAGCAATGGAGAAAGTTCTTGAATCAACTATTGTCCCATGCCCAAACACTCAGTTAGGTTGCACCGAGAATGTTCCTTACGGGAGAGAATCAAATCACGAGAAGGACTACTGCAAATTCTCTCTATGTTCTTGCCCTGATGAAACCAATGAATGCAATTACACCGGCTATTACGATGACACTTGGCTTCACTATCTTGCTTGCCATTTATTAAACCCCTATTGTTTCTTCGCTTTTGGTCTACCCAGTGAGGTGCAGATGCACATAAGTGAAAAGATTCTGGTTCGTTCGACACTTGAAGAGAAGGTTTTGTTTGTGGTGCAGTGTTTTAGGGAGCCAAATGGTGTTTATGTAACTGTGAAATGTATTGCACCATTGGCTCCAGAAGTAAGGAAGTACTCATATCGAATCTCTTACACGTCCAACGGACACACTCATACTCATGAATCGGCAGAGATGAAGAGGATTCGTAAAGTGAGTTTCCAAATCCCTCAAGAGAAGAACTTCTTGTTTATTTCAAACAGTGTATTGCGAGGTGAAAAAGTGTTGAACATGGAGATTTGCATATCGGAAGTCGGACAAAGGGTAATATAATTTTCTTCTTACTTCTGGTTCTTGGACTACTTGTAGGTTCTGGTTTTGATATGGTTTTAGATGAGAACGCTGTTGGTTTTAGTGTGTTCCTACTGTTTGTTGCTGCTGACTTGGTGTGGTTTTTCATTCATTGTTGCTGCTAGTTTTGGTTCTTGCTTGGTATGGATTGGTATCTGATTGTTTTTCTTGATAGTTTCCTTGGTTCCAGGCTGGTTCATCATCTCAAATGGCACACTCTCCACCAACAGAAACAAGCTAGGAATGCTCATTCGATAAAGTTGGAGACTATGTTTAGCTTATGTCTTTTGACTATATGTATTTTGGGTAATATCGAATGAGAAACATTGTCTTTTGTCTTTTGAATGTATGTGTTTGACTTGAAGTGTAAAACTCAAACTTGTAGAAGCTATTATGAAAGCCATTTTGGTCTTTTTGTGGCTATGTTTAAGTTAAATGCAATCTTCTCTTATGAATTCTCCAATTTCCTCAATATTTGGAGCTGTTTCAGTATTTGTTCAAAACGGATCAAGAAAAAGAGTCACATTTCGTTTGTGCTGGTGGATTCCAACAACATAATTAATGATGCCACGAAGACATAGACTAGAGTTTGTAGGTAATAATCAAAGCTATGCTTGATTAAGAAGTTATAACTAAAAACAGAAAAGAAAAAAAAAAAAAAAAAACTCTGACTACGTATCATTGATTTCAACTTTGCAGTGCCAGTTTTTCTTAAAAGTGGTGGTCCTTCTTCTTCCATTTTTAGTATTTAATCTTTTCTTAAATTCTCACATTGAGATTTTGACACTTAAAAGCCATGAACGTTGACCAACAGAAACTCTCTCTTCCTCACAAGAAATTGGTGTGTAGTACTCTGACACTCACCTTCTCAAAAAGCTGACAAGATCGAGATTTCTCTGTGGCCACCAGAATCTTTGTCTCTCTCCATATTTTATGTATACATGTATCTATATCTCTTCCTTCTCTTTTTATACCAAACTTTTGTTTTTCTTTAGAGTCCAAAGACATAAGAGAAAGAAGCTAAAGGAAAGATCAAATGGAGAAATCAAGAATGCCAAGAAACGTATATGAAACTTTAAAGGTACTCCTCTGTTTGCCTTGAAGACCCAAATATTGTTCTGTTTCAAATCTTTTTTAATTTTGTGCTTTTTATGTAACAGACATATTTCCTCAAGGTTAACATCAACTGCCAAGGATGTAAAAATAGAGTGAAGAAAACACTTAGAAAAGTTGAAGGTGAGATCTTAAGATTTATCTTGTCTGTTGGTTCAATAACTGTCTCTTATGTGTTCGTTTTCCATGGTTCTTTGGTTTCAGGTGTTTACTCTGTTGACATAGACACAGATCAGCAAGCAGTGATCGTTAGAGGGAACTTAGATCCAGAGATTTTGGTCAAGAAGTTGAACAGAAGAGGAAAGCATGCAGAGCTCTTGTTCTTCAGCCTTAACCATAAGGACCAGTTTGGTAATCATCAACCTGGTCTTAACCATGACAACAGAAGCTTGAGGAACACACAATACAATTTTGGAAGCAATCACTTGAACAATGTCCCAAGTTATGAAAGGCAGAGTCTTAATCATCCTAGTGACGAAGAGATGATGATGATGATGATGGCGAACAACATGAAGCCTGTGATGATGAACGATGCTGATTACTTTCAGATGAGCAATTCACCTGAAGATTTCCAAGAGATATTTGGTGAAGTACCACGAAGACACAACTATGAAGAGATGAATCAAAATCTGATGAGGGACATGGAGCTTGGATATTCTAACGCATACCCTGCAGCAGAAACAATGAATATGCAGGTTGGAGGAAGATCAGATAATATAATGATGATGAATGAGAGAGGTTTCCGAGGTCAGATGATGAATGGTGCATCTCCAAATCCTCCGTTTATCAATCAGGAACAATTCAGCTCAAGGCAACTTAATGGGTTTTACTACTGATTGAAGAAGTTAGTAACGTTAGCTTAACTAGCGATATGTGTCATTACTTGGTTTTACTTCAAGCATAATAGACTATTAGTATAGCTATTTTGTTTCAGTGTTGGTTAAGTGTGGGGAAGAACAAACCCTGTTACTACATTAGCTAAAAACCATACTCTAGTGGTAACAATCTCAAATCTAAATCATAAGCAGACAGGTCAACTGAGTCAATGTTCCTATATCATCATATTCTCTTAACAACACCAATTATTGCAATTCCTATGGCTATGGCCTACGGGTCTTATTTTGTTCGTTGGTCTAGTGGGAACATCAAAGAAAAGGGTTCCTCTGGTAAGACTTAGTGCAAATGTAGCTTCTCTGCTATCTTGTTATGCAAAAGTTACCACATTCAATGTCCGTGAATCATGAAAACAAGTTTTCTGTTGTCACAAGTAATCAGGCAAAAGATTGTCAGATCTACTAAGCAATTTTAAGAAGGATAAGTGGAAGCAGAACAGAGGAGAAGCTTGTAGAGTTAGATGGTGATTTGCTTCCACGGCAGGACTTGGATGGATCATTACTTAAAGCTATGTGCTCTTTTGTTCAGAGGCAATGTTGTGATAATAACCACGTGAATCCGCAGAACAGGGTTGCAAGAAATTGCACACAAAGAAGATATTGCAAACAAAGACAGAAGAGCAGAACTAGAATCAAGGCAAGAATGCATATCATTGTATCCTCTTACTCTAAAGTCTGAACTGTTTATATGCACAAAAGAATCGTGCAACATAATCATTGTATCCCCATTACAGAGATCTCAACTAACTTACCCCCCATTTCTATGTTTTCTTATTTTAAATAGAATATTGTTACATTTTCACCTTCTTCAGCTGTATCTCTCAGCTTTCAGTTCGACATTTGGTTTGCGAATCTCATCCTGGCTTTGTATTAATCTAATCTCCAAACTGCTTGAGGTGGGATCATACCCAGCTCGTTTGTAATCATCAAGTGTCCTTCGCAGAAGGACCTGCTCACCATAACAGAGAGTTATTCAATCCTTAGTTTCAGTAACAATAAGCACACACAAAAAACAAACAGTACAGAAGCTACTATATAGTAGCTTTTTACAAGCTTAGAAGCTTACCTGCAACGTTGAAACTGCAAGCTCGGCTGCCTTGTCAAGATTGTCAGGGTATTTCTGGATATTACAATTATAAAACAAGAAACGTCAAAACGTATATGGAAGATCGATAGAGATTATTTAGCTTTCATATGAAAATGAAGAGGCATTACATTACTCCAGCCGAGTAGAAGTGCAGTCATGAGATCTCCTGTTCCCTGCAAGTGGTGTTTAAGAAAGTGAATCAACTTCAGCATTTCAAATCTGTCGGAACCACTGGAACAAAACTTAAGCTAGTTTAATGATAATATATGAATGTGTTGAGGCAATGAAGTGCATACCGTAAAATACGCAGGAATTTTGTGTATTAAAATCTTGAATTGCTCAGGCTTTAGACCCTGAGGTTTAAACAATAAGATCAGTTTACTCGAAAGCCACTCTTCTTTTTTCTTAATTAAAAGATACCAAGGTTGCCAAAAGCTGGATGTTGTTACAGAAATCTACCTTCTCTTTCTGATGGCTTCCAATAAGCAATAGAATGCCTCCTATAGTAATGCTAGTGATCACCACCTGCCAAACATTAAAATCATCGATTTTTATAGAAACAACGAAGCTAATCTTTCACGCTATGCAAAGAAGCTTCTCAACCCTTTAAAGATGGATATAACCAGCACTAAGTTATATGGAAACCTATTTAGGAAGGGTCTGTTGAATGGAATTAGTAGAGAAACGACTTTGAAAGTTTATGAAACAAACCTTTGAAGGACCAGCTGCATGAAGAATCGCACAAGCTTCCCTGCCATCTTCCTCAGAATTTATCCTGTAATGTTCTAAAAACATGATGTTTTCGAGGCAGGACAAGAGAAAAAAATCTAGAGTAGGGAATCCTCCAAGTCTTGTAATAAGATAATGATCAGGTAACTCAATCAAAAAGCTAAAACATCATTATCATGAAAGCATGAACGTCATAGGTGCATAAACTGATGAAAGGCACAAACTAGAGATCCATCATCCATGACAACCACTTCAAACACAATCCCATTCATGATAGCTCGTGAGCTAAAGAAAGCAAGTTTTGCGTCTAATCAAGTACCTTAGTCCTGTTAATTTTTCTGCCTCAAACTGGTTAGGAGTCAACATAGAAGCCAGGGGAACAACCTAAATAGAAAAATTGCGCTCAACTAAGAAAAGGGTCATACATAAACAGCGTTATCAACTGATCAAACTAAAAGTACACAACCACTTATTTCTTTGAGTCGCGTTTACCTTTTCACGATAAACCTGTACCAACTCTTCAGGCACATACAACTTCCCTTCATCACCCATCACCGGATCACATACTAAACAAGAATAGACTAACATTAGCGTAATACTACCACTTAAGAATGATGGTCACATAACGAATACTGCATTCCAGCACTCCAGTTTTCAAACACTACAGAGATAGAGCCTAACTATATCTTTGTTCCGATACATCCTAGTTATCCAGAACATAGAAAAATATAATGAACAACAAAGAGAAACAATATGGTATCACAAAGCACTCACCATACGTAAGATTCGGGTTTACAGAGCGAAGCTTATTGATAACCTCCAAAATAGTATTCAGAAATGACACTGATCCAATATAACCTGGATTTTAAAAACATAATTAATAAAAGGGCTAAACATAAAGCTGTGCTGCTTTGAGGCTGGTGTTCATAGTGAGCTGAAAATTGTTAGTTTGTTACCTGTTAATAAATGAGTGTAGAACAATAAATCGTTCGATTCAAGACCTTCAATCAAATCCCACAACTGTTCACCATTCAAAACCTGTCCTTTGAATGTAGGATACCCTGGAAAAAATGTTTTTAGAATAGCCAAAATCAGTAGATTCTCATACACCTACGATGAGACGTAATCCTGAAGTTTTTCAATCAATTGTTAAAAATTTCTCACAGGCTCTATACATTAATCTTACCTGTATGGTTTGAGAACTGTACTGAGTTTATTGGATCTACATCATACCCCAACAATTGAAGAGGAAAGACAGCTGATTTGTTACCAACATAGCCCTAAGAAAAGCAAAAATACATAAAACAACCATATTCACTCTTAGAGAAAGTTCCTGACTTTAGTTGCTAAGGATAAATACGAGATCATCACCCTCACAAATTGGTAATTAAAGGAACAGAGTATATACTAGTTCTACACATCATGCTCTTCCCTTCAATTAAACAAATTTTAAGACATTTTTTTTCAAGTCTAAAGGTAGAATCTTAAATCTTGTAATAAACATATTCAAGGTGAATCAGCACACCATATTATTGACTCAAATGCAGAAGGAAACAACAAATTTTTATGTAATCCTGACTTTAGTTGCTAACGATAAACACGAGATCATCATCTTCACTAATCGGTAATTAAAGAAACAGAGTATACAATATTTCTACAAATCAAGTTCTTCCCTTAAACTAAGCAAATTCTAACCTTTACTATTAAACAAATCCTAAACTTTTTTGTCAAGTCTAAACGTAGAATCTTAAAGCTTGTAATGAACATATTCAAGGTGAATCAGCACACGATCTTATTGATTAAGGAAATAACAAAATTTTATGTAAAAAATAACAACAAAAAAAACCCATAAAAATCAAGCAAGCAGATTTTTATATACAAGGAAAAGATCAAAACTTTCTCAAGAATTTTAATCCAAATCGTTATACAAAGAAAAATTCCAGAAATAAGGGATATAAAAGTCTGATAAAGGAAAAAAGGAAAAAACCTGAACAGTGTGAGATTGGATACTAAGAACTCGACCAGTATCTGAAGGAAGAGCGAGCGAGAGAACAGGAGGCGTCGTCATTCTCGAATTTCTCGATCTTCACCAATCAAATTAAACAATACCTCAATTGGAATTTAAATAAACATAAAAAAAACGAAAAGTTGATATCTAAGATTAACCTGAGATTTGGAAATTGGTTACGATATCTAAGATGTGGTGGTTGTCAGAGAGAAAGGCATAAAGAGCTGACCTTTAAGATAGAGCGTCTTCTGTTGACCAGCGGGAAGTCGGAACTACAAGACTTGTAAGAAATCTGTGTTTAAAACCGGGTCAAACCGGCTAGTTGAACCGGTTTAGTAAGAACCAGATGATTATTCGGTTTTAGACTTTGGAGTACCACAACACAGTTTAATAAAATTACTTCTAGATCTCATCGATCTTAGGTTTTTTTAAGTACATCTTTATGATCAAAATATGAATATTATTAGATACGAAAAATCTGAACTGGCTAGAAGTTTTGATTTTGCTGAAGACTACATGTATAAAGATGCATTTTTATTTCTGATCAAAAGGTTCTTTTAAACCCGAGACCAAAACATGTGCCACTCGATTTTGCGACCGGAAAAATTTGATATATTTCAAGTCGAATTAATGATATTTGGTAATAAGCTTTGAATAAGTTGTAGACAAGAGTATTGCAACTTCAAACACTTATCTTTTGTATCATATATAGTGTGATTGGTAATTCTCCAAGTTTTCTACCATCCAAAGAAGTTACCAATCAATAATATATTTTTCCTTAGGGACACGAGAAGGCAAAAAATAACATATTTACACTTAGCTATTTTATATTAATTCTTAACACTTTGTCGAGTTGGAACATCAAAATCTCGTCGACCTAACTGTTTGATGAAAACAGTAAGAATCTCGTACTAAGAAACATGGGATTGTCGGTTAGGTTCAAACTGTATTTTATCCCCAATAGGCAATAGATCACCATCGACTTTAATATGCTCAAAAAGAAGGATAATGGCTGCCTCGAATTCTATGGGCTGAACTCGATAAACCAAAAGAAAACTTTCAAAGCTAACCACCAAAAAAAGAAAACTCAGAAAAACAAGAGAAAATCTCAAAATATTTCGATAAAACGTGAATGATCAATACATGAGAGTCTGGCCCTTTATATAGGGGTGAAAAAAAAGTGCAAAAGACATAAAAAAAAATTAAATGAAAGCATTAAACTAGTTGAATGACCACTCGGCTCCCTTGACTGATTTTTTGACTCCTTATCGCGAGTGATCCTTCAGCTCCCTTGTAACGGCTAGTGAACTTACTACGGACAATGAGTGGTGTAACCCTTAACCTCATTAAAATCCCATCCAGTAAACCCAGTGGGACAAACCCGGATACAAGGAAAAAGAGTATTAATTCCCTAAATGTATTTAACTCCTTAAGATTACTTGATAAACACATATATGTCAAAATTTGAATTTTTTTTTTTTGTTTAGAAAAGTGTTTGACTTTATGAGATGGTAAGCCATATCATTCTCTTCATCTAAATCCCCCATGAACCTCAGAAAATATTGATTATAAGATTTAAGGGTTACATTTCGTCGTAAATTCGATGGTATTTTACGACGAATTTACGACGAATCACACCCATTCGTCGTAAAGTCGTCGTAATATAAACCACATATCTACAAGTTCTTTAATCTTATACTACAAAAACTTATATAACACATCAGCTTACTCATGAAAATGCACCAAAAAACCATTCTATAAGTTGGGAAAGCGAAACCCTATAGGGTTTAGGATTTGCAGTTTACGACGAATTTACGACGATTATTTGGAAATCGTCGTAAATTCGTCGTAATAGTCAACATATGTCCAAGTCACAGGCCATAATGAATATTGCCTACCAGACATACCAAATGGATTAAACCCGTCAGTGCAAAGACCAAGATAAACATTTCGCTTAGACCTAGCAAAGTCTGGATGTACGGTGTTAAAATGTTTCCAAGATTTCCCGTCAGACGGGTGAGTCATTTTGCCATCTGTTTGTGAATGTTCTGCATGCCATCTCATCGACGCAGCTGTCCGTTCAGATTGATATAGTCTTTTTAACCTATCAGTGATAGGAAGATACCACATTTTTGGTAAGGAATCTTCTTACGCCCAGCAATTTGCGGTCTATATCTTGGCTTTTGGCAGAAACGACATTCTTCAAGCTTCTCATCATCTCTCCAAAAAAGCATACAATTATCAACACAAACATCAATCATCTCAGAAGGCAACCCAAGACTAAAAACCAGCTTCTGAATTTCATAATACGTTTCAGCAGCCAAATTATCATCTGGCAAATACTCTTTAATAAGATCTGCCCAATCGTTCATGCAAACTTCAGATAGATTGTGATCAGTTTTTATTGTCATCATCCGAGCTGCCAATGATAATTTTGATAAAATTCCCTACATCCCTCGTAAAGAGGCTGTTTTGCTGCGTTTAACATATCATAAAAGCGTTTCGCATCTGCATTGGGCTCCTCAACAGTATCAGCATGTGTTTCATGAAATGCATCAGTAAGCATTTCATGCATCCTATCATGATCTTCAACCTGAACTTGACTACTTTGATAATCATTTGACGCTTCAAAATCCCCATGTTCTTGATGATTACTACTACTCCGTGCAGCCATCTGACCACTACTTTGACCATATCTCTCTTCATGCTGATTCCAAATAAAGTATTGGGGCATGAACACTCTATTCAATAAATGCTGCCAAACAGTTTGTCAATAGGAATATGTTTCCTATTTTTTCATTTTACACAAGGACAATACATTTTGCCGCTTTCAATTACAGTTTGCATAAGGCCGGCCTGGTACATGAATATTTCCAATCCGTTTTGAAGTCTTCAGTTAACGACCCATCACTATTTTTGGGCGTATACATCCACTTTCGTAGATCGTATATAGACATTTCAAAAACAAATAAGTGACTTTTTGTTTTTGAAATTTGATATAAATTTCAACTACTAAAAATTTTACTTAAACATTCAAAGACTCAAAAAATTTGTGTCTTTATATGTTTTTTTGGGTTGATGGAATAATGAGAGAAGAAAGGGTATATATAGATTTTTTGTTTGGTTACCAACATATTACCATTGCATATTTACATCAAATTTACGTCGAAATAAAATTTACATTATATTTACATCGATATTACGTCACTTACAAGATAGAGGACAATTCGTCGTATTATCGATGTAAATTTACGACAACATTACGACGAAATAAAATTCGTTCTTTATTCGTCGTAATGTCGTCGTAACTTTACGACGATTTTACGAAGGAATTTTTTTACGTCGAATTTACGACAAAATTTTTGGACGTCGTAAATTTACGACGACCATAAATCATCGTAAATAATTCGTTGGAAAAGCCCCTCTTTCTTGTAGTGCTACACCGTCCGAGTAGGTCAGAAGCGTTACGGCTTGGTCACTTGGTGTAGCGTCCGAGTTCTTGACCCATAGATCAGAACATAACCTCCAAATGGTAATTGATAGCTTCTTGGCTCGTGACCGTGTTGTTGGCCCACTTGGAATGATCAGGTCATCATTCAAGTCTTGTCCCTTGTCCCGTGTTCCGTCCATGTCCCTTGTTCCGTCCAGATGGTCGGCCTCATGGTCATCACTTGGGTCCATGCTCGTATCATTACTAACTACTAAGAATAACCAACTAGACAGTAAACGTGTAATAGGTTAACAAAGGGAAAACAGAAAGTGCAACTTTCCAACAATCAAGGCAAACCTATTGCATCAACTAAGAAATTATGTGATGATCATGAAGCCTAAGGCATGTTTAGCTTTTGGCTCATGTTGATTTGACATGTATATTTTTAGGTTTTTATTGGTGACACTCCAAAAGAGATATTTAAAATAACAAAAATTGAAAACCGCTATGTTCCTAATCAAATATTTTTTTTAACACAAATGCGTTTTATTTTTTAAACAGAACACGGTTTTACCTATTGAATAAAAACAAAGAATCACACCCTTAAAACTGAATGGAGTCATTTCCCAGTAGTTTTTATTGAAAACCGCACTTGGATAAATTTATTTTAAATATATTATTTTTAAATTACTAAACCTAAACTCTAAAAACTATACATACCCCATATATTGTTGTTTTGTTCTATCATATGCTATATTAACATACATATGTTAACAAGTATTGGTTTTGAATCAAAAGATTTTATATATATATATATTTTTTTTTTTTGAAAAAATGAAACAAATAAAATAAAATAAACTATTGACAAAAAAATAATTTGTATTAATTAAATATTTCAAGTATTAATTATGATTACATTTTTAAAAACTTGATTGAACAGAAAATAATGAGATACCTTTAAAGTAATATATATATATATATATATATATATACATGTTTTAAAAAAATTTTACTCTAAATAAATTTAGATATTTAAGGTTTATAAATAATAAAAATGTTTCTTTATTAACAGTAAACAAATAATTAATTTTATATATATTAATTATATTATATTTATGCTATTTAGACATTAATGTGTACCGCAAATCAGTTTTTTTACCAATTAAACAACAGTTATTATATACCACCCACATTTGTTCTACATATTTTTTCTCACACGTATCACAGTTGAACCGTACCACACTATTAAACCTCTTTTTCTGCATAGCTAAAAACATTGTCACCATTCAAACCCTTAATCTATTACTGATTTTGATATTAATAAAACAATACTTAATTTTAGTATGTTATAAATGGCTAATTATTGACAAACTTGGTGTTGGCTTGCTATTAAATTTTATACACTTAAATAACTTGGCTTATTTTACTAATTATTTATACATGGCACACAGAAGAAAAAAAAAAGATTTGGCACACAAAGGCAATTCGGTAGATTTTATTAAGTCACTACACTTATTTTTCAAGTACAATTATATTTTTTCTAAGTATTTTGTTTTCAATTATTATTATCCAACACATTTGAGATCATAAATAATTTGAAGAGTTTCATATTCAAACTGATAACGAGATATTGGATTTATTAGTGGTTGAAAAAAAAAAATCTTGATTAGGGGAAAATTATACAGGATTTCAAATAACTGTGTCAAAAACTTTATCAAGAGTGCATAACATGCTTAACATGTGTCCACTCATGTTTTCAGTAAAATATGCTCACCTACCCAATGTATCAATATCTACTAGTTTATTAGGCTAATTAAGCCTACAATAAAACATGCTTAACTAACTACCTAAAACTATTTAACCTTTTTAAGTAACTGTATCAGATATAAAATAGTTACAAAATAATAAATAACTAGATTCTAAACCCGTGCGTCCGCACGCGAATTTTTTGTTTTTTTTCCTAATATAATTTGTATTTATTTTTTTGTTTAGATATAAGTTTTTTTTATTATTTATTTATTTTCTTAAATCAAAAATATTTATTTTCAATTTCTCAAATATGAAAAAATAATAAGAATGAGATGTGTTAAGTTTTTCATCATCCTAGTGTCAAACTATTTTTTGCAGGACATTTTGTTATCATGTTTTATCTTTAAATAGTATAGATTTGTATATTAGTAGATTTAGAATATGAGTTAATTAAGTATATTTCGATCTAATATTAATTATAAATTTTGTTATTATGTGATTTTAATTATGTAAATTTAATTATATAATTTTAATTATGTGGATTTACATATAAATAATTTATATATCTATGAATTAGCTAATCAATCAGTTTAGTTGCCTTAAATCATTTTTTAATATTTTATATGTTTTTAAAAACTAACTTGTATAAGAATGTAATTATAAATGCATAACCCTAACCTGTTCTATCATATTATTATTATATAAAAATATTTACTAATATTGAATTTAGGTCGATTTGATTACGATAAAATATAATAAGATATTCAAGTACCATTTGTGTTATTATAAAAATAGATATATCTATAAATTGGCTAACTTGTTCATTTAATTACCTCAAATTATCTTAATATCTTACATGTTTTAACAAACTAACCCGTATAAGACCTGAAGTATAATAATACATAACCTTAATCAGCTCCATCATATTATTGTAAAATATAAATATTTATTTATCTTAAATATTTGATATTTTAGACCGTTTAATTATGATAAAATAAAATAAGATATTTGTTTACCATTTGCGATATTATGAAAGTACAATTTAAATTTAAAATTTAAAATTAAATTTCTATTTAAAGAATTCTAAACCCTAAATTTTTGTAATAAAATTTAATTATAAAATTTTTACTTTTTTGAATTTTAAATTAAATTAAATCTAAATTTTTGTAATTATATATAGTTATTAAAAAATTTGAATAATTTGAAATTTTATTTAAATATAACTATATTTAAGGAGAATCTAAAAATATATAAATTAATATCTAATTTTCGGAATTAAATATAAATATAAAATAAATAATTTTAAAAAAACTTTAGAAGTGTTTGGAAGCAAACACTACAAATGTTTTTATTTTAATATAATAGATTGGAGTAACAGAGAGGCTGGTTTCCAAATTGGTTATCCGGTTATAAGTTCTAACCACCCGAAAACCGAATGGATTTTAATCAAACCGGAAAGCAAAAGAACCTGAGAGATCCTTCGTATCCAGATCTGTGGTTTCCAAATTGGTTATCCGGTTATGAGTTCTAACCACCCGAAAACCGAATGGATTTTAATCAAACCGGAAAAGCAAAAGAACCTGAGACTTCATATCCAGATCATCATCATCATCATCATCACTTTCATCAAAACACCCACTAAACTGTGTTGACTCTCTCTTCTGAAACTCGCTCCTCGAGCTTCCCTCTCGGGCGATTGTTTTTTCTACCAGTGAAAGGTATATTCATGAATATCTGGATTTTTCTCTTATCGATCCTTTACTCTTTTCGTTTAGTTTGAGTTTGAGTTTGGTTCTATCTGAAATCTCATCACCTGGCAATGATCACGATCATCTAAGTTATTTCTTTCGATTTACTGGATCGAAGTTTTGATCTATTATCATCGATGTTGCGTACAGATGTTTCATTAGAGGAAGGTGATTAGTTAATTTGGTTAATTATTGATTTGATTAGCGTCATTTCCAGATTCTTCCCTCGAATTCAGAATTTGATTCTTTATGATTCGAATATCAATTCTGTGCCAAGATGTTTCACTAGAGGCAAGTGATTAGTGAATTTTTCTTGTTTGTTTTGGTTGATTAGTGATTTGATTAGCATCATTTCCAGTTTCTTCCTTCGAATTGAGAATTTGATTCTTGTGGTTTATAATTCTGATAAGGCTAGGGTTTATGATTTTTTTTGTGATTTTGCAGATAGAGAGAGTGAGAAGATGGGTGCAGTTATTGAAGGGAAACTAAGGTTTTGTATTGACAGAGGAGGTACTTTCACTGATGTTTACGCCGAGATCCCGGGACATTCCGATGGTCGTGTTCTGAAGCTTTTATCGGTGGATCCATCGAACTATGACGATGCTCCGGTGGAAGGAATCAGGAGGATACTCGAAGAGTACACAGGGAAGAAGATCCCAAGAACATCTAAGATACCAACAGATAAAATCCAGTGGATAAGGATGGGCACTACTGTGGCTACGAACGCTTTGCTGGAGAGAAAAGGCGAAAGAATAGCTTTGTGTGTTACAAAAGGGTTTAAAGATTTGTTGCAGATAGGTAACCAAGCTAGGCCAGATATCTTTGATCTTACTGTGGCGAAACCGTCGAATCTTTATGAAGAGGTTATAGAGGTTGATGAAAGAGTCGAGCTTGCGCTTGAGGAAGAAGATAATGATGATTCTAAAGGTCTGATCAAGGGAGTGTCTGGTGAGCTTCTTAGAGTTTCGAAGCCGTTTAATGAAGAAGCTTTGAAGCCGTTGCTTAAAGGTCTGCTTGATAAAGGGATAAGTTGTTTGGCTGTGGTTCTGATGCACTCGTACACGTACCCGAAACATGAGATGGCCGTGGAGAAGTTGGCCTTAGAGATGGGTTTTAGACATGTCTCATTGTCTTCTGCGTTGACTCCAATGGTTCGAGCGGTTCCTCGTGGTCTTACTGCAACTGTGGATGCATATCTGACGCCTGTGATCAAGGAGTATTTATCAGGTTTCATCTCCAAATTCGATGATGATCTTGGGAAAGTGAATGTTCTGTTCATGCAATCTGATGGAGGTCTAGCACCAGAGAGTAGGTTCTCAGGTCACAAGGCTGTGTTGTCAGGTCCAGCAGGAGGAGTTGTTGGTTACTCGCAGACACTCTTTGGTCTTGAAACTGAGAAACCGCTGATTGGATTCGACATGGGTGGTACATCGACGGATGTTAGCCGCTATGATGGAAGTTATGAGCAAGTCATAGAAACTCAGATCGCTGGAACGATCATCCAAGCGCCGCAGCTTGACATAAACACCGTCGCTGCTGGTGGTGGATCGAAGTTAAAGTTTCAGTTTGGTGCTTTCCGGGTCGGACCGGATTCCGTGGGTGCTCATCCTGGTCCAGTTTGTTACCGGAAAGGAGGAGAGTTAGCAGTTACTGATGCAAACCTTGTTTTGGGGTTTGTGATTCCTGATTATTTCCCATCCATCTTTGGACCTAATGAAGATCAGCCTTTGGACGTAGCAGCGACAAGAGAAGCATTTGAAAAGCTTGCAGGACAGATCAATGCGTATAGAAAGAGTCAGGATCCATCTGCAAAGGACATGACGGTGGAGGAAATAGCAATGGGGTTTGTAAGTGTTGCTAACGAGACCATGTGCCGTCCCATACGGCAATTGACGGAGATGAAGGGCCACGAAACAAAGAATCATGCGCTCGCATGCTTTGGAGGTGCTGGACCGCAACATGCTTGTGCAATAGCTAGATCTTTGGGCATGAAAGAAGTTCTTGTTCACAGATACTGTGGGATTTTGAGTGCTTATGGAATGGGTTTGGCAGATGTCATTGAAGATGCTCAAGAGCCGTATTCAGCTGTTTATGGTCCTGAATCTCTTTCAGAGGTGTTTAGAAGGGAGACTTCATTGCTGAGAGAAGTGAGAGAGAAGCTCCAAGAGCAGGGCTTTGGTGATGAGAATATCTCTACTGAGACATATTTGAATTTAAGATATGACGGCACAGATACAGCGATCATGGTAAAGGGTAAAAAAACTGGAGACGGGTCGGCATTTGATTATGCTGCAGAGTTTCTCAAGCTTTTCGAGCAAGAGTATGGATTCAAACTTCAAAATAGAAGTCTCCTCATATGTGATGTTCGTGTTCGAGGAATTGGAGTGACTAGTATATTGAAACCACGTGCAGTTGAAGCTGCCCCTGGTACTCCTATGATTGAAAGGCACTACAAGGTTTACTTTGAAGGTGGATGGCATGAGACACCGTTGTTCAAGTTAGAGAATTTAGGATTTGGTCATGAGATCCCCGGCCCTGCGATCATCATGAACGGGAATAGTACAGTTATTGTAGAACCACACTGCAAAGCCATCATCACAAAATATGGGAACATTAGAATCGAGTTAGAATCTGCAACGAGCAGTGTGAAGCTTGCAGATAATGTTGCAGATGTTGTTCAATTGTCTATCTTTAATCACAGATTCATGGGTATAGCTGAGCAGATGGGAAGAACCTTGCAACGTACTTCCATATCGACAAATATCAAAGAAAGGTTGGATTTTTCTTGTGCCTTGTTTAGTCCTGACGGCGGTTTAGTTGCTAATGCGCCGCATGTTCCAGTTCATCTTGGTGCCATGTCCAGTACAGTTCGCTGGCAGCTCAAACATTGGGGTGAAAATCTAAACGAAGGAGATGTGTTGGTAACTAATCATCCTTGCGCCGGTGGTAGCCATTTGCCTGATATAACCGTGATCACTCCTGTTTTTGACAAGGGTAAGCTCGTGTTCTTCGTGGCTAGCAGAGGCCATCATGCAGAAGTTGGAGGAATAACTCCAGGAAGCATGCCTCCTTTCTCAAAGGCGATTTGGGAGGAAGGCGCTGCGATAAAGGCGTTTAAAGTTGTTGAGAAAGGTGTTTTCCAGGAAGAAGGAATCGTCAAACTTCTTCAGTTCCCTTCTTCTGATGAAACAACAACTAAGATTCCCGGAACTAGAAGGATTCAGGACAATCTCTCTGATCTTCAGGCTCAGATAGCTGCAAACCAGAGAGGAATTGCTCTAATCAAAGAGCTGATTGAGCAGTATGGCCTTGTGACTGTTCAAGCTTACATGAAATACGTGCAGCTTAACGCAGAAGAAGCAGTGAGAGAAATGCTGAAATCTGTTGCTATTAGAGTCTCCTCCGAAAAGCCTGAATCAAGAGTTGGTAGTTCCGTAACCATAGAAGAAGAGGATTACATGGATGACGGATCTGTGATTCACTTAAAACTCACGATCGACGCTGACAAAGGAGAAGCCTTCTTCGACTTTACAGGAACAAGCCCTGAAGTCTACGGTAACTGGAACGCACCAGAAGCAGTTACATCCGCAGCGGTTATATACTGCCTCCGTTGTCTGGTTAACGTCGACATCCCTCTAAACCAAGGCTGCTTAGCTCCGGTTGAGATCCGCATACCGGCTGGTTCTTTCTTATCTCCAAGCGAGAAAGCAGCTGTTGTCGGAGGAAACGTTCTGACATCTCAGAGAGTTACAGATGTTGTCCTAACAGCTTTCAAGGCTTGTGCTTGTTCACAAGGATGCATGAACAATCTCACATTTGGAGATGACACGTTTGGCTACTACGAGACCATTGGAGGAGGATGCGGAGCTGGACCTACATGGGACGGGACAAGCGGAGTCCAATGCCATATGACCAACACGAGGATGACTGATCCAGAGATCTTCGAGCAAAGGTACTGAAAATTCTTCCTCTTAAACCTGTTGAGACCTACTTGCACTAGACTAACACAAGGGTTGGTTTTATCAGGTACCCGGTACTGTTGCATAGATTTGGATTGAGAGAGAACAGTGGAGGCAATGGGTTGCATAAAGGAGGAGATGGGTTGGTGAGAGAGATAGAGTTTAGAAAGCCTGTGGTGGTTAGTATTCTCTCAGAGAGACGAGTCCACTCGCCACGAGGATTGAACGGTGGCCAAAACGGAGCTCGTGGAGAGAACTATCTCATAAGTAAAGACAAAAGGAGAATCTATCTTGGAGGCAAGAATACTGTACATGTGAAAGCCGGTGAAATCCTACAGATTCTCACTCCGGGCGGTGGCGGATTCGGCTCCGGCGTTTGAATTACTCATCTCCTCTCTCGTAAGTCCCTTCTCTAACTTCATCACTTCTTCATTCAGGCGTAATCAGATTAATGTTTTACGAGTCTTTTTGTTTTTTTTTATTGTCAGATTCTTTGGAGGTTGGCCACTTTCGGTGTAATATGGATCAATAAGCTGTAAGTGATTTTTATATATATTTATGTTGCTCAACAATTCAGACATTGTACAAGCGTTTCGTTTGATTATAACGTTTAAACAGAACTTCAAGAGTTTTACGCCAACCAATAGCTCTGCTTCGTTATAATACTAACTTCCTCATTAAGCATAGCTCTTCTCTGAGCATATAAAATCCAGTCTAAACTGAAACCTTTGTAGAATTAAAGCCGTAAAGCAACTTCTGATCTTAGCTCGCCAGGACAAAAACTTACATCGAGCAACTAGATCTGATCTTAGCAACTAAAACTTACATATTAACGACAAAATGCGGACGAGATAGATAGACACTCAGTATTAAAAGGGCCTTCTTCTAGATCACTCCAACCTTCTTACTCTTTCTTCAACTTCTTGATGCAAATCTTCATCTTCAACGAGTCACCACTTAAGCAACTGCGAGGGATCAACAACATGGAATTCTCCTGAGGGGTTTCAAAACTCACTTCACGAATCCTCTTCACCTCTGGTGATTCATAAGTCATAGTGTGTCCATCGGCACTAGTGTAGGAGATCTGATATGAGAACTCTCCTACTTCTGGAGCAGATGGTGCAATGCAGCTTACTGTTACATAAACACCATACGGCTCCCTAAAACACTGCACTGCAAACAATCGAGACGTTGTAGTATCCACTTTAATTGATATCTTATCACTGATGTTCATCTGGGCACAAAAGGAATTGCCAAGACGGCAAAAGTTAACAATTGCTGGATAAGAAGTTATGTAATTGTGATCGTAGAGATAGTGATCGTAGAGATCCTCGTATAGTCCAGTGTAATTGCAGTCTAGCTCAGGGCAGGAGCAACGAGAGAAGGCGCATTCCTTCTCATGGGCTGATTCTTTTCCGTAAGAGACTTTCTTGGTGCATCCAAACTTTGCATTTGGGCATGGGACAAAGATGGAGTCAAGAACACTCTCCATTGCTCTGCAGCGAATGTGGCCAATAGGCGAAGCACAAGAAGGGCATTTATCACTCAGTTTGGCACAGCAAGAAGAGCAAGCCAAATGCCCATTATCACACTGAAATGCAAAAACCAATGATTAACAATCAAGTTTACACTAGAGAAAAACTAACCAATGAGTAGTTGTGGTTCTCTTAATTCATTGATAATATGCCAAATTATACAGATATTTACAAGAATTACTTCCGCAGTCTGCAAACATGAACATATCTTACAAAAACTTCACTAGATCCTCAAAATCATCAAAACAAAAGCTAGGGATACTCTTAAAATCCAACTCTTTTCTTCATTCTACTCCAAATTATCCTCTTCCTAATGCAGATTTTGACCCCAAAATTCTACATTTTCAAGAACTATAACTGTAAACAAGAGCTAAGTACACTTCAAATTCACAAATTCTACCTAATGCAGAGTTTCGTTGACATATTTTCCAAAGAAAAAGCTTGGGATACTCTTAAAATCCAGTAAATGGGCACAATTTCTATCTACGTTTACTTAAAATCGTTTAATTAAAATCATGAAAACAAAAGCTAGGGATACACTTATATCCTCGAAAATGGTGACAGTTCAACGAAAAAAAAAAATCTTCCTCTTACTCCAAACCATCCTATTCCAGATGCAGAGTTTGAGAAGCTACAATTCAATTCAGGTAAGAGCAAAACCTGGAAGATAGGAATCGTCAATGTTTCGAAACAAATGGGACATTCGAGGATATTTAGATCGAGCAGCATCGTCGAGAGTCGCTTATCATCTGTTCCCACTCTCTTCGCTCCATCACAGGGAGATATCGAAGAACGTGGTCTCTTCTGCGAGAGTATGCTTCTCGATCCATTCCCTTCGCCGGAAGCTTCCGCACTCGCCGCTTCCACCATGTCGGAGGTTTAATCGGAGAAACGGCTAAACCCTAGTCCCTTTTCTATTTCCGATAATTCTCTCAGGATTAATGGCTGAAAAGTGATAAATGAGAAAAAAACAATTTTCCCTACCACATTTGAATGAGCGACAGGCTAAAATGTCTGTAAAAAAAAATGCCAAAATGCCATGTAATAATTAATTTAATTTTGATTTTTATTTAAATCCAAAATCTTGGAAAATTCTACATTTTTTTGAAATTTCGATTTATTTACATCAAAACCAGAATCAAACTCATCTAGTATTGGTTAATCCGTTAACCCGACCCATTCGAAATTATGTTAATTATTTGAATTAAATATTTATAAAAACCATTTTTTCTTTTCATTTTCTATATTTTTTCTTTTTTATCTTCATTTTATTCGAAACTTTTCAACTGCTCTCTCTTCTTCTTCACACGTTCACACTCCTTTGAATCGAAAACCGATTCGCAACTTCCCTCAAAACCGTTAAAGCTCTAATAGTGCTTTCTAAACACCGTAGAATCGTTTTCTTCTGGCGAATATCGCGAATCTGAGAAGGCCGCGTGAATCCCAAATCTCCGATTTATGGCGAAGGTGAGAAACAACGGCCAAGAGTATGAGTCTTCTTCTTCAGCGGCGGAAGTCCAAAACCCGACGGAAAACGAAAAAGAGAAACCTGAAAGTCGGCCGAAAGGAAACCCGGCTGAAATTGAAAGACCCAGAAAACGGGAACCCTAACAATCCGGCGGAAGGGAACCCGACGGAAATTGAGGAACCCCGGCGGGAAGGAATGGCTGTGGAGGAAATCGTAGACCCACAAATCGAGAACCATCCTGAAATTGAGAACGCCGAAGTGAGCATGGCCACACCAACGGCAAACGATGGTGACGGGGAATTAGCAGGAGAAAATGAAGCAGAGGAGAAGGAAAAAGAGAAGGAAAACGAAGAAGAAGTGGAAGAGAACCAAGAGGAAAAGGAAGAGAACAATGAGGAAGAGGAAGAGGAAGAGAACAATGAGGAAGAGGAAGAGGAAGATAACCAAGATGAAGAGGAAGAGGAAGAGAACCAAGAGGAAGAGGCAATAGGAGTTGAAGAGGAAGATGGTACTGCGCCTGCGCAAGAGGAAGAGGAAGCGCAAGAGAACCAAGAGGAAGAAGAGAAGGATGAAGCGCCAGCCAATGTCAACGAAGAGGAAGGAGAAATGCTAGAGGAGGAAGCAAGAATGCAAGAGGTATGTTTTAGACTCCCATTCTTGATAATCTTGTAGATTATTGTCTGTTTGGTATGTAGACAACTAGGACAACTATGTAGTAACATGTATGTTTGGTCTGCGGACAAATAGGACAATTTTGTGGCTTAAGATTTCTTTGGTATTTGGACAACTGGGACAACATATAGTTATAGTGTATAGGACAACTGAGACAACTTAGGTTTATAGAACGTATGTGGACAACTGGGACAATTTAGGTTTATAGAACGTATGTGGACAACTGGGACAATAACTCGTTTATAGTATTTATTGGACAACTGGGACAACTTGTCTTTATAATATGTATATAGGTTACTATGGACAATTGGGACAACAAGTTTAACTAATTTATATAAAAATTGTGTTACTCTTCTGAATTTCAGGATGCCGATGATGAAATGATGCTAATGGGGCCTGAGAAGCTTTATTTTGGCCAACCGAATATAGCAAGGCGTGTAAGATAATTACAAGATGTGCAGTTAAGAGTGTACTTGATGTGATTGGGAAGCTGCCTGAAGAGTTGGAGTGGTTCAAATCGCATCCGCAATTCAAGCACCTGTTTCATATGTATAAGGAGCCAAATCATATGAATCAAGGGTTGTGGATGCTTCTTCTTCACACAGCTTATACTGAGAAGCAAAATGAGGCGTGGTTTGTGGTAAATGGAGCGCCTATTCGATACTCTTTGAGGGAGCATGCACTGCTATGTGGTCTTGACTGCCATGACTACCCTGCAAATTATAAGAATTTGGGTAAGATGAACTTTGTAAAGAAGCAGTTTGGCAGGGGTGACAAAATCAAGATCGGAGAAGTGGAAGCAAAGCTAGCAGAAATGAAGGAACCCTCTTTGGACAGGAAGAGGATGGCACTACTTTTGTTTCTATGCAAAGTATTGAAGGCGAAGTCAAAGCTTGATGGAAACATTGACCCATTCTTGCTCGCAGCAGCCGGAGATCTGAAGCTGTGCAGAACGTTTCCTTGGGGGCGTTACACGTTTGACGAGACTATAAGGGAGATCCAGTGTGTGGTCACCAAGTTCAATGGCAGCGTCAAGCCTAAAGGAGCTGAATGCACAATCTCTGGTTTCATTCTTCCTCTACAGGTATGTCTTTGTTAATAGATTATCTGTTTGGTATGTGGACAAATAAGACAACTTTTTAGATAAATATATGTTAGGTCGATGGACAACATGGACAACTATGTGGATTCGTTATATGTTACGTTGATGGACAACTGTGACAACTATTTAGAATGATTTTTTTAGTTTGACTTTGTAGACAACTCGCACAACTGGGACAACTAGTTAGTTGTGTGGACAACTCGGACAACTTGGAAAACTATTTAGTTGTAATTTAATTTGGTCTGTGGACAACTAGGACAACTGGGACAAATATTTAGATTGATTTATGTTTTGACTTTGTAGATTATTGCGTTTGAGTGCATTCCAAGTCTGGGAAAGAGGTTTCGTGAAGCTGTCCATGCTGAGCCTAACTGTCCAAGGATTTGCAAGCATAGGTTCACAGTGAGAATAGGTAAGTATGCTTTTGCATAGTCCCAGTCTGATTCAGTAGGCACACCGTCCAACTTCCCAAGTTCTACCATGTATTTCTCATCCTCTAACTCAAGCATATCAAAATCTCTCTTCAATTTCAAAGCTGATTCCAACATCAGATATGTAGAGTTCCATCTGGTCTCAACATCAAGAGATACACCAGAAGTAGATGAAAGCTTTAGGTGAAGAAGACACTCTTTGAATTTGTCTAATCTTGCCGGAGAGGATCTTACGTACCGAACAGTAGAACGTATTCGACTAATGGAGGCTTTATTTTCTTCCAACCCATCTTTGACAACCAGATTTAGAATATGTGCACCACATCTCATATGAAGATATTCACCATCAAGTAGACTATTACCCCATGACTTAACTCTTCTTTTTACGAATCTCAGTGCTACATCGTTTGCACTTGCGTTGTCTACGGTGATTGTGAAAACCTTGCTGATTCCCCAAGACACCAAACATCTTTCAACCATTTTCCCTATCAGCTCACCTTTGTGACTCAGAATTTGGCAAAAATTTATGATTTTTTTTTGCAAATTCCAGTTCTCATCAATAAAATGTGCAGTCAAACACATATAGTTGATGTTCTGAACCGACGTCCAAGTATCTGTCGTTAGAGAAACACTCCCTTTGTGTTTCTGAAAGAACAGCTTCATCTTTTTCTTTTCTTCAAGAAACAAACTCATACATTCTCTAGTAACAGTTCTACGGGAAGGGATTTCAAACCGAGGTTGGAGAACGTATATGAATTCTCGAAAACCTTCCCTTTCCACAGTCCTAAAAGGCAACTCATCCTTTATAATCATTCTGACCAAACCTTTTCTGCAATCTTCTTTATTATATTCTAAGTATGATGGAACAGCTTCATCATTCTCTTTTTTAGATCGATGGTGCAGGGTTGCTTGCTTAAGTCTTTTACCAGCGACAGTCTCAACCTCAAGTTCTGGATGTAGCTTCTTACATCTAACCATGTGTTTCAGCATAACACTAGTATTGACACCAGATGGTGATCTAATGGTAACTACTTGGCCACAATGATCACACTTAGCTTTGTCTCCATTCTCTAATTTCTTAAAGTTAACCCAAGCAGGAGATCTTTGTCTAGGGACTACCTTAGATTCAACAGATTCCATAGTTGGAGCTGATTCACCACCATGTCCGCTCTCCATTTCCTCTGCATCAGTTTTTTTACCTCCACTAATACTATGTTGCTCAGATTCCATCTATACAGAAAAGTTCACAACTCAAAATGTTTAAACAATGATGGAAGACATAAAGATTGAACCCTAATAAAAAAAAACAAAGAAATTCATTCAGATATTGTGAAGACAAACCTGATTAGATCGATAAAATTGAGTGATTAAGATAAGCAATGGAGAAAAAATCAACGGCTATGAAAAAAAGTTAAGCAGCCGCTTTCTGCTTTCTTTCTATTTTAAATCTGAGAGTGAAGAGATATCGAGAGAAGCCCTAGATCTCTTAAAAGTTAGAAATAAATAGCATCGAAAATTATAACAAAGAAATTTGGATAGTTTTTGGGCTTAATCTTTGGGCTTTAATATTTGTTATAGATTTTGTTATTAAAAGGGACCAAATAAGTAACAAGTATAAGTAATGAGACAAGTAACAAGTATAAGTAATGAGACAAGTAACAAGACAAGTATTAAAAATAAAAATGATACTTGATACTTACCCGTACTTGCAAGTAATGAAATTTGTTGACTTGTTACTCGACTTGACAACAACAAGTACTTGTTTTATCAAGACAAGTAGCGAGTACGGGACGAGTAACAAATATTTATGCCCAGCCCTAGGTTCACTGATGTAGCCATGAGAGGTATTCCTTTGGATGACATCAACCAAGCTATTGGCACTAGTGCGGAGGTCAGTGATTTTTGATTATTGATATTAGCTTGATATTAAACATGGTTGGTGGAGAAATGTAATAAGTGGTATTTGTTGATATTATCAGGACATTATTAGCATTTTGGAGGCTGACTCGGATGAAGAAGAGCTATTGGCGGAGATCGCAGATCCTGGATTCGATGATGGTATCGGATATATTGACATATTTGTCAAGGGCTGGATGGATCACTTAACCAAGAAGAAGAAAAAGATTGTTTGGAGAGAGCTGTATGAGGCTGATATTGCTTCTCGGGTTCAAGTCCCTGATATGGAACCAAGGGAAGATGAGCCCATATCAGTGGTTCAGCTGAAGGCGTCAATGGAGAAGAATCAAGAGGAGATTGTAGAGAAGGTATAAGGCATGGATAGAAGATTGAAAACTCTTGAGGGGATGGTACCTCCATCAGGACGAGTCTTCGATACAGCACGGCCATGCTCACCAGTGCATTCGCCAGCACCAACACGATCACCAGTGGAACCGCCAGCACCAACACGATCATCAGTCCGAGTGCAGTCGGCAGCGCCACCAGCCTCAGAGCACTCTCCACTTGTACCAGATCCTCCAGCTGTTGCCACCACACCTCTTGCACCAGGTCCCTCCTTATACGTAGCAGGTTCATCCTCACTTGCACCAGGCTCCTCGTCACCGACAGTGGAAGAGGAGAGAGCAGCAATGAGAGCAGCCATATACGAACCTGGCAAAGGACCATTTAAGAGGACGAAGAAAGGATATAAGTAGAAATTGCAACCACGCGAGCTCCGACCACGCCCTAAGAGATCCCATGTACCATCGAAACATGTGTCATCCCCTTTTACTGAAGAGAGACCTGCTAAGAAGAAGAAGGATGAATAATATGTGGGGTTATTTATGGTTTTTGGATAACTTATGTTTATTTGATATCTTATGCTTTTGGATATTGTTTGTTTGTTGGATATTGCTTGTTTGTTGGATATTGCTTGTTTGTTGGATATTTATGGGTTTGTGTATGGACAACTGGGACAACTGTTTACATGTGTAGGTATCAATGTATTAGTTATCGGTAACATATAGGACAACTGGGACAATTATGACATCGTGATAACATTGGACAACAGGGACTATTATTAATAACTTTGAAATTGTTAATATTTGGACAACTGGGACAATAACGAAATTGTTATATAACTGGGACAACACTAAGCATAGAAACACATAGTAGGGGGAATACAAATCCAAACAGATGAGTAATACAAAATTCTACTTGAAAAGATATGAAACCACAGCAAACATCATGAAAAAAGCGATTATCACATATTCATCACCTCTGTTGGCAATCAATTCCTTCATCCTTCCAATCTCTCTTTCCATCCCAGATAAAAGCTCTCTGAGTTGCCTAATTTCGGATTCATGTGTGTCAAACGAGCTAGTCTCATGAAGGCAGTTTCAGACAACTCCCATGTTATGCAAGCTTTTCATCCCAGATGTGGCATTATCAACTCAAATTTTCAGAGTTGATAGCTCTTCTATAACTGCGTCCTCCCACCATTTCCATATGTGGTTATGATTTGGGCAAGGCCTTTTATAACAGTGAAGCGGAAATCAGTAAATTCGCCATATTCTAAATCCTAAAATAAAATTCAACTAAATCTAAAATTGTAGAACTAATTAAAACTCCAAAAAGTTATTACCTCAAATGTCCAATCTGGGCAAGTGTACATTTTCCATCCTTGGGTGGCTTCTGACTTCGATTCCCTGATAACCATCAGGAGACCACACCAACACGATTCTCTCATACCATCTTCTCCATCAGCTCGGTAATATGAACTGTCCCACGAGTGCCTGGAAGAAGTAGAACCCGAACTGTAACTTGGCATCTTGTTGTCCAGCGGCGGCGGAGGAACCCTAGATTTCGAGTTGGGGGAATTCTATTTTTTTTTTCTCTAAGAATTTCCTTATAAAGGAGCCTACTTATCAAAACGCTGAGTTTCCCTCTAATATTTGTCGGCGCCGCAAATATTAATTTAACATGTGCTTCACGCGCTCAATACCGATAATAACACATAGTTGTACCGATACGTCATGTTGTCCAAAATTGTTCATAGTTGTCCTTTTTGGTTATTCTACTTGTCCGGTAACATAAATCTATATTTAATAGTTGTCCACATGACTATACACTCATGGTTACTATTTACTATTAGATTGCAATAAAAGTTGATCAAAATCATATAAATTTTGTTTTGACCATTGTAAGATGCTCCATTATCAAAGAGTTACATGTATCATATGAGGTTGTTGATGTGAAACCCATACATTGTTTCAACAAACCAATAATATCTTGTCTATTTACGTTACTATTGATTTATTATATATTACATAGATTTAGAGTATGTGTTTTATTTGTTTATTTTGTTTAATTTGTTAAGTTAACCAGAATTTTAACATATCAAATTTAATATATAGTTGTTCCAACTTGTCCGGTTGTCCCAGAAATTCAAAAACCATTGCATACATGAATCATAACGTAGTTGTGTCAACTTGTCCAGTTGTCCAAGTCATCCGAGAATTTAAAAACCATTACATTTAAGAAACATAACGTAGTTGTGCTCATAGTTGTCCAGTTGTCCAAGTCATCCGAGAATTTAAAAACCATTACATATAAGAAACATAACGTAGTTGTGCCAACTTGTCCAGTTGTCCCAGTCATCCGAGAAATTAAAAAACCCTAAACATAACTTAGTTGTACCAACTTGTCCACTTGCACTTGAGAGATAAACTACATCAAAGTACAAAGACCACAAACAAACTAAATTGGGTTTCCACTTTCATTTCCACTTTGGTTCCCACTTTGATTTTCACCAGGGTTTAATGGCTCAAACCAACGTCTGAGATGTATTCCGGGTTGTGCCTTGTTACTTCCTTTAGGGCGAGCTTCTCCGGTTAAGGGATAGCGCTTATCTCGCTTTCTTCCACGTTTCTTAGTGTAGTCCGGTGATAAAACGACTAACTTCTGGATTTCATCAGGGATAATCCATGTAGACTGATGTGGTACCATATAAATAGTCCTGTAATAAGCTAGGGCCCACGTATCAATGTGGTAATATTTTGAGCACAACTCATGTAAGTGGAGTTCCCTTCTTCTCTCAGCCGAACGCATCATTGGAATGTCAGCGGCTATTGCATAAACACAGGGAATCTTGTATATATCAAAACGCCTACAGCTACAACATTTACTTAACAAATCGACCAGATAACCCTTCCCATCATCTCCAATCACACTGTATTCTAGATGAGTAACGTTAAGCTCAGTGACAAATAATCTTGTCCCAATCGCACATAGACTATGCAACTGGTTCTCAACATAGGGCACCAATGTCTTCGAGTCTGATGCATATGCAGTGTCTTTCCTATGCTTGTTGAACCATTCAGAGATTTTTTCAACATATGCATCAATCAACGGTAGTAAGGCATACTTCCTTGCCTTCTTGAAGACACTATTCATAGACTCACAAGCATTGTTTGTGTCCAAGTTTTACTTGTCTCCTTTAAAGAAGCACCTTGCCCATTTATCAACCGCAACATGCTCATCTAAATACTCAGAAACTTTTGGAAACCATATCCTAAAATCAGTGTACGCACATAGGAATTCACTTTCAATGTATTTGTGAGTGCATTCTTTGAATTTGACTGCACACAAATCTTTGCAGCCAATCCCAGCTTTCCCTCTCACGTTTTGCGACAAATTCCAAATGCAATATCCATGCTGAGACTGAGGGTACACCTCCTTCACTGCTCCAATGATGCTCTTATGTCTGTCACTCATAAAAACCAGTTCCTTATCATCAGGTATAACAGTTTTGAGTGTTTCAAAAAACCACTTCCAACTAGCATCTTTCTCACTATCAATAACACCCATTGCAATTGGATAATGGTGATGATTCGGATCCTGCGCTGTGGCAAATACTAGCATACCACCGTACACACTCTTAAGAAAGGTCGCATCCACAACTATGACTTTCCTCATTGCTCCAAAGCCTTCAATACTAGCGCCCAAAGCGACAAAGAGATACTTAAACTTATTTTTGGCATCCAGTTTCACACTGGTTATTGTCCCAGGATTAACAAGCTGTAACATGTAAAGATAACAATACAACTTTTGATAGCTTTCTTCTGGACTGCCCCTCACTTCACTAATAGCTAGTTTTTTCCCTCTCAAGGCTGTAGAGTATGACACATTCACGTGAGCTTCATTTTGAACAACTTTAATCAAAGCTTTGGGCGCAGGGGTGTCTACTTCACCTGGATAGCACCCACGCAAAACATTTGCTACTACTTGTGGTGTGCCTTTTCTTTTATTTCGAACTGTGCTCGCAACAACCCGAGAGCAGGTATGGATATTCCTATACACCCTAATACTGAAATAATTTGAATCCACAATTCGTACGACGTGTAGATACCATGTACAACCAAGTTCAGCTTGCCGGCATCTTAGTATGAGTCGCCTTGGATCCGACTTTACCGTTTTTACCTCAAAACAGCCCTTATGTGAAGCTCTGTCGACCAAAACTCGCAAAGCCTCCTTGGATCAAAATTCTTGACCTTTTTCAAACCCAGCTCCATCCTTCCATTCTAGAACAAACCGAGTTTGTTCCACAGGCCGTAGAGGCTCAACATGATCATGTTCATCTACATCTTCATGCATGCCACACTCCTCATGTTCATCCAGTTCCGCATTCTCCTCTAGTAACGCAATTTCACAGCTTACCCCTAAATCAACATTCTCCATCCTCTCAGGTTGTCCCTGTTGTCCCTCTGCTTCTTCCGGGTTGTAAACAATCAACTGGTCTCTTTGTTGTCCCTGTTGTCCCTCAATATCAGGGGCGTCCTCTGCTCTGGGAAGCTCTTCACTTAACTCGCCTCGCTTATCTCTCTCAATATCTTCCATTAGCTCCACATTCAAAATGGATCTAAGTCCCTCTTTATCCATTGTCGTAAGATACACATAAACATCACCATCATCAACAATACATGACTCCCTAAGAGGCTTAGCTACCAACGGAATATAGCTCAATTTCAGCTTCCTCATACTGTCGTTCAACCCAATCTTCTTGCATATACCATCTACAAGCACCGAATAGGTTAACTCCTCCATAGATAAGTTTCTAAATGATATAGCATATATGGAATTTTTAGAATTCCATTTAAACTCTTCTCCTTTCAGTGAATAATATCCTCCATACTAAAAATATATGTTTGTGGGCATGCTCATCCTCTCCTGCAAATACAAAAAAAAAAAAAAATATTGCCAATTGTCAGCTTTCTCTCAATTGTCCCACGTCAGTAATAGTATTTGTACCAGTTGTCCTACATATATTCTATTTGTACCAGTTGTCCCACTTCCATAAGTACTACCACTTATACCAGTTGTCCCACTTTCTTAAGTTCTACCAATTGTACCAGTTGTCCCATATTCATAGGTTATACCATTTGTACCAGTTGTCCCATAATCATAGGTTGTCCCATTTGTACCAGTTGTCCAATCTTTCTAAGTTGTACCAGTTATACCAATTATCCCGAAACTCTTAGTTATACCACTTGTCCCAATTCTCGCAAATCTCACGGATTCATCATTCACAACCTAGAACACTACGACTCAGCTCGATTCACCAACAACCATCGACTAATCGATCCATATAGTTGTCTTAAATATCCAATGTGCATGCTAAAACTCACAAATTTCACAAATCGACCCCCAAAATTAGAAAACTCCAAAACCATACCTAATGCTTTGCAAGGAGCTCACTCGAGTTCAGAGTATGAAGTCGTTGTGTACAGGAGGACGACACAGTGGCTAATACGTCCCGGCGAGATGGGTCACGAGTCCAGCGCAAGATTCAGCTTGGATCGGGAAAATCCAATTTCTCGAAAATGGATTCTCAAAAATGTGCAATTCGAGGAGAGAGAGAGGAAGATAGAGGAGAGAGAGAGAGAGAGCACAGCTGAATATAATATTTTAAACTTTTAATTATTTTCTGTTTTCTTTTCCTTTTTATCTTTTAATTAAACCAATAAAAAAAATCGAAAATTCACATATGCCACAAATGAATTTCATTAAGGGTATATTAGGGTTTTCAGTCATATTATGGTACTGAGACTCCATTATAGCAGTGCAGATTTTTCCTCTTCAATTTATGGCAAATGAGCCTTTTTCCATTTGAATCTGTGTGCCATAAGACATGTGATATTCCAAATTTATCTTTAACGAGTAGTTTTTATGGCATTAGTGATTATCTTATTTTAATTTTTTTTTTGAAAATCGATTAAAATGAAAATTGAAAACCTAAAAACCAAAGCCGATTAATTTTTGGGTAGCTCCTGAACCGAAAGAACCGACCGAAGTCGAAAATCTCCCCAGAAATCGACCGATCGTTCTACTTGAATCGGGATTCCGTCTGTGATTATTTTTGCTCGACGAGGTGCGCCGACCTTCTCTGAACCCGTGTTGTTCGTCAAATCTTGTTTCTCTGCCGTCATTTCGCAGTTAAGTAAACTTCTTCTATAGTTTGGGGATTAGGGTTTAGTAATCGATTTGTCAATTCCGATCGTTTTAGGTTGCACATTGGATAGTAGAGTGGCCTATATATGTCGATTTAGTCTTCTGAGTGTTAAAATTTAACTTGTAGCCGTTGAATCGAGCTGAATCGTAGATTTGTATAGTGAATCTGTGAAAATGGGACAAGTGGTACAATTGGGTTAACTGAATGGAATGGGATAACTGGTACAGTTGGGTTAACTGAATGGAATGGGACAACTGGTACATTTGGGTTAACTGAATGGAATGGGACAACTGGTACAATTGGGTTAACTGAATAGAATGGGACACCTGATACAATTGGGATAACTGAATAAGGTGGGACAACTAGGTACACTTGGTATAACTGAAAAAAATGGAACAACTAATACAATTGAGATAACTGAATTGAATTGGGATAACTGAATGGAATGAGACAATTGGTACAATTGGGACCCTGAATGTATTGGGACAACTAGTACAATTGGATAACTGATTGAGATATGTGGGACAACTGGTACAATTGGTACAATTGTGAGAAAATAGGAAATTCTGTTATTCGTTAATGACTTATTTTTTTGTATTTATGAACAGAAGAGGATGAGCGGCCACACAAACATACATTTTGAGTATGGAGGATGTTATTATAAGGAAGGAGAGGAGTTTAAATGGATATCAAGAAGCTCCATCTATGCTATATCATTTAAAACCTCTTTGGATGAGGTAACCTATTCGATGGTTGTAGATGGTATATGCAAGAAGATTGGGGTAAACGATAGTACGACGAAGCTCAAGTTAAGCTACATTCCGTTGGTAGCTAAGCCACGCAATGAGTCATGTATTGTTGATGATGGTGATGTGTATGTCTATCTAAGAACTGTGGATAAAGAGGGACTTAGATCTGTGTTGCATGTGGAGATAATGGAAGATTTGGAAAGATATAAGATTCAGGAGCTAGAAACAGGGGATATTATGCGTGAAATCGAGGAAGCAGGGAAAGAACAAGACGAACTTGCTATTGTAGCTGTTGCTGAGACTGAGAAACAGATAGTGATTGATGATGTTGTTTCACAACCAGATGATCATGAACATGTAGAGCCTGCAGAGTATGGTATGGATGAGCATGATCACGTAGAGCCTGCTGGGGCTTTAGAACCGACTCAGTTTGTTCTTAATGGGAGGATGGTGCTGGTTTTGAGAAAAATCAAGAATTTTGATCGAAAGAGGCATTACGAGTATTGGTTGACAGAGCTTCGCATAAGAGATGTTTTAGGGTCAAAACTGTGAAGTCTGATCCTGGGCGACTCATTCTTAAATGCCGTCAAGCTAAAAATGGTTGTTCATGGTATGTACATGCTGTAAGAATGAAGGATTCAACTTACTTCAGCCTTAGAGTATACAGGAATATGCATAGTTGCTCTCGGGTCCTTACCAGCACAATTGAGAATAAAAGAAAAGGCACTCCACAAGTTGTAGCAGATGTTTTGCGTGCTTCGTATCCAGGTGTAGTGGACACACCGGCTCCTAGAAGTATAGTGAAGGCTGTTCAAAATGAAGCTCATGTGAATGTGTCCTACTCTACTGCCTTGAGAGGAAAAAAACTCGCGATTAGTCAAGTGAGGGGTAGTTCGGAAGAAAGCTTTCAAAGATTGCATTCTTATCTGTATGTGTTGAAGCTGGTGAATCCTGGTACAGTGACGAACGTGAAAGTGGATGGTAATAATAAGTTCAATTATCTTTTTGTTGCTTTGGGTGCCAGCATTGAAGGCTTTAGTTCAATGAGGAAAGTCATAGTCGCGGATGTGACTTTTCTTAAGAATATTTATGGTGGTATGCTAGTGTTTGCCACCGCTCAAGATCCTAATTATCACCATTACCTCATTGCAATGAGTGTAATCGATAGTGAGAAAGACTCTAGTTGGAGGTGGTTTTTAGAAATGCACAAAACTGTTATACCAGATAATCCTGAGATTGTTTTTATGAGTGACAGACACACAAGCATAGCGAAGGCAGTGCAGGAGGTGTACCCTCAGTCTCATCATGGATTCTGTGTGTGGCACTTGTCTCATAATGTGAGGGTTAAAGCAGCCAATGGTTGGAAGGATTTGTGTTCTAAAAAATTCATTGAGTGTGCTCATAAGTACACTGAAAGTGAGTTTCTAAGTGCATACACCGAATTTGGTAGAATGTTTCCCAAAGATGCGGAGTACTTAGAGAATGATCTTCCTCTTGAGAAATGGGCACGGTGGAATTTTAAAGAAGACAAGTACACTTGGACACAAGCAACGCCTGTGAATCAATGAACATCATCTTCAAGAAGGCGAGAAAGTATGCACTATTGCCTTTGATTGATGCGTATGTTGAGAAAGTGTCTGAATGATTCAACATGTATAGGAATAACATAGCTGGTGCATCATATTCGAAGAAACTGGTGCTGTATGTGGAAAACGAATTGCATAAACAATGTGCAATTGCGACAAAATTAGATGTGACTGAGCTAAATCTACATGGGCTTGAATACAGTGTTGTTGAAGTTGATGGGAAGAACTATCTGGTTAATTTGGATTCAAAAAGCTGTGGATGTCGCATATTTGATATTGATAAGATTTCATGTGTTCATGCAATAGCCGCAACCATTGCAATGATGCGGACGTCCTCAAGAAGAAGAGACTTACACATTTTCGATTTATGCTCGAGATACTATTTGATTGATACTTGAGCGATGGCTTACCACAGAACCATCTATATGGTGCCGCATCATTCAACTTGGATTATTCCTGAGGAGATTGCTAATTTAGTTGTTTACCCACCAGACTACACCAAAAAGTCAGGAAGAAAGAAGGAGAAGCAGTTTCCTTCCACCGAAGAAGCTCGCAGGAGTCAGAAGGCCAATCCAAACATAAACATTGGGCAGTTGTTTCAACCACTAAACCCAAGGGAGGGAGAAGAGGGTCAGAGCTAGGTCGCAGGACTATTTTGGAGTTTATTTGTATTTTCATTATCTTAGATTTCTTGCAATACTATGTATTTTGGAGTTATTTGTATTTTGAATTTCTTGGATTTGGAGAATGTCAACAGGGCAATTGGTTCAACGTTTAATAATTTATGTAATATATTTCAGGGCAACTAGGTGCAACATGATGCAAATACGTCCAAACCCAGGCAAACTAGGTACAACTAGGACAACTAGGTGCAACATGATACAACTACGTCCAAACCCAGGCAAACTAAGTACAACTAGGACAACTAGGTGCAACATGATGCAACTAGGTCTAAACCCAGACAAACTAGGTACAACTAGGACAACTAGGACAACTACTTGTTTAGGTGCAACTAGGTACAACAAGGACAAAATCATTTTTTAAAATTTAGGAACCCTAAACAAATACAACCCATAACCTTAACTACTGTATCCTCAACAGCTACACTTGGAAATACAATAAACTATTGTTTTCTGAAAATAAAATAAACTATTTGTGTTTCTAATGAAATAACCCTTATGGTATAAGGAATTCTTTGACAATGTTTAGGGTTTATAAGAGGCTAAACGTAAAAATATAGGAAATATATAAGGATGGGCGTGAAACCCTTGGGGCAGGTATAAAATGTTCCAAGGGTTCAGGGGAAAACTAAAAAAAAAAGGTATTCATGTTAAAGGACAACTGAAAAAACTTAAAAATAAACCAAAGGACAACTATTCCAATTTTGGGACAACCGGACAACTAGGTACAACTGTGATGTCATCGGAATATGCACGTGTGAGAATGGCGGCTGAGAATAAAATTTATATGTTATTTTCCTTTTTCCTTTTCTTTTTCGTTGTTGTTTAGCGTTTTCTCTTTCATAGAAAAGGGTCAAAGGGTTCTTCTCCTTTTATTCTCTTTCCCAATTTTTTCTCCCAGATAGGTTTGTTAGGGTTTCCGCCGCATCATGGATAAATATCAGAAAGCCATCGCGAAATTGGCTGAAACAAAGAATGATGACTCTTCTTCTGTCTTGCCTAAGAAGGATTACGGGATGACCACTAAATGGGGACCCGAAGTCAATGGAGTAAGGACCATTCTGCCATGCCCTATACAAAAGGGAATTCCAAAGGTTTGCTACTGCGGCTTAGCTCCAATTGGGTGTTTAACAGACAACTCTGCGCTGGAAAGGGGCCGGAAATATTATGGTTGCTTCTACGGCTGTTACGTTGTGGCCCAAAAAACTTCCCGGAAGTAAGTGTTGGAGTTAATTTCGATTTGTAAATTGAGTATCATCTGAATAACAGAGTTTCAGGTTTTCAGGTTCCCAGTTGTGGCTTCAAGAAGTGGTGGATGTCACAATACTCGAAAAGATTGAAATGCTCAATGAAACTCAAGAAGCCATGCAGGCTTTGTTTGACACCGTTTTCTCCAAGTTAAACCATTTGGAGGCAAAGGTGGTATCCCTTGAGGCAGCTATAAAAAAGAGTTAAGGTTGAAGAAGATTTTTAGTGTCTTATTTACCTGTGTTTGCCCTTTTATGTTATGTTCTTACTCTCCTTTGTTTTATTTAGAACTATTTTTCCTTTTATGAAGTCGCTCATGTTATGTTTTCTATCTGTTATCCTCAAATTGTGCCAGTTTTCCTAAATAAAACTACGAAGTTGTACCAGTTGTCCTGAAAAAGCAACGATATTGTACCAGTTGTCCAAAATAAAACACACTAAGTTGTACAAGTTGTCTTAATAAAACGAATTAAGTTTTACCAGTTGTCCAAATAAAACACAAAAGATAAAGTTGTACTACAAACTAAAACACATAATCTTAAACATAAACAACACATTCTACTTCTTGGCTTTCTTGTTTTTTCCCGCAGAAAGCCAAGGCGACTTCTTGTACTTTGATTTTTTTCTGGGCCTCTTAGTTCCACCTATACCGGCTTTTGATGAGGATGCTTCTGGTGGTGGTGCGCGTCTTGAGGCGGATGCAGGTGGTGGTGCAGTTGATGACCGAACATCCCAATACATGAACTCAGCTTCCTCCGATGTGTCAACCAGCTTAACCTTGTAACGGTTGTTCGCCACAATTGCCCTCACTATCCCTTGATGCCAGATATCACACTGCAACACCTCCACACGATCCAACAAAGAGTACAAGGAGTTTAGGGTAGGAGGTGATGCACCTGGTTGATGGGAGCCACCTGCGTGTGGATGAGAGGAGACTGGTGAAGAGGCGGGTGGTGGAGAGGATTGGCGTGGTTGACGGGAGTCAGCTGCGGGTCGATGAGAGGAGACTGGTGAAGAGGCGGGTGGTGGAGAGGACTGGCGTGGTTGACAGGAGCCACCTGCGGGTCGATGAGAGGATACTGGTGAAGAGGCGGGTGGTGTAGAGGATTGGTGAAAGACATACTGCTCAAGCGTCGCCACTCTTTTTTCTAACAGACCAATGTTAGCCTTCAGCTCCAACAATGATGTCACCTCAGGTTCAGATACTTGAGGAGTGTCGGCTATGATTCCACCCCGATGTTGAATGTCTAACTCATACAAAGATCTCCAGAAGAGCTCCTTCTTCTTCACCATGAGATGATGCATCCAATCCTCAACACCTACATCAATAAGTCTTATCCCATCATCATAGCCAGGATCTAATATCCGACGCAATAGTTTTTCTTCACCCGAGTCTGCAGGCTTCAAGATGCTATGAATGTCTTGGTAACATAAACAAAGACAAATTATTGATGCATCTGTAACAACAAAACATATAGTTGTACCAGTTGCCCTAGTTGCCCTTTAACCAAAACAATAGATACATAGTTGTACCAGTTGCCCTAGTTGCCCTTTAACCAGAACAGAAGAAACATAGTTGTACCAGTTGTCCTAGTTGCCCTTTAACCAAAACAAAAGAAACATAATTGTACTAGTTGTCCTAATTGTCCCACGACCAATAATCTTTAATATTTTTTAGTTGTACCAGTTGTCCCTGAACCACTACCAGCAAGTCAAACATAGTTGTACCTTATTGTCCCATAACCAAACCCATCAAATAACATTTGTTCCAATTGCTGCGTTTATATCATCCAATGGAATATCTTTTATGCATACGTCGGTGAACTTGTGCTTGCACATCCTCGGACAGTCTTTCTGCGCAGGTACAGCTTCTCGAAATTTGCAGCCAAGGCTAGAAATACACTCAAAAGCAAGTATCTACACAAAAAGTCAAAAAGTTAAACCCTAAATTATTTAAATAAATTAACTTTTATAAACTATTGACTGCGAATCACCTCTAGATGAAGAATGAAACCAGACAAGGGACATTCTGCTTTTTTGTCTTTAATGCTGCCATTATATTTTGCCATCACACGTCGGATCTCCTTCATCATGTCATTGAATGTGTAACGCCCCAAGGGAATGATTTACACACATTCAAATCACTGACAATTCTGAGCAAGAACGGATCAATGTTACCATCAGTGTTGTATTTCGCCTTCACTACCTTGCATAAAAACCAGAGGAGGGCCATTTTCTTCCTGTCCACAGAGGTATCCTTCATTTCATTTAATTTTTCTTCCACATCCGCAATGTTGATATTATCCGCCCTACCAAAGTGCTTCTCAACAAACTTCGTGTTCCCCAAATTGTTATAGTCAGCCGGGTAATCACGACAGTCAAGTCCACTCAAAAGCGCATGCTCTCCCAGAGAATACTTTATTGGAACTCCGTTAACAACAAACCAGCATTCACTAAGCCTTTCAGTATGAGCAGTGTAAAGGAGAAGCATCCACAGTCCTTGATTCATGTGGTTGTGCTCCTTGAACATGTGAAAAAAGTGCTTAAATTGAGGATGCGCTCTGAACCATGCTTTCTCCTCATCAAGCTTATCAATCTTATCCACAACAGCTATAACTGAGCACCTTGTCAATATCCTCAACCCTTGCTGTACTCGGTTGGACCAAAGTAAAGCTTCTCAGGCACCATCGGTTGACTACCATCATTGGCATTCTGAAATATAAACAAGAAACACAATCATATCAGACTTAGTTGTCCCAATTGTCCGCGTGTTATCTAATTCTGTTAAACTAAGTTGTACCAATTGTCCTAGTTGTCCAACATTTGACCAAAACAAACATTCATCGAACACAGTTATCCCAGTTGTCCTAGTTGTCCAACGACCAAACATAATTTCATCAAACACAGTAATCCTAGTTGTCCTAGTTGTCCGAGTTGCCCAACATTTGACCAAAACAAACATTCATCAAATAAAGTTATCTCAGTTATCCTAGTTGTCCAACGACCAAACATATTTCATCAATCACAGTAATCCTAGTTGTCCCAGTTGTCCAAATGCCAAACATAATTTCATCAAACACAGTAATCCTAGTTGTCCCAGTTGTCCAAATGCCAAATATAATTTCGTGCAAATAGTTATCCTAGTTGTCCTAGTTGTCCAACGACCAAACATAATTTCGTTCAAAGTATACTTACTTCTAAATCTTCATCTGCCTCTTCGGCATCCTCTTCTTCTGCTGCATTTTCTTCCTCTTCATTTCCTTCCTCTCCTTCTCCCTCGTCGTCTTTCTCGGGTGTCCCCCCTCCCTCTTCGTCTGCTTCTTTCTCGGATTCCTCTTCTCCACTATATTTCTTGGATAGCTCATCCTCTACTTCCTCTTCTCCTGTTTCCTTCTCGGATTCCTTTTCCTCGGCTTCTTTCTCTGATTTCTCTTCCTCGCCTTCTCTTTCTGAAGCCTCATCCTCAGATACATCTCCGTCACCTTTTTTCTGGGATTCTACCACACCCTCTTCCTCAGCTACTGTATCCGCTAAACACTATTTCTCAGGTTCTTCACGAGATTCCAACCGCTCCTCTGCTTGATCTGTCGCACCCTCGTCTGTGGGTGTTGGTGCGGTTTCAAGGGCTTCTTTGGTGGTTTCGGTACCGACTGGATGTGCTTCCATCAATGATTCTTCTTCTCTCCAAGTTTTTTCATGGGTTGTTTCTTCATCATTCGCCGGAGGGTTTGGGGTTATTCCTGGGTCTTTATCTTCCATATGTGCTTCTTCGTTGTGCTTGGGTACTGAATCGTTCGAATCATATACCACGCCCTTTATTCAAGTTTTAGCCATGGAGTTAGGGTTTGTCTTGATGTATGTAGAAGGATAAATTAATGAATAAATAGTACGGGAAGTTGAAGAAGGGGAAGTTGAAGAAGGAGAAATTACAAAATCTAGTGTCTTTTTAAGGGGGAAGTTGCAGAATTTTCGGAAGAGTGAGGGGAGTGGAGATAGCCGTTCGGGGAAGATGAAGAGAGAAAGAGGAGAAATCGAGATTTGATTTTCCCTTTCAAGTTTATCAATTGGTTCTGGTTTTGAGAATCAAATCCACTCAGTTCGGTTTCGTTTACCCAATTTTTGGTTTAACACTTAAAATTTTCTATTTTCGATTTCAAATTCATTAAATTTTATTATTTTTTTTGGAAAGAAATTGAATTTTTTATGGGTTACCGGGTGGGCTTAAAACGGGTGGGTTTTACCCTGGTATTTTCGTGATTATGGAGACATGTAAGAAGAAAGGTATAATTTTCAGGGTTTAAGTTAATAAAAATAATTCAAAAAGAAATTAATTATTATACCCATGGCTTTTCAGCCTACTTTTTCGCGTCCCATGGCTTTTCAGCCGCGCACTCATTCTCTCACTTCTATGAGTTATGTATAGTACCCTGATCCTAATTTTACTTTTTAACCAATACTTAGTTAATTTTTTATCCAGATTTTACTTACCATTTTCGAATTAAACAGAATACTTGAATTAGTACAATGATCACATATAAACTTTTACATTGAAAACTAGTTAGTTTATAGATGTTAGCTACCCACATCTTACCATATGTTCCTTCACAGCATTAATTCGTGTGTGTTGATCAGATATATATTTCTTTTTATCTGTATCCATAAAAGAAAATATAAGCAACAGAATTACTTAGTGAGAACGGTCATCCCATTTCTCGAGCTAATAATCAGAACCATCAACAAACATCGATCACATAGTCCATATAATGCTTATTACAACAGAAAACTACCCGCGTATAACCATCCATGTTTACCCGGCCGATCCTCCAGCAACCAAATTAAAACATGTCTCGGTGAGCAACATAACCCTGAGCGCAATGTCTAATCTTGATCGCTGAATAAAGTGAACCAATCACCGCAGTAGCCAGCAGAATATAAATCATGATAAGCCAAACACGCGCAAATAAGCACAAACAAGTGCACAAGCAAGCAATCAGAACTAAGTATCTATGCATGAAAATGACCAAGACTATTAACCACACACACTCACCTTAGCTTTTTTGATAGATTCTGACACCTCTTGTCATGTTCCCAACACCCGAACAGATCGCCTAGACAGTTTCTTTGATCTCTTGGGTAGATCCTAACTACTCTCGGCCTCAGTCGAATTTCTCTCGACTAGATGGAAATTCTCTCAGATAACTTTTTTCTCAGACACAGACAATTTATCTCGGATATTTTTCTTCCAACTTTATCTCTCAATCTTTATCTAAGTTCTTCCAAAATAAGAAAATGAGCCACAAACCTTTCTTAAATAAGTCTTCATTGTTTTCTCCGAAGAGCCAGAAACCGTTTTTCCTTACACGCTCGGCAAAACCGCTCATGCCCGTCCTTTTTCCCCAAGAATAACAGTTTCCGCATAAACACTCACTCGACTAAAATCAGATAACTGTTCCGGTATTTTTACGCGTTTACCAGGTAACCGATTTCGCTTACATTTTCTCTACGCATTATCAACTTCTCCCGATAACCGTTTACCAACATTGTTAGGTTCCAACCAAACTTGTCTAAATCCTGACCAAAGTCCGAAAGACACGACTAGTCCGGATAATTTCCCAGACTTAGCGAAAATCACGGAGTAGCTCATTTAGCTTGGCAAAAGTTGAACTTAGCTCGGAAATCACCCAAAGTGTCATTTTTCCCGGCTAAATCTATTTTCTGGCTTTTCTAAGTGAGTTTTGTTGATTTTTCTCATTTTTTCTTTATACAACTCATAACTTCTTTAACCAACTTTATAGCTTTGTAAGGTTTTTCCGAACAAGAGTGTTACATTATGATTTTTTTTTGATAAAAAAGCCTCTCCATTTCGTTTATCAAGATAAAAAAAATAGTCGAAAAGGGTTCAGAACCAGTAATTCGAATATTCAAAAATAATACATTTTGTATAAAAAATGAGATGGAAAATAAGGGTAGCATATTAAAAAATAACATTTCATATATAAAAAAAAGAGACAGGAAATTAGGATAGCTAAAAAGTTAAACCTCTATAAATTAATAATATCAAGACTGTAATATTCTATTAACTTATCGAGTTATTAATTTATCGATATAAAAATCAGCCCGAAAAACTAATTTGGGATTTAAGAAATGTATTAATTTATCGAGGTATTAATTTATCGAGTATTAATTTATAGAGGTTATATCTAAAAACTTTCACTAATTTGGATAAAGATCAATAACAAAATATGAAAATAGATATCTAATATAAGTTCAGAAAAAAATAAGGAATTTGAGAAACTTTAAGATGATTTTTAGATAAGCTTTCATTAAGTATCTTAAAAACCTCCCAAAAAGGATAATTCTAGTAACTCTCTCTTTTTCATGTCCTTTTGACTAAAATAAATTATCCTAAACAGGTACTTATTGAGTTTTAAACAATAATGTAAATGAGATGGACAATCCAATGTTTAAGTATGGGATTTTAAGAAGAAAAAGAAGATGACATCATTTTTTACTCAACCGTGATTTACAACCGTTTTCTAATCATGTTTATTCGTATTGTTTATCGACTCAACTTTGTGTCTAATTTAGTTCAATCAACAAAATATATTATAGGATCCATTGATCTCATATGGAGCTATGCAGCCATGCTATTTCCAAATGGATAATTTGGATAACCTGTCCATACCACTGCCCTTCCCATGCCGTTAAAATAAAATAAATTCTTGTGGTTAATGTGTTGTAATTGATTTTATGTATTTATGCTCCTCACCACTTCATACATTATTATACAAACGTTTCGCTGAATTATAGCTTTCAAGAGATTTTAGTTTAAGCTGTCTCACCGAAAAAGGTAATCAAACGATAAACGTTTTGAGTATTTATGCTTGCTTAGTTATAATTATAAATTCCATTAAGCATAACTGTGCTTTGAGCCTACAAAATCCAGTCTAATCTGAAACCTGGTCAAAACTTACATAACGATAAGGTACTTCTTCTAGATCACTCCAACCTTCTGACTCTTGGTTCAACTTCTTCTTAATGCAAATATCCATCTCCAACGATTCACCACGCAAGAAACTGTGAGGGATCAACATGAAATTCTCTTGAGGTATTTGATGGCTCACTTCACAAATCCTCTTTACTTCTGGTGATTCGTAAGTCATAATGTGTCCATCGCCACTAGTGTATGAGATATGATATGAGAACTCTCCTACTTGTGGAGCAGATGGTGCAATGCATCTTACAGTTACATACACACCATACGACTCCCTAAAACACTGCACTGCAAACAATCGCCTCCTTGTATAGTCCGCTTTAATTAATACCTTATCGCTGATATTCATCTCGGCACTAAAGGAAATGCCACAACTGAACGTATTAAGTAGGGTTTGCAAGGAATTCATATGGATAAATTTGTAGTGATCGTAGAGATCCTTGTATGATCCAGTGTAGTTGCAGTCTAGCAAAGGGCAGGAGCAAAGAGAGAAAGCACATTCTTTTTCATGAGTTGATACTTTCCCATAAGAGACTTTCTTGGTGCAACCTAACTTAGCGTTTGGGCATAGGATCAAAGTCGATTCAAGAACACTCTCCATTGCTCTGCAGCGAATGTGGCCGATAGGCGAAGCACAAGAAGGGCATTTATCACTCAGTTTGGCACAGCAAGAAGAGCAAGCTAAATGCCCATTATCACACTAAAATGCAAAACCAATTAGCTCGTGATAATATTTTCAAAAACTACAACTGAACATGAACACATCTTACAAATATTCACTCGAATCCTCAAAACCATCAAAAACAAAATCTACGGATACACTTAAAACCTAGAAAATTGGGACACTTCCAACTTTTTTTCTTCCTTTCTACTCCAAATTATCCTATCCAACTGAAATACAAAATTAAATGAGTTGTAATTCTTCATATGCTGTTTTCTAAATCATGATAATATTTTCAAGAACTACAATTGCAAACAAGAATATATTTTACAAATCATCACTAGAATCCTCAAAATCATCAAAAGAAAAACAAAGTATACACTTAAAACCTAGGAAATGGGGACAATTCCAAAAAAAAAAAAAAAATCTTCCTTTTAAATCCAAATTATCCTCTTCTTAATGTAGAGTTTGACCCACAAATTCTATACTCTGCATTTTCAAGAACTACAACTGTAATTATATCTTCCAAAACACAAACTTGGGATATTTTAAAAATCCAGTAAATGGGCACACTTCCAATTTCTTCTTTTCCCCATTTTCTTTATTCATGGATAATATTATCAAGAACAACACGTATTCACCGAAACTTCACAAGAATCCTCAAAATCATCAAAAGAAAAGCGAAGTATACACTTTAAACCAAGAAAATGGGGACAATTCCAAAAAAAAAATCTTCCTTTCTACTCCAAACAGAGAGGATGCGAAGCTACAATTCAAGTAAGCGAAGCTACATTTCAGGTAAGAAACAAAACCTGGAAGATAGGAATCGTCAAGGCTTCGAAGCAGACGGGACAGTCAAGAATATTCAGATCAAACAGCGTCGCCGAGAGACGCTTGTCCTCTCTACACGATTTCTTCGCTCCATCACCGGGAGATATAGAAGAACAACGTTGTCTCTTCTGCGAGAGAATGCTGCTCGATCTATTATCTTCCCCGGAAGCTTCCGAAATCGGAGCTTCAACCATGTCGGAGGCTTAATCGGAGAAATGGCTAAACCCTAATCCCTTTTCTCTGTTTCCGATGATTTTTGTTTTCTTTAACTGAACTACTGAAGAGTTAAATCAGTTTACAATTACAGATATTACTCGGAATATCACACATACTTCTATTTTTGGTCTCAGCTCCGTCTCAAATAGAATCAAACGAGCTAAACTTTTTTAGTTAGGTTCGGATATAAAAAAAAATGATAATAGTTACTACTTAAATTATTAATCCTATTACTAGATTTTGCAGTAGCGTGGATATTTGGTTGATAAAAATTATATGCAATCAATTATATTTATTAATATATAAATTTTATATGTTAGTATTTTAATAATATATTAATAATATTATGGTGTTAATCTAATAATTTTTATGTAAATAGTGAGGTTTTAACGGATTTTTTTTTCTTAAATCTATATACAATATGTCATATTTCAAAAACATATTATTTGGTCAAAAACTTATAAGTTAATATAACCAAACCAACTAATTTTTTTTTATATAAATTAATCAAATGTTACTTTTTAAACACAGTATTGACATGATGATAACATGTTATACATTCACTTTTTAAAATCAAGAAGATTATTATTTTTATCATTTTCACTTTTATTACAATTATATATATGTTCTTTAAAAACAATAAAAAACAATAAAAATTAATATTTCATCTTTTTTCTTCATGTTCATTTTTATTCTTGTTATATCTGTTTTTATCATATTTATCTATTTAAATAATTTATGTATGATTATATTCAGTTTCATCATATTCATTCTCAGTTTTTTCTAATTATAATTAAGTAGGCAAAACCGATACAATTTAATACATACAAATTTATAACAATGAAATAACAAATTGAGCAACTCAAAATTAAGATCTTCTACATTAATCTATTGCAATTCCAAGTCGAATATACAAAATGTAGTTTTTTGATCATTTTCCCATAATATATTACATAAGATTATTTGAAAATATGTTTTGCATATGTGAAAAAAGTTTAGATGAATATAAATCATACTTATTAGTTATTTAAAATTTTACGTGAAAATTCTTAAAATCAAATATCTTAAACTTGTATAAGTAGCATATATTTTTTGATAGATAATAAATTAAATTTGTAACTTAAACAGTGATAATGTATATTTTAATATCATGTTAAATTTTTTGTTATTTCTAGAGGTTTAATTTATTTTTTAGTTTATTTTCTTAACCATGATATTAGAATTAGAAAACTTTTAAAAATTAAAAATGTTAATATTTACGAATAAAATTAAAATTTTAAATGCTGATGTGGATACTTTGAAAATAATATAGCTTTAACTGTTATTAATAATAGAATAATTTTAATTAACAATTTTCTTATATTTTTTGTATTAACAATATAATTTTATTATTTAGATTTGTTTTTAATTTTAGTTATTGATGTGGACTAATAAAATTGATCTTTTAAATCTTTTGAAAATATCTTTAGAGGCATATAGCTTCAATTTTGTTTTCTATAAATATATATATTTTTTGTTAACAATATAATTTTAAAATTTGAAAATTGTCTTAATTTTAAATATTGATGTGGACCAATAAATTTAAAATTTAAATCATATGTGGACATTCTTAGAGACATATAGCTTTAACTTTTATTAATAATAGATTTAGAAATCAAAGCTGGAAGATCCCACACGAAGCCCGTTGCTGCAAGTGATTTTGATATCTCCTCCTTATTTTGAGGCTTACCGAATGTATTCGGATGGTGTTTGGTCAGCTAATTGTTATCTTTGTGGTTAAGTTTAGGTTGTTAAAATCCTATCAGATGTCATGTTATTTCAAAAATCTAGCTCGGATACTCAGTCTCTTTCCTCTTAATGACGGAACCTCTTTCTCTATTTTCAGTGCTTCTTTTTCAAAAGTGTCGAGTATCAATCACTTGACATGTTTCTCGGATTGCTTGAAATTTATCATTCTTCTCAGATTCTTTGGCCAAGCTTTGGAGATTTTACGGTTTTTTTTTCAATATTAAACGGTTTGTAGTGACTTTGTTTATATCTCCTTTTCTTATATTTTTGTAATTTAGCTAATAGTAAAACATATAGTTTAGTCAAGTTAATTCCTTTATGTTGTAATGATTCATTTTTTTAGTGAAACCCAACTATATATATATTTTTTTGTTTATTTGACATAGTTGCACACACAGAAAAACAAAATTTAAAAATTATCATAGTTATATGAAAATGCTAATGTAAGAGTCTCTAAATATGTGTGTATACATTTAATTTAAATTTAAAATTTCATATTTTAGTTTTTTATAATTAATATGAATTTTATATATAATTTATTTACTTTTAATAATTTTTAAAAACAATAATAGAATTTAGAAATTTTTTAATTTTCAGTGTTGAGCTGGACCAATAAAAAATTTATACATAATTTTTTTACTCAGCAATAATATTAGAATTTGTAAATTTTCTTAATTTACTTATTCAGCATTAATATTAGAATTTGTAAATTTTCCTTAATCTTGAATGTTGATGTGGACCAATAAAATTGCCCTTTTAAATTCTATGTTGACATCTTAAAATGTATTTAGCTTCAATTTTTATTAGTATAAGATTTTTGTACACGTGGAAGCCCGTAAAATCCAACAGATTCTCACTCTGGGCGGTGGCGGATTCCCCTCTGGCGTTTGAACGACTCATTTCTTCTCGAACTTAAATCACTTTTTCATTTCAGGCGTCATCTGATTAATGTTTCTTATTTCATTGTCAGATTCTTTGAAAGTTGGCCACTTTGGGTGAAATAAGGATCAGATTCTTGGCTCAGAACAAGTGCTGCTAGTTAACTGCCAAACCAAAAAAAAAAGTTAATCAAAATTAAAATGTTCCGGAGTTTTGGTTAATAAGCTGTAGTTAATTATATATCTTTACGTCGCTCCTCAACGATTCAGACATTGTACAAACGTTTCGTTGGATTATAGCTTAATTTTGGGCAGAACTAACAAAAGTTTTACCGAAAAGAAAAAGTCAAACGACAAACGTTTTGAGTATTTATGTTTGCTCCGGTCTAAACTGAAACCTTGGTAAGTTAAAGCCGTAAAGCAACTTCTGATCTTACTAAGTCTGGTCAAAAACTTACATATAGCAACAAGATCCGAGCCTAAAACGCCGTTCTTTTTGGTCTTGCGAGGAGAGGCATAGCTCCTCATGGGTTTGGAAGTTCATGCTAAAGCTAAGACCCTTAGCGAAGAAATTTCTCCGATGTTCGGTCAACAATGGTGAGACTGCGTCTTATTGGTTTGATCATTGGTGCTCGCTAGGTCTGCTGATTGATGTTGCAGGCTCGGATGGACCCAGGAAACTCGGTATCCCGAGGGAGAGTACAGTTTTTGATGGATGTAACTCTACAGGATGGATCCTTCCTAGCCCTCGCGTCAGACTCCCAGCTCTCCGTGAAATAAGAGGTATGCTCACTTCTACTCCCGCGCCGACTCAACACGGCGGCATGGATGTGTTTACCTGGGAAGCCAGCTCCTCAGGCAACTCTGGTTTCTCTTCGTCAAAAACCTAAGAACCTGGGACTGCATTCGACCTTCCGCAACTCGAGTTCCCTGGAAGAAGGTGGTTTGGTTCAAGGGGCACCTGCCTCGTCACGACAGGCTCCCGATCTGTTCCGTCTCTACCAATGGGGAATCATCCACTCTGACCTCTGCTGTATTTGTAGCCTCCATGCGGAAACTAGAGACCATCTTTTTCTGCAATGTGAGTTTAGCAAACAAGTCTGGAATAAGGTCATGCATCGCCTAGGACAGGAGAGAACGCAACACCAGGCTGCACGAGGGCATTTCTATGACACCCAACTCTATCTTTGACGGATCGCACGATCAGGGATATCTTATTGGCTCGCATCAGGAGAGGTCTCCCGAGTCTCCTCTCCACCTGGTTTACTTATAAGATTTTTAATCTTTAGATAGTTCTAATTATATCTTTCGGGCTTTTTTATTTATTTTTTTGGTCCGTAACATGTAACCTGCTTCGCCGAGCTTTGTAAAGAACGTTCCGTTTTTGGTATAATATTTACATTCTATAAAAAAAAAAAGATCTGATCTTAGTTCGCCAGGTCAAAATTTACACGGTTTAGGGTTTAGCTTCTTAGGTTAAAGCTTACATATAGCAACAAGATCTGATCTTAGTCCGCCAGGTCAAAAACTTACATATAGCAACTAGATCTGATCCTAGCTTGTTAGGTTAAAACTTACAGACGACAAAAAAGGGCCCTCTTCTATACCGCAAGCTTCTTACTCTTAGTTAGTCTTCTTCTTGATGCAAATATTAATCTCCAACGAGTCACCACTTAACCAACTGAGTGGGATCAACAACATGGAATTTTCTTGAGGGGTTTGAAAACTCACTTCACGAATCCTCTTCACCACTGGTGATTTGTAAAACATAGTGTGTTCATCCACGCTCTTGTATGAGATCTGATATGAGAACTCTCCTACTTCTGGAGCAGATGGTGCAATGCATCTTACAGTTACATACACACCATACGGCTCCCTAAAACACTGCACTACAAACAATAGACTTCTTGTATCGTTCACTATAATAAATATCTTATCGCTGATATTCATCTTGGCACCAAATGAACTTTGACGATAATTACTAATCATGTAAGCAAGGCCTGTTGACCATTTTTTTCTGTGGGTAAATTTGTAGTGATCGTAGAGATCCTTGTACGGTCCAGTGTAATTGCAGTCTAGCACTGGGCAGGAGCAAAGAGAGAAAGCACATTCTTTTTCATGAGTTGATACTTTCCCATAAGACACATTCTTGGCGCAACCTAACTTGGCGTTTGCGCAAGGGATCAAAATCGATTCAAGAACACTCTCCATTGCTCTGCAGCGGATGTGGCCGATAGGAGAAGCACAAGAAGGGCATTTATCACTTAGTTTGGCACAGCAAGAAGAGCAAGCCAAATGCCCATTATCACACTGAAATACAAAACCAATCGAGTTGTGAGTCTTCATAAGCTCTTTCTTACAAAACTTCACTGGAATCTTCAAAATCATCAAAACAACAACTAATAATACACTTAAAACCTAGAACATGGGGACAATTTCAACCTTTTTCTTCCTTTCTACACCATTGTCTTCTTCCTAATGCAGAGATTGGCCTATAAATTCTACTTATACTCTACATTTTTAAGAACTACAACGAGTTTCGTTAACAGATCTTTCAAAACAAAAGCTTAGGATACTCTTAAAATCAAGTAAATGGGCACACTTCCATTTTCTTTCTCTGTTTACTCAAAATTATGAAAACAGAAGCCAAGGATACACTTAAAACCTAGAAAATGGGGACAATTCCAAAAAAAATTATTCCTTTCAACTCCAAACCATCCTCTTCCTAATGTAGAGTTAGAGAAGCTACAATTGAATTCAGTTAAGATTGCAAAACCTGGAAGATAGGAATCGTAAATGCTTCGAAGCAGATGGGACAGTCGAGAATACTCAGATCTAGCAGCGTCGTCGAGAGTCGCTTATCCTCTGTACCCACTCTCTTCGCTCCGTCGCCGGGAGATATCGAAGAACAACATGCTCTCTTCTGCGAGAGTATGCTGCTCGATCCATTTCCTTCTCCGGAAGCTTCCGCAATTGCCGCTTCAACCATGTCGGAGGCTTAATCGGAAAAACGGCTAAACCCTAATCCCTTTTCTCTAAGGAGTTAAACAGCTATGTTTTACAATTACAGATTATTGTATTGATCAAGAAAAGGCCTGGCTTATATCCGGTTAAAGGGCTTGAATAATCTAGGCTTGAATAATGTGGAGAAGGCCCAAAGAGAATCACGCGTGGAACTTAAGGAAGAAGAGAGCCTGCGTCCGTACAATGGTCCCCCCTCAGCGTGTTCACACCTGGTCTTGTGACCGTTGGAGCTGTCGCTGTCTCTTGGATTCAGAGACAAGATTCACGTGTTTCTTTGTGTGTCTAACCACTTTTCTTTGTAATGTAGTGTAGGCTAAACCTAGTTTCTGCATTGTCTCTCTATATATGTATTGATTCCGAGAATGAATACACACACTCTTTTGGGAACTTTTCCCTTAGTCTCTTTTCTCTTAATCGTTACATCTCTTATCTCTCTCTAACTCTCTTCTTAATCTCTTTACTAATCCGCATTTATTCTAACATGGTATCAGAGCTGGTTTCGATTTCCTGAGAATCGATTCTCAAGTCTCAAACTCTTGTTTCTTAATCTACAAGCTTCATTCTCGCAAATCTCACCTCTCTTTCATATTCTCTCTCGTTTCTTTTTCTGTTCAATTCTCTCTCTTGTTCTTGAGCGTTTTCCTGAAATTCCAAGATAGAATCTGTTGCTCAAGCTTCCGAGAACTCCAAGGCTTTGGTGATTCCGGTCATCCTCAAAGGAGGCACTACAAGAAAGATTGGGTTTTATGTCGGCAGATATTGACGTAAAATCGACGTAAAAGAGCATTTACGTCGAATTAACGACGAAAAAAAAATCGTCGTAATACGATCGTCGTAAAACCAAAATCGTCGTAAAATTACAAACCCGGGAAAATCGTTGTAATATCGTCGGAAACTATTCGTCGTAAATGCGACGTAAAGTTTCCAACGAAAGTACAACGAAAGAAGTCCATCATAAGAACGACGTAAAATCGATGTAAAATTACATCGATTTAACAACGATTAGGAGACGAACAATTTCAATTAAGGGAAACTAATTTTTCAATTGTCGATGTTAATTCGTCGTAAAGTTTCGACGTAAATCCGACGTAAACATATTCGACGTAAATTCGTCGTTAATAATTCGACGTTAGATCGACGTAAATTTACGACGAATTTACGTCGATTTATAAATTCATATTCGACGTAAATTCGTCGTTAATAATTCGACGTTAGATCGACGTAAATTTACGACGAATTTACGTCGATTTATAAATTAATTATTTAATTCGATTTTAATTTAATTAATGAATTTTTAAAATAATTAAAAAATTAAAAATAGAAAACAAACAATTTAAATTGAAATTTAAATTCGAAAATAATTTATAAATAAAAGAAAAAATTTAATACAAATTGTTTTTTACAAAAAAACCTAATCTACAATGTGATTTCGTAATCGTCGAGGTTGAGATCGACGTCACGAGGAGGCTCTCCGTCTTGGCCGCCCGTCGCTGCTGGACCGTCGTTTCCCGTCTGCACTACCGGAGCCGAAGACTGACCCTGCGTCTGCTGGTCCGATGGTCCAGTACCGGAAGTACCACCGGTCTCAAAAACCATTCGTGCTCGCTGTTGCCTCGCTCGGATTGCGGTGGCCAACTGCGGAACCGCTTCCGCAACGATGTCGAAGAGATCGTGTATCTCGGTGAGCTCCTGCTTCTGGGCCACTTGCTCATGCCTGAGAGTGGTGATCTCAACATTGGCCGTAGCAAGCTCCTGGCGAAGATGACTCGGATCCTCCTGCGTGCGAAATCCGGAAGCCGAGGCGGCAGAACAGTCTCTAATAGAGCCCATCCCTAAGGTTCGGCCCTTCTTCTTCGGAGCAACCTACAAATGGAAAATGAAAACGTTAATTATTTATTAAGTAATAAATATAATAAATTTAAAAAAAATTGAAATAGATCATACCTCTTCGAAAATCTGGTCTTGCTCAGCGACGGTCAACGGTACTTGGATAGTACCGTCAGGTGTGGCCTGGGTCTCCCGCTCGGCGATCCGCTGCATAGCGGCATTGTAGATCTCCTCGGACCGAGCGTCGACAAAGCTCCCGTCACTCTTCCGGTGAGTGGTCTCGAAGAGCTTCGTCATCGGAGGTAGTTCTCCTCCGTTCTCCTCGGCCTACCAATTAATAAACATTAGTCAAAAATATTTAATAAATTATAGCAATAATTAAAATTAAAATAATAATGAAATAATTTATATTTAATTACTTACCATCATGAGACGTCTTCCCGCAAAAGATATTTGGCCAGAAGTGTGCGGGGTCACTAACTTCTGACCACTCACCGGATCGACCCGGTTTCGGACGGCCGAACACTTAGCCGCAGTGGTTTGGGCATGCGGGTCCAGCCAATACGCCTTCAACCCGTTCCAACAGGAAGTGGACATGGAGCTCGGCTTTGCGTCGTCTCCATCGGTCTCCCACTTCCGCTTCCAATCGGAAACGGTGTTGACTAGGCGTTTCTGCGCCTTCAGCCGGAAAGCTTCGCGGACCGTCTCGTTGATCCCGATGTCCCAGTTCCACCGTTGCTGCAAAAGAAAACAAAAAATTAGATAAACAATATAAAAGTTAGATTAATTAAATTTAAAATAATTTAAAATGATATAAATAAGATTTTAAAAACATTACCGCGAAGCACTTGTACCAGGTGTCGAACGTCTCTTGCGACACCTTGCTCCAATTGTAATGTGGCTCCACGAAATGACTCTTAATTGTGTCGGAAATGCTCCGACCGACACAATTATCCAAATCAAACCTATGAAAACAAAAAAAAACTTATTACATTAATATTTAAGTAAATTAAAGCATTAATTTTAAAAAATATAAAAAACAAAAAAGTTTACTTACCAATAAGAGCCTGGTTCCGCTTTTCCGGGAACCAGACGTCGTAAAGCCCCCCGTCCCGGTAGGGCTAGTAAATCCTCAACCGTAAACTGGGCATACGGATGTGGAGGGGCGGGTACCGGTTCGGCAGCCGGCGGTGGAGGTGGTGGTGGAGGCGGTGGTGGAGACTGCTCCGCGGTATTCGGAACCTGGGAGGCTCCGGAAGATGAAGGGACATCGGTCCCGGTGTTTCCCAAGGCAGACGCCCGGGAAGAGTGTCCGTCCGCCATGAAATTGATGTAATGCGTCCTTCGTCGAGTCATCGTCTGCAAAACCGATAAAATTTTATTTTTCAAATTAATTACAATTAATTTTTAATTATGATCCTAAATCTAACAAATTCCGAGCCTAAACTAATTCCCGACCTAAACCGTTTGAATTTCTAAACTATTTAATAATATTATAATTTTAAGTAATTAAAAAAAAATAATTACCTTTTTTTGCGTCAAAAGGAGGAGGAATGCAAGGGAGGAGGAAGCAGAGAGAGAGGAAGGAGAGATGAGCGACGAAATGAGGAATGGGTGCGGTCCTATATATAGAATTTATTTTCCTCGTAAATTCGACGGAAATATTACGACGAATTTACGACGGATTCGTCGTAAATTCGTCGTAATGGTCCCACCGTACAAGAAAGCAAATAAGACAAACACACGTGGCTGTATCTTGGCTTTGCGACGATTTTACGATGATCCGTGTTATTCGTCGTAAAATCGTCGTAATGTTACGACGAATCGTATAAATCATAAAAATTAAGACGGCTGTGTATCCACAAATCGTCGTAAATTTGTCGTAATATTACGACGAATTTACGATAAATTATACCAAAACTGATGAAATTCAAAAATTGAAACATCCATAAGCACATACAAGCATGTCTATTCATGATAAATGTGGTCTGTATAACTTTCTAGCATGTTTACATAACTTAATGAAGAATTTAGTAAGATCTAAGATAAATCCTTACATCTTGTGTAAATGTATATAACACCTTAAGATTACTTGATAAACACATATATGTCAAATTTTGAATTTTTTTTTTTGTTTAGAAAGTTGTTTTACCTTATAAGATGGTAAGCCATATCATTCTCTTCATCAAAATCCCCCCTGAACCCCAGAAAAGATTGATTATAAGATTTAGGGGTTACATTTCGTCGTAATCTCGATGGTATATTACGACGAATTTACGACGATCACACCCATTCGTCGTAAATTCGTCGTAATAAAAACCACATATCTACAAGTTCCTGAACCTTATACTACTGACCCTTATATAATACATCAGTTTACTTAGGAAAATGAACCCAAAAACTATTCTGTAAGTTAGGAAAGCTAAACCCTATAAGGTTTAGGGTTTGCATTTTACGACGAAGTTACGACGATTTCTAAATAATCATCGTAAATTCGTCGTAAAAGTCAACATATGTCCAAGTCAACACTTTAACAAATTTTATTTTCATTAATTGGCTTTAATTTTTCAAAAATTTAAATTTGACAAATGTTACATTGAAACATGCAATTAAATGTCAACATATTTAATTAGTCTTCATCAACATTTTCCTCGGTGTCCTCATCATCATTGTCATCATCACTGCTTGTTTGAAATTCGTCAGCAGCTTCTTCAGTTTTGTCCCCATGTAGATCTTCAACTTGTCGATTACGTGGATCAATTAAAAGAACATTTTCTTCAACATCCGGTTCTGTAATGTCGACACAATCATCTTGTTGCATTGGCGGGAGATCTACACCATCAATTATACCCCTTGGAGCAACTTTGACAACCGCCAGCCATGAAATTCCCGTATTCCGTACTCGAGGATATGGAACAAAGGTGACTTGTTCTGCTTGAGATGCAAGTATAAAAGGCTCGAACTTATTGTATCGCCGAGATGCGTTTACATCTACCACTCCGAATTTGTTAATTCGCACTCCACGACCTATCGTAGGATCAAACTAATCACATTTGAATAGAACAGTTTTCATTCTGACTAATCCGGGGTATTCCACTTCAATTATCTCTTTGATGATCCCATAAAAGTCTACTTCACCTCGTACACAAACTCCATAGTTTGTAGTTGCCCGTTGAGTGCCATGACTATAAGTATGAAAAACATAGCCACGTGTGAAATACATAGCTGCAGTAGTTATCTTCGAAATAGGACCTAGGAGCAACTCATGAAACCATACTGCATATGTCATGTCATCATGCTCGACTTGACCTTTTAACCACAATGCATAATGTTGGTCTTTCCGCTTGTTAATTTCATCTTCTGAAACACCGTCAATGCATTCTCGGACTTGACTGACGAAAGTGCTGAAATTTTAAAACATTGTTAAGGACATTTCGTCTGTTCAATCAAATTTTAATCATGCATGGTTATAATTATGTACCTCTCGTAAGGTGCCAATTCCTCGCAATTCAGAAGTATATATGTATGTGCGCTGTGGTAGTCTTGTTCGTTTGACCAACAAGTTTTTTTAGTTTCCCACTTAGACGTCCAATTGGTGAGAATATATCAGGCACACCTTCTACTGCGTAACTTTGTCCTACACCCCCATCGTCGTAACGTCTTGGATCCCGTTTGCGTGTACGAACCTTTGGAGCAAAGTAATAAGACGTGAAATGAGAAGTCTCTTCTGTCAGACTTCCCGCCACGATAGACCCTTCAACTTTTGCTAAGTTTTTGGCCTTACCCTTCAAATGCTTCATAAATCGTTCAAACGGATACATCCACCTAAACTGAACAGGTCCTCCCAACTCTGCTTCATGAGGGAGGTGTATAGGTAAATGTTCCATAACATGAAAGAAAGCAGGTGGAAATATTTTCTCTAAATTGCACAACAATATTGGAATATTTGTAGACAGTTGTGCAACTACATCTTCTGATAATGTCCTTGTACTTAGATCACGGAAGAAAGCTCCAATGTCTCCTAGTGCCTCATGGACATGTCCCGGTAGGAGTTCAGCAAACGCAAAAGGAAGTAATCGTTGCATAAACACATGACAATCATGACTTTTCATCCCTGAAAACTTTTGTCCTTTATCCACAGATTTAGCCAGATTAGATACATATCTATCAGGAAATTTCACGGCTGATGATACCCAATTAAACAATGCTGTTTTTTGTTCAGCACCCAACCGAAATACAGGAACAAGTGCTTTCCCACTACTCACCATATGCAACTCAATTCTGTTACATATATCGGGTAAGTCCATCCGTGATTTAACGCTGTCTTTGGTTCTTCCTTGGACGTTCAAAACAGTATGCATGATGTTATCGAAAAAATTCTTCTCAATGTGCATAACATCAAGGTTATGTCTGAGCAAATGATCTTTCCAGTAAGGCAGATCCCAAAATATACTTTTCTTGTGCCAATTATGATGAACCCCATATCCTTCAGGCATATTCGCAGGAGTGTGCCAATTTCCTCCTCGGGGGACCGTTTCAAGTCCACCCCAATGATCTATTTGCGCTTCAAGCTCTTCTCCAGTTAGGTACACTGGTGGAGGGAGACGAACCAATTTGTTCTTTATAAACAAACGCCTATTTCTTCTATATTGATGGTTTGGTGGTAAAAACCGACGGTGGCAATCAAACCAACAGGTTTTCCTACCATGTTTAAGCTGAAATGCATCAGTCCTATGAAGACAATAAGGACATGATAACCTCCCATGCGTTGTCCAACCTGATAGCATTCCGTATGCCGGGAAAAAGCTTATTGTCCACGTAAGCACCGCTCGCATCGTAAAATTTTTACCACTCGAACAGTCATATGTTCGTACTCCAACATGCCACAACTGGTTTAATTCATGTATGAGTGGTTGCAAAAACACATCAAGGGCCCGCTTCGGGTGATTTGGACCAGGGACTAATATACTTAGAAACAAAAACTCTCTTTGCATGCACATATCTGGAGGAAGGTTATATGGCGTAAGAATCACAGGCCATAATGAATATTGCCTACCAGACATACCAAATGGGCTAAACCCGTCAGTGCAAAGACAACATTTCGCTTAGACCTAGCAAAGTCTGGATGTACGGTGTTAAAATGTTTCCAAGATTTCCCGTCAGACAGGTGAGTCATTTTGCCATCTGTTTGTGAATGTTCCGCATGCCATCTCATCGACGCAGCTGTCCGTTCAGATTGATATAGTCTTTTTAACCTATCAGTGATAGGAAGATACCACATTCGTTGGTAAGGAATCTTCTTACGCCCAGCAATTTGCGGTCTATATCTTGGCTTTTGGCAGAAACGACATTCTTCAAGCTTCTCATCATCTCTCCAAAAAAGCATACAATTATCAACACAAACATCAATCATCTCAGAAGGCAATCCAAGACTAAAAACCAGCTTCTGAATTTCATAATACGTTTCAGCAGCCAAATTATCATCTGGCAAATACTCTTTAATAAGATCTGCCCAATCGTTCATGCAAACTTCAAATAGATTGTGATCAGTTTTTATTGTCATCATCCGAGCTGCCAATGATAATTTTGATAAACCTTCCCTACATCCCTCGTACAGAGGCTGTTTTGCTGCGTTTAACATATCATAAAAGCGTTTCGCATCTGCATTGGGCTCCTCAACAGTATCAGCATGTGTTTCATGAAATGCATCAGTAACCATTTCATGCATCCTATCATGATCTTCACCCTGAACTTGACTACTTTGATAATCATTGGACGCTTCAAAATCCACATGTTCTTGATGATTACTACTACTCCGTGCAGCCATCTGACCACTACTTTGACCATATCCCTCTCCATGCTGATACCAAATAAAGTATTGGGACATGAACCCTCTATTCAATAAATGCTGCCAGACAGTGTCAATAGGAATATGTTTCCTATTTTTGCATTTCACACAAGGACAATACATTTTGCCGCTTTCAATTACAGTTTGCATAAGGCCGGCTTGGTACATGAATATTTCCAATCCGTTTTTGAAGTCTTCAGTCAACGACCCATCACCATTTTTGGGCGTATACATCCACTTTCGTAGATCGTATATAGACATTTCAAAAACAAATATTTGACTTTTTGTTTCTGAAATTTGATATAAATTTCAACTACTAAAAATTTTACTTAAACATTCAAAGACTCAAAAAATTTGTGTCTTTATATGTTTTTTTGGGTTGATGGAATAATGAGAGAAGAAAAGGTATATATAGAATTTTTTGTTTGGTTACCAACATATTACCATTGCATATTTACATCAAATTTACGTCGAAATAAAACTTACATCACATTTACATTGATTTTACGTCAATTACAAGATAGAGAACAATTAGTCGTATTATCGATGTAAATATTACGACAACATTACGACGAATTAAAATTCGTTCTTCATTCGTCGTAATATCGTCGTAACATCACGACAATTTTACGAGGGTCATTTTTTACGTCGAATTTACGACGAAATTTTTGATCGTCGTAAATATGACGTAACGTCGTCATAAATTTACGACGACTAAAAATTGTCGTAACTAATTCGACGGAAAAACCCCTCATTCTTGTAGTGAGGAAACTATCTCTTGTGGTCAAGAACTACAAAAACTGCACTATGTGGTCGAGGGCTCTGGAATCATGTTTTGGAAGACAAAACACCAGAAGAAGGCGCCACTAAAGAAGGAAAGAAGAATGAGGAAGCCGCAGCTGCTGAAGCAAAATGGTTCCAAGAAGACCAAACGGTGCTGGGTCTCATTCAGAACTCTCTTGAACCGAGTATTCTTGAAGCATATTCCTACTGTGAGACAGCTAAATCTCTATGGGAAACGCTCAAGAATGTCTTTGGCAACATTTCAAATCTGAGCCGAGTCTTTGAAGTCAAGAAAGCTATCAACGACTTGAGCTAAGAAGATCTGGAGTTTACAAAGCATTTCGGGAAGTTCAGAGCTCTTTGGGCCGAACTTGAGATGCTGAGGCCGAGCTCTATGGATCCAGTGGTGCTAAATGAAAGGCAAGAGCAAGACAAAGTCTTTGGACTGCTTCTCACCCTGAACCCAATGTTTAATGACCTCATTAAGCATATTCTGAGGGAAGAGAAGCTGCCTAGTCTCGATGATGTCTGTGCAAGGATTCAGAAAGAGCAAGGCTCTATTGTTCTCTTCAAGAAGAGTGAGCTCATTTCGGCTAATAAGGCGTTTGTCTCGGAGGATAAGAAGTCTTGGGTCTGTGACCACTGCAAGAAGAAGGGCCACAACAAAGACAAGTGCTGGATTCTCCATCCTCACCTCAAGCCGAGCAAGTTCAAGGAACAAAGGGCGAATCTCTCACGCGAAAATGCTTCAGCATCAGGTGGAGACATAGCCGCTATGAATGCTACGGTGGACTTTGTAAGAAAGAGTGATCTTGAGGCTATCATCAAAGCTTTTGCCTCAAAGCAATCTGGTATCAACTTCTTTTCTCATAAACCTAGTAGCTCGCTTGTTGTTGACTCAGGAGCATCTCATCATATGATTAGTAACTCTAAGTTGTTAAGCAACATAAAACCGGCTCTAGGTAGTGTGGTAATAGCTAATGGTGAAGGAATTCCTATAGAAGGAACTGGTGAATTAAAATTATTTAACAAAAATAGCGAGGCTTTCTTTGTACTCAAATTCACATCTAACTTAGTATCTGTTAAAAGGGCAACTAAGGACTTAAACTGCTATGCTATATTTGGTCCTAATGATGTTCATTTTCAGGATATTGAAAGTGGGAGGTTACTTGGAAAAGGTGGAACCAAAGATGAGCTTTATGTTCTTGAGGATTTTTCACCAAATAAAACCGATGCTGTCCCATTTAGTTCCTGTTTTTCTACTAGCTTAAACTCTATATGGCATGCTCGTTTAGGCCATCCACATTCGCGTTCTCTTGAACTTATGTTGCCTGATGTTTCCTTTGATCATTCTAGTTGTGAGTCTTGTATTCTTGGCAAACATTGTCGAATTGTCTTTCCTAAATCATCTACTATCTATGAAAATTGCTTTGATCTTGTGCACTCTGATGTTTGGACATCTCCTTGCATGTCTAGGGATAGTAACAAGTATTTTGTGACATTCATCGAAGAAAAATCTAAATACACTTGGATTACTTTACTCCCATCTAAAGATCGTGTATTTGAGGCATTTACAAACTTCCAAAACTATGTTACTAATCATTTCAATGCCAAGATTAAAATTCTTAGATCAGATAATGGAGGAGAGTACACAAGTCATAGATTCAAAGAGCACCTAGCTAAGCATGGCATTATTCATCAAACGAGCTGTCCATACACACCACAACAAAATGGTGTAGCTGAAAGGAAGAACAGACACCTTATGGAGGTGGCGAGGTCTATGATGTTTCATACAAACGTTCCAAAACGTTTTTGGGGAGATGCAGTGTTGGCGGCTTGCTACCTAATCAACAGAATCCCCACCAAAGTCTTACAAGACTTATCACCCTTTGAGGTATTGAACAAAACTAGACCATCTCTTGATCACTTACGCGTTTTTGGGTGCTTGTGCTTTGTCTTTGTTCCAGGAGACCAGAGAAACAAACTAGAGGCTAAAAGCACCAAATGCATGTTTCTTGGCTACTCAACAACTCAGAAAGGGTACAAATGCTATGATCCGGTCAATGGCCGCACGTTGGTGTCTCGGGAGGTCAAGTTCATCGAAAGCCGTGGGTATTATGAACAGAAAGATTGGGAAAGTCTCAAGGATCTATCAAGCTCACCTTCAGATCTTGCTACCAGTCTCAAGTTCTTGCTAGATCATCTTGGGAACCCAGAAGCCCCACGTCAAAGTCAGCCACCGAATCCATCAACAGTTCAAGATGAAGAAGCTCAGGCGACGGTTGAGCCTCAAGAGGAGCCGATAGAAGATACACATGCAGCTGTAGAGGAATCATCTCTTCACAATATCGAGGAGGAATCAGCTTATCAAGAGGAGGATCAACCGGTTATCGAAGAAGTAGTTCAACCCCTCAGAAGAAGTACTCGCCTCATCAAGGATCCATCGAATTGGGTCAACACAAGAGTTTACTACAATAGTCAGGCGGTTGCTCACCCTATTCAGGCTACTTGTTCGCTTGCCCTTTTGCCTGCAGCTCATCAAGCGTTTCTTGGCAAAATAGACCAACATTGTATTCCAAGAGACTATGAAGAAGCTAAGGATCATAAGGAGTGGCTCGATGCTATTGGTGATGAGAAAGGAGCTATGGAACGCAACCATACATGGGACGTCGAAGAGTTACCACCAGGAAAGAAGGCCGTCAGTTCCAAATGGGTATTCACCATCAAGTACAAAAGCAATGGGGACATAGAGAGATACAAAGCACGCCTTGTTGCACGCGGTTTTACTCAGACTTATGGTGAAGATTACACTGATACTTTCGCTCCTGTGGCAAAGTTACACACGGTGAGAGTGGTGCTCTCCTTAGCCACCAATTTATCTTGGGATTTGTGGCAAATGGATGTCAAGAATGCTTTTCTTCAGGGGGAGCTTCAAGAAGAAGTATATATGACTCCACCACCAGGCCTAGAAGATACCATCGAACCCGGGAAAGTCTTGAGGCTTAGGAAAGCTATCTATGGGCTGAAACAATCGCCAAGGGCTTGGTATCATAAGTTAAGCTCCACCTTAATGGCGAATGGATTCAAGAAATCCCACTCTGATCACACATTATTTACTCTCAAGGGCGATCAGGGTATTGTGGTGGTTCTTGTCTATGTAGACGACTTGATTATCTCTGGTGATGACAAAGAAGGCATTCAAAATACCAAGGCTTTTCTCAACTCGGCGTTTGATATCAAAGACCTTGGTGAGCTGAAATACTCCCTGTGCATTGAGGTCTGTCGATCACCTGAGGGTCTTTTTCTGTCTCAACGCAAGTATACCGTGGATCTTCTTATTGAGACCGGCAAGCTGGGAGCTAAGCCAGCCAAGACTCCGCTTGAAGAAGGCTACAAGGTCACTCGAAAGGGGGAGAAGACAGATGAAGCGTTCTCTGATGTATCTAGGTATAGACGACTTGTTGGCAAGCTTATTTACCTCACCTTGACCAGGCCAGACTTGTGCTTTGCTGTGAACCAAGTTAGTCAGCATATGCAAGCGCCTACAGTCTATCATTGGAGCATGGTGGAACGGATATTGAGGTATCTAAAAGGGAGTCCAGGGCAAGGTATTTGGATGGGAAAGAACAATAGCACAGAGATAGTTGGTTATTGCGACTCTGATTGGGCTGGTGACAGAACTGACAGAAAATCTACAACTGGTTATTGTACTTTCATCGGATGCAACCTTGTGACATGGAAGACAAAGAAGCAGAAAGTCGTATCTTGCTCAACAGCTGAAGCCGAGTATAGAGCCATGAGGAAGCTGACTAGTGAACTTACATGGCTCAAAGCTCTTCTAAAAGATCTCGGCATTGAACAAGAAAGCCCCATCACAATGCATTGTGATAATCAAGCAGCTATCCACATTGCAACCAATTCGGTGTTTCACGAGAGAACAAAGTCCATCGAGATAGATTGTCACAAGGTGCGTGAGAAGATTGAAGAAGGAGTTGTGCTCCCATGCTATACAAGAAGTGAAGATCAGTTGGCTGACATATTCACTAAGGCCGCAAGTCTCAAAGTTTGCAACCATCTCTTTGGCAAGCTTGGACTTGTAGACCTTACTCATCCTTGATCTCAAGTCCTCTGATCCATGGACATCACACTCTTTTTCCCTTAACAAGGTTTTGTCCCACGAGGTTTTCCTTGTTAAGGTTTTTAATGAGGTGATGCTCATGGGTCTTCAAGCTTAGCAATCTAAAAGCTTTGATGGCTAAGCTTGAGGGGGAGTATTGTATTGATCAAGAAAAGGCCTTATCTTAGGGCTTATATCCGGTTAAAGGCTTGAATAATCTTGGCTTGAATAATGTGGAGAAGGCCCAAAGAGAATCATGTGTGGAACTTAAGGAAGAAGAGAGTCTGCGTCCATACAATGGTCCCCCCCTCAGCGTGTTCACACCTGGTCTTGTGACCGTTGGAGCTGTCGCTGTCTCTTGGATCCAGAGACAAGACTCACATGTTTCTTTGTGTGTCTAACCACTTTTCTTTGTAATGTAGTGTAAGGCTAAACCTAGTTTCTGCATTGTCTCTCTATATATGTATTGGTCCCGAGAATGAATACACACACTCTTTTGTGAACTTTTCCCTTAGTCTCTTTTCTCTCAATCGTTACATCTCTTATCTCTCTCTAACTCTCTTCTTAATCTCTTTACTAATCCGCATTTATTCTAACACAGATAACACACAGGCCTCTCTAGTCTCTAAATAGGATCGAATTAAACGGTTTATTTACGACAAAAAAAAACGGTTTATTTTTTTTTGGTTAGGTTCGGTTGCAGTACGAGTAATCTATAAATTATTAGGGTTTATTATACTATACATACAGGTTTTTTCCTTATTATACATTAAGTTTAAAAATTATTATAAAAAAATATTTACACCAATATTAATTTTGTTTTTAATCCCAAACACTAAAATCAGAAAAAAAAGAAATATCTATTTTGGTCATGAGTACTCATAATTATCTCATTAATCTCATTTCTAGAGAGTGGAAAGATGGAATCTGGAACAATCATTTATGCTTTTTAATTTTGATTCAAAATTCCATAAGTCCGCAGATAAAATTTTCGCTTTTCTTCTTTTTTTTTTTGTGGGGGTCAAATTCCTGAATATTTGACAGCTACATTATAATCTCTATATTAAATTTGTTTCGGTTTTGTTTACATAATCCATTTTCTTTTTCTTTTCATTTTGTTTATATACACACTTAGCCACATTGTGTAAGATGGGATCATTTGCCTCCAATAATTTTTTAAAAATTGAAATAATTTATTAAAGGGAAATTGTAATGAATAATAGTCTGCAGAGAACAATTTGCAAGAATGAAAAGTAACTTTTTTACCCTTGTGCAAAGACACTACACACCTTCAGCTTCCCAACCTTATGACATAAAACTTATATCATAGCAACACAAACTTTTTTCGTCTGACACAATTTATCTTTTTGTTTCACTGATTTCTTTTTAAAAATAATAATTTACGTCTTGTTTTCATATTCAGGATTTTAAAATTTGAAATCGTGTTCTTCATTTCCAAATCCTCTCTTTATATCCTCTCTTTATATCCTTCTTCTTTCATCAAAGATTCAAAAGAGGCGTTTTTCATTTTTTTATTTTTATTTCAAATAATTTCTCCCACATCCAAAAAATTCTCTCCTTTCTTTTTCTACGGTGACTACTCGTTCCTCTTTCTTCTTGCTACTCTCTTTCTCTACGGTGAGGCTCTACTATCTCTCATTATCGCCGGTTCATCAGCTTCAAACCATGGTGAAAAATCTATAACACAGCCGATTCTTTCTTCAGTGGTGAGGTATGAAACGTATATCTTCGATACCTAGTTCTGTTCTGCTGATTTTTACTTTCTACTATTTTTGTAAATTGGTCTCTGTATTTCTTCAGTATGGTGGCTATTTTCGCTGTTATCCACATCTGGGTTTCTTGATTTTATAGATCTAGGATTTTTATAGATCTAGGATTTTATAGATCTAGAATTTTTAAATTTTTCTTTCGGTAGTTAACTATATACATCGTCGCTAGTAATCGTCTACTCGCAACGTCTATAATCGATTCAATATAAAGCTACATATTCAGTTAGTCTACATAACTACTAGACAGAAATAGTCATCTACTTATATATGTGCGTTTGTTATTTACGTCACATTGGTAGTCAGTTTAAAGTAGCTAACTATTTGACTTTCGTTCGTTTCAAGGGATATATGTACTTTTCGACAATCTGAACCCACACCGTTTGCAAATAATGTGCTTCCCCAGATTAATGATGCAAACTGTCATATCCGTCCATTTTATGTTAACATTGCTAATCAACTACAATAGCGAAACCAAGAAGCAAATCCTATGTTATTTACTGTCTACTAATAGTTGTCTACTTTCTATTTATTTATCAGAATGAACAACCTTCTACTAATAGTTGTCTACTTTATATTTATTTATCAGAATGGACAACCTTCCAATAACAAAAGACACATCCACTTCTGAACATCTCAACGTCTCGGCAAATAATGTGTTTCTCCAGATTTGGGATCTAGTGCTTGATATCTTTGTAAGGCTAGGAAAAGAATCTGCGGTCGATCCTATTTTTTTTGGTTGTTATCTAGAAAAAGCATGTTAAACCAGTTCTTTCAAATTTAGTTGTTGTCTCTTGTTTTAGTAGACTACCTATGGTTAGATGTCTATGTTTTCCATTATAATTATGAACCTTTTACATGTTTTGCAGTTAACTACTATTATGAACATTCGTTTTTGAATTTGTAGCCAACTATTTATCTATGGATTATGTTTCAATTTAATTTTTAATTGTAGTCGGCATTTTGTGTAATTGACAACTTGTAATTACTATTCAGATATACCATTACTCAGAAAATCAAATACCTCCTATTCTACTGTTCACACTAGCCTCTTTCAGAAACAGTAACATAACGGTTTCTTCTTTGATCAAGTTCGTATTCATATAATTGAAATCCAATATGTCGTAATCTTATATTTTTATTCATGTCAGATTACATTACATGTTACCGAGTATATTGCAGACCTCCCAGAACCGAATTTGGAGTTTGGAAAGGTCAAGGTTCATAACCATCTACTAGTAGACATCTACTATATAATCAATTTATTTCATGGGTGATGTGTTAATGTTCAAGCAACCGAGGAGATTTCAGACCTCCCAGATCTGAATGTCGAGCTCGCTAAAGATCAAGTTCGTATTCACCTATTAGTAGCAGTGTTTTGATAATTGATTATTTTCACTTATCTTGTGTTACTGTTTAGCCCACCCTCGAAAATGCAGATATCCTAGAATTGATATAATTGATATCGATTATTAATAGTCGTTTATCTAATTGATATATGTATTCGACTATGTCTCTTATTCTTTTGATCGTTCAGGTTACAGATGTGAATGTTGGCCTCCCTGTTCCCAATTATGAAGTAGCTAAAGAACAGGTATGTAATCGATCTTTAATAATCGTCTATTTATGTAAGACATGTAATCGAGTATCTATTATTGTAGTACACTACTTTATAATCGATTATTTTTACTTATCTTGTATTACTGTTTAGCTCACCCTCGAAAATACAGACATCTCAAACCTGAATTCTGAGATTCATAAAATACAGGTTCATATTTAGCTATTAATAGTTGTCTATGTAGTTGATATATGTATTCGACTATGTTTTCTATTTTATAGTTTATATCCATCTATTAATAGTTGTCTATCTAACTGATATATGTATTCGACTATGTGTTCCATTTCTTTTGATCATTCAGGTAACCGATGTGAATGTTGGCCTCTCTAATCCCAATTATGAAGTCGTTTAAGAACAGATATGTAATTGATTTTCTTATAGTCGTCTATTTATGTAAGACCTGTAATCCAGAATTTCTTATTGTAATACACTATGTTTACATATTTTACATATATATTATAATACTCAGTTCAGTATGTAGTTAACTATATTTTAACCATAATCGACTACTGTAAGAGATATTGAACCCAATAATAGACGATCCTCCAGCTTTTTCTCATTCATAGACAATCTTCCAGCTTTTTTCCTTAGTTTTTTTTCGCTTGGACTATATTTCCAATCGATGCTTAAAAGTAGTCACTGCTATCGTTCTAAAGTTGATGGTAGCGTCTTCAACTTTACAAAAAGTAGACGTCCTTTTCATGTCAGGAAAAAGCATTGTTTTGGATAAGGAAACAAGGGGTTTTTTGTATTTTCCCCAGCTTCTGGATGGTTGACTATTGCTATTTACCTAATTGACTGTTCTTATATGGTATTCACCTAATTGTCAGTGTAAAAGGTATTATTTATGCAAATCACCCAAAACCTAATATCAATGATTCACTCCCAAAATCATATTTACTTCTATTTTTTTTTTTTTTTGAATGAATGTTAAATTTATTCGAACAAAAAAAAAAACGTTTTTACATCAGATGTTTGCAAGTTTAGAAAGCATTATCTATGAAAATTTGAATCTAGACTTCAGTGTGGATATGAAGTTAGCCAGAGCTGATATCCCTCTTCGTACTTCCGATCTCCAAGCAGGCGAATGGAGTTGACTCTGTTTTTCATTCCTTTGTCTATTCTTTGTATAAGATGCCGCGGTTCAGAGTAGTGTTCTCCATGCCTGCGACCATTTCTTTCTCCCCAAATAAGGTAGATGGTCATTTGGAAAAGATACCTGGTCATGAAGTTTTTCAGGCGACCATGGTTCTGGTGAGTAAGGAAACTCAGTAATTCTTCCCAGGAGCAGGTGAAGTTTTCCTTAAGTATTCCTCTTGCTAAAGCATTCCAAATCTGGGAAGTGTATGGACAATCGAAGAATAAATGGTCTCTGCATTCAATTGGATAAAGGCAAAAAACACAAGAAGTGTATAGCTGCGCATTCCATGTCAACATTCGGTCTCTAGTCGGGAGTCTGTTAAGAATAGTGATCCAGGTGTTGAAAGCAAATTTGGGAGTATTATGAGTAAACCACACCACTCTTCTCCATGGTACTAGAGGGCGTGATTGTCGTAATAGGTCCCGAGTTTGTTTCGTACTGAATCGAGGCTTATACTCATCAAGATTCCATCTCCAGAGAACAACATCCTCCTCATCTGGCTTGTAGCGAGTTCGGATTGCAGAGATTTCATCCTCTATTTTGTTAAAAATGGGGTATCGATGACGCCTTCTCCGGTGAGAACAGAGGGCAGAGGCGACTGTTGCTTTTGAGCTCAGACCAAGGTCTATGAACCCTCTTTCTCCAGTTAACTCCACTAGTCGCCCCATCGAGGTCCAGTGATCAAACCAGAGATAAGTATTCTTCCCATTTCGAATCTCCATTCGCACAAACTCCTTCGCTTTGTCTCTGATTTTCAGTATCTGTTTCCACATCCACGATCCTGGTGAAGAGCTTTTAGGATCTTTAATGGCCCAAATTGATGATCCCTGAATATACCGAGAGTGAACCCAACGTGCCCAGTAGGAGTCTTTGACAGTAAGAATCCTCCAGAATAACTTCAAAACGCAGACGTCATTTGCTTCTCTTATGTTTTTTAAACCAAGTCCTCCTTCTTTCTTCGGAGAACAGACATCACGCCACGCGACTTTGGCCTTTTTGGTGTTCAAGTCTGGTCCAGACCATAAGAAAGCTGAACAGATACTTTCGATTTCATCAATGCAACCCTTAGGTAACCGATAAGCAGAGATCCAGAAATTTGTTAGTCCACAGATTACAGAGGTTAATAACTGTAAACGGCCTGCAAAAGAGAGAAAACGAGCTGTCCAAGAATGAATTCTTCGTCTGATTCCATCTATGAGGGGAGCATAATCCACTTTGGTCATCTTTTTGGTGAGGAGAGGTAGTCCTAAGTAGCGGACTGGGAGAGTTCCAGCAACAAAGGGCACATTCGCAAGTGTTGTTATACGGAGATCCCCAGCAACACCTGCCAGAAACACAGTCGACTTTTCTAAGCTAACTTGGAGCCCTGATAGCTTCGCAAAATCCTCAAAAACCGTGATGATATTTCCCATAGAAGCCAAACTTCCATCTGAAAAGACCATCAAATCATCAGCAAAACAAAGATGTGTGAGAGCTAACTCCTTGCATTTGGGGTGGTAACCTATTCTTTGTTCAACTGCAGCCTTGTCAATCAGCTTAGATAGAACATTCATACACAGAACAAAAAGGTATGGGGACAATGAGCATCATTGTCTAAGGCCTCTCTTGCTCCCAAAAAGTAACCAGCTAGTTCCCCATTAACTTGAACAGAGAAAGACGCTGATGATATGCACAGCCTGATCCAGTGAATAAACTGTGGGGGGAAGTCAAGAGCTCTGAGAATGGTGAGCAGAAAATCCCATTGTACAGAATCAAACGCTTTGGAGATATCTATCTTCATAGTACAGCGAGGAGAGATGGATTCCTTATGATAATCCTTCACAAGCTCAGATGCTAGTAGAAGATTTTCAATAAGAAGTCTATCTTTTACAAAGGCAGATTGATTTGGAGCTATAAACAGGGGTAGGATTAGCTTTAATCGATTTGCTATAATCTTAGATATGACCTTGTATAAGACATTGCAGCAGGAGATGGGTCTGTAGTCCTTCATTTCTGTTGCTTCTTCTTTTTTCGGTATGAGAGCAAGGATGGTGGAGTTCACTCCCTTGGGCAGGAAACCCTTAGCAAAGAAAGATTGAATGCTAACCACAAAGTCCTTACCAATAATCGGCCAAGCTGATTTATAGAACTCAACAGTATAACCATCTGGTCCAGGTGATTTACCACAAGGCATAGCAAATAAAACATCAGAAACTTCCTTCTCTGTCACATCCCTTATTAACACATCTTTGTCCATCGGCGAGCACTTAAAATTCAGCAGCTCGGATAGGAAATCCTCTTCCACTTGTTGAAAATTCTGCGGAACTGTATTCAGAAAGCCTTCAAAAAATCTCACTGCTTCTCCTTTTATCTCCTCTTGGCCTGTAACAATTACCCCCGACTGAGTTCTGATCTCTCTGATTCCATTCGTGGCCGCCCTTACTCTTATAGCACAATGATAAGCCTTTGTACATCTATCTCCCACATTAAGCCAGTGTAATTTAGACTTCTGTTTCAGGTAGCCGTCCTCTAGTTTCGAAATGTGTTCCCAACGCTTAAGAGCTGCTTTTTCGCTCTTCTGATTAGCAGTAGTCGGCAGTACCATGGTCAACTCTTGCGCATTACACAGTGTTTCAAAACTGTCTTTCACCTTCATCGACAGATTATTCAAGTTTTCACGCGATATAATACGGATAGCCCCTTTAAGTTCTTTTAACTTCTTGGAGAAAAGATATAAAGCTGATGTCGAGATATATAAAGGTGTGGTAGTACCCCAGTATTCCGCAACCTTGGTCTTGAAACTCGGAAGAGAAGTGACCACATTTGCAAACTTGAAAGGTTTCTTTCTTGCGGTGATAATACCTGGAGTTAGATGTACTCGACAACGGAGATGATCAGAGCAACCACCTGGTTCAAAAACACTATACGAAGAGGGAGAATTCATCAACCAAATATCATTTACCAATACCCTGTCCAGCTTCTTGCAGATAAGACCATTCAACCTCTTGTTGCTCCAAGTATACAAGGGTCCATGATAACCCATGTCAGTAAGGCTACAGTCCCGTACCATATTTTGAAAATCATACATACCAGAATCAGAACCCGTATAAGTATCCGAGTTTGATCGCTCCTCTGTTTCCATAATCTCATTAAAATCTCCCATGACAACCCATTTCAACTTTCGCAGGATTGGAGAACTTGAATGACTCCTCAGATCATCCCAGAGCACTTTCCTCTCATCTTCAAAGTTAGAAGCATAGACAAATGTACACAGGAACTCATTCTCCTCAGTCGGAAGCTTCACTAGAACAGATATCAGCTGTGAAATTTTGTAAACCGGAGTAACTCTAACCCAATCCTTCCAAACTATCCAAATTCGTCCTAATCGGTGATGCTCATAGTTGTTCATGAAAGCCATCCACGAAACATCGACGATAGAACCAGCGCAGACCTTGATTCCTTCACCCGAGTTTCTAACAGAGCACCAAACTCGAAATTATTTTGTAAACACCAACTTCGAACTACATTATGCGTATGTACTTTGTTGAGTCCCCTAATATTCCAGAAGAATATCGACATTAATGATGATTACGAGTTCGACGGGTCCTCCTTTTCGCCGACGTCTTTTTGGCTGACGGCGGAGAAGAAGAAAGTTTAGTTGCTTGAGATGTCTTAGTTGCAGTTTGAAATTCGAGGTGGAACTGTACAGGTGTCTAAACTCTGCGATTTATCCACCTCATCATCCTCCTCTTGCTGTTTAGAAGCAATATCCTCCTTTATCTCTCCTGACTCACTCCCCTCCAGTTGAGAGTTTGCAGACTCGACCTCTTCCTTGTCCGAAAGAGATAAATAGCGAGAATTTGCCACAATCTGAATGTCTTCAGAGACTTTACTCTTCTGACGTCCGATTTTGCTTGGTGAAACACTTTGCCATTCCACCGGATTCTCTTTGTTGTTACTACCCTCTGCATCAGAAAGCTGCAAAGCCACGTTCTCTACCTTTCCACTCAATCCTTCCGAGATTTTCCCATCCTTATCACTGTTCTCCTTCGAAACAGGGGTCTTGCTGTCCGTCGAAACAGGGAGCTTCCTAATTGAATCAGAAGCCTTGCTCACTATCACTTTCTGAGGAGACTCACGCCTTAGAATTTCTCGCGAGCCAGCTTCTGACAAGCAGTCTTTGTTTGGGTGTCCCCACGTTCCACATAAAGTGCATCTTGGTGGGAGCCAAGGAAACTCAAACTCCACACAAGCCTCTTTCCCATTCTTAAGCTTAAATCTAAAAGAGTCAGGAAGCTTCTTTGTCAAGTCAACTTCGACAAACACCTTCGCCTCTTCGAAGTTCTTCGCCCATAACGTATCCGGATGGAGTTTCTTGGGGACTCCAATCGGACTTGTTAAAAAGCTAAGCCCCACCCAGGAGTAGAGAGACCGTGGCACATGCTTCAGGGTAACCCAAAGTGGCATCGTCCTAAGCTCAGGTTGGGCCTCCTCTGCAACTGGACTCCATTTGGAGACTATCATAGCAACATTCTTTATATTCCACATACGTCTGTTCAGGACCCTTGCTCTGGTACTAGCATCATTTATTCGAAATTTAACTGTTGTGTCATCCACAACAAAGACCTCAACATTCACTGATTTATCTCCAAGACTCCAGATCTTATTGACGATCATGTGTATCGAGCCCACATGTGGTGCCTTTGACATGAATTTGCCAACGATACAATCTGTCCAGAGTGGCGGATTATCAAATACCGAATCGGGAACAGAGATTGTGTCAACTCCATCCACTGATTCCACCGGGAAAGCGGCCGATACATGCCTCAACCGAGCGAACTGGTACCGTTTCATGCCTGTACTTTTGAGCTGTGCCCACACGTACCTGAACTGTTTAAATTGTGTATAATCATGCCCAAACCTGTTTTTTTTGGCCATTTCCTGCATTGACTTTGCATCCGTTAGTTAACCCCGTCAAATTGTTAACGGGGAATGACTCAGCTGCCACGTTGGAAACCCTGTTGGAACGGGAACATGTGAATTTAATAATGCGACGTCGTTTTTGGAAATGCTAAAAAAAATTTTTGTAGCCATAGCGGATTGAACCCACCACCACTCCCATGGAAGCAAACCCGGAAACCACTGGACCAGTTGAATTATTTGATATTGTATCCATACCTTATGAATATATTTACACTCTTACAGCTATAATTAAACAAAGAAACAAACACGAAAAAGTTTGTCTCCTCGACACATCGAACCCAAGACCCCACACGTAGAAGCAAGCCCAGAAACCACTAGACCAATTGTGTAATTTGGTTTTCTATCGATAGCTTATTATATTTATTTACAATTGTACAGCTATAATTAAAAAAAGAAACAAACACGACATCGTTTCAGTCTTCTTCAGGTTTCTTTTTCGTCGACGGAAATTTCTAAGTCCTAAATCAGCTCAAAGACTCGAAGCAGATTGCTTGAATCGACACACCTGTGGTTGATTTTGGGGAAAATCGTTTTGTCAAGAAGAATTTGAAGGCATTCCGAGTTTGTGTTTGGAAAATTAACTTCTGGGGTCTCAATTTCCCTAAAAAATTGAGGTACTTCAAAATTCTAGGGTTTAGATTTACAAATTGATTTTGAAATTTTATATTGCTCTTGAATTTTTTAATCATTTGTAATATTATACTTCTCAAAAGTCTTCACCAATTTTTTTACCAACTCAACACATGAATTTAATATTACAAATGATTAAAAAATTCAAGAGCAATATCAAATTTCAAAATCAATTTGTAAATCTAAACCCTAGAATTTTGAAGTACCTCATTTTTTTAGGGAAATTGAGATCCCAGAAGTTAATTTTCCAAACACAAACTCGGAATGCCTTCAAATTCTTCTTGACAAAACGATTTTCCCCAAAATCAACCACAGGTGCGTCGATTCAAGCAATCTGCTTCGAGTCTTTGAGTTGATTTAGGACTTAGAAATTTCCGTCGACGAAAAAGAAACCTGAAGAAGACTGAAACGATGTCGTGTTTGTTTCTTTTTTAATTATAGCTGTACAATTGTAAATAAATATAATAAGCTATCAATAGAAAACCAAATTACATAATTGGTCTAGTGGTTTTTGGGCTTGCTTCTACGTGTGGGGTCTTGGGTTCGATGTGTAAGAGTGTAAGTATATTCATAAGGTATAGATACAATATCAAATAATTCAATTGGTCCAGTGGTTTCCGGGTTTGCTTCCATGGGAGTGGTGGTGGGTTCGATCCGCTACAGCTACAAAAATTTTTTTAGCATTTCCAAAAACGACGTCATATCATTAAATTCACATGTTTCCGTTCCAACAGGGTTTCCAACGTGGCAGCTGAGTCATTCCCCGTTAACAATTTGACGGGGTTGACTAACGGATGCAAAGTCAATGCAGGAAATGGCCAAAAAAACATGTTTGGGCATGATTATACACAATTTAAAAAGTTCGTACGTGTGGGCACAGCTCAAAAGTACAGGCATGAAACGGTACCAGTTCACTCGGTTGAGGCATGTATCGGCCGCTTTCCCCTGATTCCACCTCAACATCAAACTTCTGCAGACTTTGCGAAGCTTTAACCACCAACGACCAAGACTTTCCTTTGTCATCCGCTTTTGCAACTTCAGACAAAACCTTAGTTTGATCCGATGATGCTCTTTCCTTCTCAGTGCTCACCCTCTGAGAAGCTTGAAATTCCACCTTATCAGCGCTTGACGCACCGACGTGCTTCCTCTCCTGAGGACTCGAAACTCCATCTGTTAAAACCCTAACTTCATCATCAACTCCCATCAACTCCACATCACCTTCCCCCTTCGATACCGACATAACCTGCGATGATCCCCTGATCAACTCCGCCATGGTTTTGCGACGGGAGGGACCTCCTGTCCCGGCGCCGTCAGAGATTCCGGCCGAAACGTGGCCAGGAAGAAAGGATACTCTAGATCGTCTTCAGAATCGCCCCTATGCTGACGTGTCCTTTTTCACCTTCTTATATTTCTATTTTTCCTAATGAAAAAATTTCTGATTCCGCCATTGGTAGTAGCATCGACTCAATAAAATAGTTTCGACTAAAGACCAATACTATATGATCAAGAAGTTCTACACTGACGTATAACGTATAAGAGGTGAAATAAGGATCAGATTCTTGGCTCAGAACAAGTGCTGCTAGTTAACAAAAAAAAAAGTTAATCAAAATCAAAATGTTCCGGAGTTTTGGTTAATAAGCTGTAGTTAATAAAATATCTTTACGTCGCTCCTCAACGATTCAGACATTGTACAAACGTTTCGTTGGATTATAGCTTAATTTTGGGCAGAACTAACAAGAGATTTTACGAAAAGAAAAAGTCAAACGACAAACGTTTTGAGTATTTATGTTTGCTCCGGTCTGAACTGAAACCTGTAAGTTAAAGCCGTAAAGCAACTTCTGATCCTACTACGTCTGGTCAAAAACTTACATATAGCAACAAGATCTGATCTTAGTTCGCCAGGTCAAAAACTTACATATAGCAACTAGATCTCTGATCTTAGCTTCTTAGGTTAAAGCTTACATATAGCAACAAGATCTTATCTTAGTTCGCCATGTCAAAAACTTACATATAGCAACTAGATCTGATCTTAGTTCGCCAGGTCAAAAACTTACATATAGCAACTAGATCTGATCTTAGTTCGCCAGGTCAAAAACTTACATATAGCAACTAGATCTGATCTTAGCTTGTTAGGTTAAAACTTACAGACGACAAAAAGGGCCCTCTTCTATACCGCAAGCTTCTTATTCTTGGTTAGTCTTCTTCTTGATGCAAATATCCATCTCCAACGAGTCACCATTTAAGCAACCGAGTGGGATCAACAACATGGAATTTTCTTGAGGGGTTTGAAAACTCACTTCACGAATCCTCTTCACCACTGGTGATTTGTAAATCATAGTGTGTTCATCCACGCTCGTGTATGAGATATGATATGAGAACTCTCCTACTTCTGGAGCAGATGGTGCAATGCATCTTACAGTTACATACACACCATACGGCTCCCTAAAACACTGCACTACAAACAATAGACTCCTTGTATGGTCCAGTCTAAGCAATATCTTATCGCTGATATTCATGTAGGCACGAAAGGAATTGCCAAAACTGAACGTATTAAGCACTATATCCACGTAACAATCCAGGTGGATAAATTTATAGTGATCGTAGAGATCCTTGTATGATCCAGTGTAATTGCAGTCAAGCACTGGGCAGGAGCAAAGAGAGAAGGTGCATTCCTTCTCATGGGTTGATTCTTTTCCGTAAGAGACTTTCTTGGTGCATCCAAACTTTGCATTTGGGCATGGGATAAAGATCGATTCAAGAACACTCTCCATTGCTTTGCAGCGAATGCGGCCGATTGGCGAAGAACAAGAAGGGCATTTATCACTCAGTTTGGGACAGCAAGAAGAGCAAGTCAAGTGCCCGTTATCACACTGAAATACAAAACCAAACGAGTTGTGATTCTTCATAAGCTGTTTTCTCACAAAACTTCACTGGAATCTTCAAAATCATCAAAACAACAACTAAGAATACAATTAAAACCTAGAACGTGGGGACAATTTCAACTTTTTTCTTCCTTTCTACTCCATTGTCTTCTTCCTAATACAGAATTTTCCCAATAAATACTCTACATTTTCAAGAAGTACAACGATATTCGTTAACAGATCTTACAAAAAAAAAGCTTGGGACACTCTTAAAATCAAGTAAATGGGCACACTTGCATTTTCTTTCTCTGTTTACTCAAAATCATCAAAACAGAAGCTAAAGATACACTTAAAACCTAGAAAATGGGGACAATTCCAAAAAAAAAAAATCTTCCTTTCAACTCCAAACCATCCTCTTCCTAATGCAGAGTTAGAGAAGCTACAATTCAAGTCAGGTAAGATTGCAAAACCTGGAAGATAGGAATCGTAAATGCTTCGAAGCAGATGGGACAGTCGAGAATACTCAGATCGAGCAGCGTCGTCGAGAGTCTCTTATCCTCTGTTCCCACTCTCTTCGCTCCATCGCCGGGAGATATCGAAGAACAACGTGGTCTCTTCTGCGAGAGTATGCTGCTCGATCCATTCCCTTCGCCGGAAGCTTCCGCTTCAACCATGTCAGAGGCTTAATCGGAGAAACGGCTAAACCCTAATCCCTTATGATTTTGTTTTGTTTCTTTTTTGGTCTTAAGAGTTAAATTAGCTATGTTCACAGTTACTACGGATAACACGGAGACCTCTACTTATAGGTCTCAAAAATGTAGGATCGATTTAAACGGTTTAAATTTGTTTTGGTTAGGTTCGGATTAGTTCGATTAATGGATTACAGCTAGTTTGATTAATTTAAAGTTTTAAACCAATAAAGAAAGAGTTTAGTTCAGTTTTTAAAATTTCAAATTCGGTTTGAGTTAACATAAGGATAATGTTATATCCTTATCTCTATTGTATTATTTGAAGTGCACATTTAAAAAAATAAACTAAATATTATTAATATGTTATCAAATCGGTTTAAAACCCAGTGAATCTATTTACTAAAGATTTGTCACACTACTAAAAAACTGCAAAAAGTAGCTACGAATAAACTTGCCTCGGACTGGATTGAAACTTTGAGTGGACGGATAACATTTGAACTTGTTTTTCAAACTATATAGATTTAGATGATGTCACAGTTACATCAAAATATATTTTTTTTTTCACAAAAATAATTGAGATAGATTAATTACATGAATCACTTAATTGGATCATCTTGATGCAAATGATAAATGAGCAAACAAACAAACTTTAAAACTGTTATCTGGATTAGTTAGAATTATAAAAAAAATACAATTTTCATGTAAACATCCCTCTTTACCATTTGTAGTTAATTTTTATTCGTGGTTATTTTGGCTCTTTTTACAGCTTTTAAATGAATTTTTAAAAATAGCCACAGAAAATCTAAGGCTAATCTGTATTTATACGTATACTTAGTGTCACGAGATCAAGTTGTGAAATAATAAGAAAAAAAAAGGTTGTGAAATATCAAGAAGAATATAATAGGTTTAAAGCATAAGACTTAAAAAGGAGATTTGATGGAAAACCAACTATGATCCAAGATATATATTCAAATGGATAAAAAAAAAACAAGCTGAACGTGTTAAGAGCACTCTGATATTAGTATTTTTACCAATTCTTATAGAATCAAATGCTAAAATGCCATAAATCGCTGAAAAAAAGTCCCAATGCCATTGGTCGTATAATTAATTCCTTTTTGATTTTTTTTAAATAGAAAAAGTGGTTGTTTACTACCATATCTATGAATGTCTCGTTAATTATAAGAATACATGGGTATTTGAAAACCCACCCAACTAAAATCGGATCCGGCCCGCATATCTTTGTATTTACCTTAATTTAGTTTACCATTTTATAACTTCTTCGAAAAAAACCTCCATACAGTTAATTGAAATTCGAAAAAAGAATTGAGAGAGTTTTCCGGCGTAGAATCCGGCGAGTGTTGATAGAAGTTAACAGATTGCGTTCATTTTATTTCCACTCCAGCATCTACAACTTCCGTTTTAATCGATTTCTCCATCTTCGGTTCGTTTCGACTTCTCCATGGCTCGTGTGAAACAAAAAGGCGTCGAGTATGAGTCAACTGAAAGCCGGGAAACGTTGCCTGAAACGGAATCACATTCTCAAGGCGCAGCGAGAGAATCTGAAGTAAATCCTGAAGCCGCCGATAAAGAGAAAGGAAATATTCCTCAAGCCGATGTAAACTCTATTCCCACCGAAGCCGCAAGAAAGACAAGCGAAGATGTTTGTAGTTCAGAAACAGAAATGGAGAAGGAAACCTCTCCGAATCCTATCGAGGAGACCGCGGCCCAAAATTTCCCCACAGAAGATGAAACCGAAACGATAAACCCCATGGAAGAAGTAGAGGAGGCTGAGGGTGATGAAGCAGAGGATGGAAAGGAGGAGGGTGAAGAAGAAGAGGAGGGAAAGGAGGGTGAAGAAGAAGAGGAGGGAAAGGAGGAGGGTGATGAACAAGATTCGGGAAATGAAGAGGGTGATGAACAAGATTCGGGAAATGATGAGGCTGAAGAAGAAGAGCAGGAGGCCGAAGAACAAGAGCAGGAGGCTGACGAAAAAAGAGGATGAGGCTGAAGAACAAGAGCATAAGGGTGAAGAACTAGAGCAGGAGGCTGAAGAACAAGAGCAGGAGGCTGAAGAGCAAGAGCAGGAGGATGAAGAAGTGGAACACGAACCCTCACCGGCGAAGGTATGCGTTTAATAGATAGAGTCTACTGAGATAAATGGGATAACTTTGATCAATTTAAGGTTTACTGGTATAACATTATGTAATTGGAGTATAAGTAGGACAAATAGGACAATTGTGGGAAATATGTTTAATTGGTTTTGGTACAATTTCGTACAAGTGGGACAACTGAGTTAAGTAGATTAGTTGTACAATTGGAACAACTGGGAAAACTATGTATGCGGATAATAGATAGAGTATACTGAGATAAATGGGACATCTTTGATCAATTTAAGGTTTACTGGGATAACATTATGTAATTGGAGTATAAGCAGGACAAATAGGACAATTGTGGGAAATATGTTTAACTGGTTTTGGTACAATTTCGGACAAGTGGGACAACTGACTTAAGTAGATTAGTTGTACAATTGGAACAACTGGGATAACTTTGTGAGACTGTCTTTCGATTTCAGGATACGGATGAGGGAAATCAACCAATGGGACCTGAGAAGCTCTACTTCGGTCCAACCGAGTATAGCAAGACGGCAAGGATAATGACGAGATGTAGTATGAAGCATGTTTTTGAAATGATAGAGTCTCTTCCAGAAGAGGTTAAATGGTTCAGATCACACCAGCAGTTTAAGCACATTTTTCATATGGCTAGGGAGCCAAATCACATGAATCAAGGACTTTGGATGCTGCTCCTTCACACAGCTTATACTGAGAAGCGAAATGAGTTTTGGTTTGTGGTTAATGGTTAATGGAGTTCCTATCAGGTATTCTATGAGAGAGCATGCGCTGTTAAGTGGACTTGACTGCCATGATTACCCGCAAGACTATAAGAAATTGGGGAATTTGAATTTTGTGGAGAGAATGTTTGGAAGGAAAGCTCAAATCAAAATCGCAGATGTGAAAGCTCAGTTACTCTCAATGGAGGATCCCTCTCTAGACAGGAAGAAGATGGCAGTCTTGTATTTTTTTATGCATAGTACTGAAAGCAAAATCCAAGCCTGATGGGAACATTGATCAATTCTTTCTTAGAGTGGTTTCTGATTTGAATTTGTGTAAAAGGTTTCCATGGGGGCGTTACACATTTGATGAGACCATAAAGGAGATCAGGCGAGTGGTGATCAAGTTTGATGGCCAAGTGAGAGCAAAAGGAGAAGCTTGTTCGTTTTCTGGTTTCATTGTTCCACTACAGGTTAGTCTCATTTTAATAGTGTCCAAACGTTATGATTTTTATGATTTTAACTTTGATATTGTATTTTGTAGATTCTTGCATTTGAGTGTATTCCAAATCTTGGACGCAAATTTAGAGAAGCTGTACCTGCTGCGGATGACTGTCCAAAGATGTGCAAACACAAATTCACCGAAATTGCAATGAAAGGAATACCTTTGGATGACATGAATGAAGCCATTGGTACTACTACCGAGGTGAGTTTTCATTGCATTAGATTATGAGTTTGTATGGATGTTTGGATGATATTTATTAAGCGATAGGTACTACTATTAATAGGATATTTCTAGCATCTTGGAAGCTGATTCAGGCGAAAAAACTCTATTGGCGCGCATATTGGAACCCGGATTCGATGATGGGATAGGGTATATTGATCCAGTTGTTGAGAATTGGATTGATTACCTAACCATTCAGAATAAGAAGATCTGTTGGAAAGATCTATACGAGATGGAGGTTGGATGTCGCGGTGTGATCCTCAGGATGTGGCTCCTGATTCTGCGAATGCAGCGAATCCTCCTCCTTCCATTCAGTCACTCTTGGAGCTCCAAGCATCGATGGAGAAAGGCTTTAAGGATATGTCGGAGAAAGCTTGAAAGCTTTGATGGAATAATTGGGGTACTTGAGATATGGAAGAGTGGATTTATGGCACCAACATCTTCACAACTCGGTCAAACCTTTTCTCCTATAGTACCAACCGGTTCACCACTTCCTGAAACCTCCTCACGGCAACCACATGAAGCGTATAAGTTGTTGGAACGTGTAGAGTCGTTACAGAATTCTCTTTGGCATCAAGCGACGGTTAAGGCAGTTCTAGAGAATGGACGTTACTTGATCTTCTTTGTTGCGACAGCGGAGAATCGTATAATGGAAGCTTCAGAGCTTAGGCCAGTCCACTCACGGACACCACCAGCTTCGTCATCACGACCAGCAGCAGCATCCTCATCACGAGCAGCAGCAGCATCCTCTTCACGACCACCAGCAGCATCGTCATCACGACCAGCCGCAGACTCCTCCTCACGACCAGAATCACCTCCAAAAAAAGGAAACGCTCAAAATCGACGTACAAGAAGTCGCCTTGGGTCTCACGTGGAAAGGCGAAGAAGACGAAGAAATCGAAGTAGAAGTGTCGGATGTTGCAGTTTATCTTGTTTTCTGGATGTTATGTTTTTCTTTTAAGTTGCAGGTTATGTTGTTTGCGGATGTTTAGTTTATGTTGTGGATTTTATGTTTGATATTCAAATTTGGACATCTGTTTGGATTTGGGAAATATTAGGACAATAATGGACAATAATGGACAATAAAGGACAACAAGGTTAAACGGTGTAAGACAATAAAGGACAACAATGTTAAACAATGTAGGACAATAAAGGACAACAGGGGTCAACAAAGTAGTTCAATAAAGGACAACATAGTTAAACGATGTAGGCAATAAAGGACAACAAGGTTCAACAAACAAAGACAGTCTTTTTTGGACAAAGTTCAACAAACGATCTTGAGCTTCAACCTTCCTTCGAGCAACTCTTCTTGCTCACAGCAGCCTCAAGAGCTTCAATCCTCGAGATAATGACATCAAACAAAGACTTCATCTCCTCTTGAGTTTCTTTTACCATTTCAATCTCTTCAACTATGGCCTCATCCCACCACTTTTTGAAGTCACAGCTGGGAACCTGAAAATCCACTCACCAAAAACTAATTTACGCGAAACCCAGATAGTAGATCTGTAATTTGTTTAAATCGGAAATTTAACTTACTTCTGGGAAATTTTTGGGACCATAGCAACCATAAAAACAACCAAAGTACCTACGTCCCCTATCTAACGCTGAATGATCGGTTAAACAACCAATTCCGTGGTGGCAAACTGATGCGGTGGTGTGCTGAGTGTCAACTACGTGAGGGAACAAGTTTTACACTTAACAAAACAAAAGAAAGCCGCAAGTGCACAGCTAATCAGTTGCAGTATTTAGGGATCGAATCCACAGAGATTTGTGTGCCTGGTATTCTTCTACGGTTTTTAACTTTATGTCTATACTAAATTGGTTTTAAAGGTTGGTTGTTTTTCTTGAATTAAACTAAAGCAAAATAAGCAAATAAATCTATCCTAAAAGGCAAGTAAAGCAATCGAATGAAAGGCAGTAGAACAAGTAAACAAAAATAAGGCAAGTAAAATATCGCATGAAAGGTAAATAAAACAAGTAAATAACGAACTAAGGAAATTGAATTGCAGATCTAAGAAAGCAAGTAAAAATCGATGGAATTGTAAACTATGACTAAAAACGCTGAGCTTTTGGGAACTCTAAGGGATCATAATCGGTTTTAACAATAAGGTAGATAGATTGGGATTGACGGATAACAATATATGGGTTCTAGAGCTAGAGTACGGCGGTATGACTACGTCACTGTCGTGATCATAACCAACTGTTTCTCGCAACCCTGACCAGTAGGTTTCCACTCTGGCCCTGGAAGGGAGAGAACGCAAGAGCTGCATAAGACTCGTCAATACTCACGATCCAGCCGCAGGTAGGTTTCCACTCCTACAGAAAAATCGCCTGTTTCATTCTAGGGCTGATACTTAATGAAAACTTTCGCAACACTAACTATCTAGATCAGATACTAGGTGATCAATCAAGCATACATGCAATAAGAACAAGAATAAACAGAGAACAGGTCGAAATCCCAGATCTATAAACCTAGATGTCTTAATCGATTATGAGAGCCCCTTTCGGGAACCCTAAGCCGAACTCGGGATCTACTCAGACATGGCTGAGTTCGACATCATCATTGGTTTTGATAAAAGTAATGAAAAACAGTAAAGAAAAGAGATAAAGAAAGCTTCTCTATTGAAGAACTCGGACTTGAACAATCTTCTACAAAAATCTCATAAAAACGGCTAAAGGAAAAGGGTTTCTGTAAAGTATCAAATGCTCTCCTACCCCCCCCCCTAAATGACATGTATTTCCCCCCCCCCAATACTCCATGGTCTCTAGGGTTCCGGAATTGAGGCTGGGAATGACTTTGGGCTTCAGATAAGTGGGCTTTAAGTCGGAGCTTGAATGCCGCGGTCGGGAGTGCTGTGACCGCGACAATTGGCTTGTTTCCCGCGGTTGGGAAGCTTCTGACCGCGGAAAATAGCTTGTTGGCCGCGGTCGCGTGAGCTGCTGGCCGACTCCGCGTGGCTTCGGGGCTAATGGAATATCTTGAGATCCAACCGTTGGAATGTCTCCAAACCAAGTGCATTTGAAAGCTGGTTGATCTTCTATAAGTTGTCCAATTTTGAGGGTGATCAGACGGTGAGAAGGTCTTCGTCTCTCCATGAGAGTTCTGACGGTCTGCATTTATCCAAAAGAGTCTTTTTGTTCCATTTTATGCCTCTTTATCCCAAATTACCTGAAAAGTCTTTTAAAATCGGGAAACATAGAAATCCTTTGAAAACCTTTGAAAATGGAGTAAAAACACCTGTAAAAGATATTAAAATGATCCATAAAAATGGTCAAAATCCGGTGTTATCAACTCCCCCAGACTTAGTCTTTTGTTTGTCCTCAAACAAAACAAAGGCTAAATCTCGGCGAGAGGTTTGAAAACGCAGGAACTAAACAAAATCTCAGAGACCAAACTTCTAGACCAATATCAATCAGTATGCATCAATCGGGAATAGCCTAGAAAATTCTCACTAGCAATACAGACATAACTAGTCCGTTAATCCGTCATGCAGAAATCTATGCACTAAGATCTAACTTCCAGTCAACTAGCTCTTAACATTCATTAAAAATCTCGGTGGTTCTCATCATAGAAAATCTAGGCAAGGCAATCTAGGCTAGGTTTAAAGAAGGATTATTTTGGGGGTATGGCTTAAAGTGTTTAAGGGTTACCTGAAGATCTGGAGGGTGCAGGACATTATGCAAAACCGCAAGAGAGAGTGAAGCTGTTGGTATCCACAGTTTTCAGTCACTTTTTCTTGACATAGATTCATGGTCTTCTTCCTCAGGTTCTCTCCAAACTCCCCCAGACTTAGATTTTTGTAAATCTTTCAAAACAATAGCTCCTTAAACGAATAGTGGTTGCTCATTGCTCCATAAATTTCGACAATCTAAGACTCATTAGGCTTTTTGTTTCCCTTTCTCATTTCACTTTTTTTATTTTTTTATTTTTTTTATTTTTTTAAAGAAAAGGGAACACCTTTAGATATAGAGTCTTAGAGAGCACGAATTTACCAGTTAATATCTGTCTTGTAAAGCTTTATTATGTTTCTGATACTCTTCCTTCCCAATTCCATTCAGTCTCTTTTGCGAGTGACTGAAAACTGCGTTTGCTCCTCTTTTCTCCGACGTTTTTGCACATATCTGCTGATATAAACTAAAGAGAGAATGCATGAGGATTGAAAACAAAGGTTTTGGGTTTAGGGTAAGGTACCAGATAAAGATAAACTGGTCATCTAGGACGACAAAGAGTGGTAAAAGTGATGGTAAAAGACGTCCTAGATGTGTATGTTGATGCCTGCCTAAAATCAATGATGAGAAAATTAGATATCAATATTAAGTCCAAATATAGTGAGCTAGTATATCCTGTCAGAAAGAATCTCCATGAATAGAAGTCCTCTGGTGGGAGTTCGTAGTGCAAGTACTCTAGCTACCGCCTAGTCTAGTGCTAACCACAAATGAGCTATCATGCATAGTGTAGAAGTGTGCAGGTCTAAATCATCATAGTTTTGCGTCAAACATTCCTGAAAAATACTTAATGTCGAATAGGTTACATACTTAAATTTAAGAAGTACTTGAAAATTAAAAGCAAAGCAGGAAAATGATTAGTACGGATAGACATCCTCCCCCAGACTTAAATCACACTGTCCCCAGTGTGAAAAAGTTGGTGAGAAGATGGTGAATAAAAGCAAAATAAGATAAAATAAGATAAAAGAAAAGAAAATGATGATAGAACCGTGATGGTAGTGAAGTGCTGGTCAATCACTCATCCTCTGAAGTGTCGTCTGTGAACTGGTGTTGCTCCTGTAAGAAGGTGACAACGCGCTCAAAGCGTCGTCCCTGTCTCTCAACTCTGCGCTCCAGATCGGAATGAGTGTGTGATGATGTAGATGATGAGGCGTGGCCGGTCGGAATGGATGGTTGAAAATGAGCACGGGCCGCAGCTGCATCACGCCTCGCCTTGGCCACTATGTACTGGCCAATGGTGAATGGTAGGCGAGGTACGGATGGCAGAAAATCATCGGATTCCGGAGTCCATCGAGGGCGTCCTCCGTTGCACAATCTCGGGATAGACGCTGAAGGTAAGCGGACTCGGTGCTCCTCGGTGCCAGTGCAATACTTGTAACCAAACCTGTCTGGATCGAAATCGGCGCGAGAGATAGTGTGATCGCGAGAGAGATAAAGTAGATCATACCAGACATCGGGAAGTGGTTCGTCAGATGAGAAATCGAATCCTACAGCCTGTAGTATTGCTGTAATAGCACTCCCGAAAGCTGGAGTAACGTCATCGCAACCATGTAAATCATGCTTCACCTTTACCATATTCTGCGATATGATCCAGGCAAAGCAGGCAAGTCGTGGATCATCCATAAACGGAATCTGAAGTGTAATGAGCTCAGTCTTTAAGACACCTCCCATGTTGGCTCTAGAGAAGATCGTGTGTGCTAAGAGTTTGTGCACAACTCTCACTGCTAGGTGGCTAAGAAGGGCTGACTTAGATCTCCCACTATCGTAAGCTCCATGACCCATCTCTCTCCATAGGTTAAGATCAGGTTCATCTTCAAGGTAGATGCCATCTGTGTACGGAAGCTTAAGAGCTTCACAAACCTCGGAAATGGTGAGGATATAAGGCTGTCCGCGGATGGAGAATGACAAGATGCCATCTGATGCTCTTGGGTTCCTCCTCTTCGTGTGGTGGAGTGTAACGGTCGCTAAAAGCTCACGGACTAGCTCAGGATAAGTCGGAAGGTTCAGCTCCAAGTAGGGTCTCAGCTTAAGTGCATCGATGTACCAGATCACATCCTCTCTGATTCCAAGCATCTCGAGTGTATGATAATCAATGCAAGGCATGGGTTTGATGTTCAGCTTCTTGAAACGCCTCGCATAGTCCACTCTCGGGTTTGTCTCCCTCCCAATGTATCGAATCTGTGGTGGCTCGGGAGGTGCTCGTGTTTCTCTTGAGTGCTGGAGCAATCTCATCACATAGCTTCTTCTTCTCGGTCTGGCTTGGTTCAGCATATACTCTCCCAGAGTAGCATCGTCGGGCATGTCATCGGAGCTGTCACCAGTTCGACGGCTCCTTCGGGATCTGGTTTCATCCATTTTCTGCAAAATGAAATGATTCTTGGAAAAAAGGAGTGAATTTGGATGCTAATTTCAACACATTAAGATCTGTTATACTAATACTAGTATAAAGAGATTAATTAAAACTATTGGCAAACAAAATTGATATTAAATCAGAGAAATCAAGTAGTTCATGACTGAACTCGGATTTTTGATGTCCTCAACATAGAAATCTTCTAAAAATCGGTTTTTATGAGCAATTTCCATGTGAATTCTAAAGATTACCCAATACTAATCACTAATCACACAAGACTAAATCAAATTCATCAATTTTGCTGTTCCAAATTCGATTTTTATGAAGCATGAAGAATTCAAATTTCAAAAATCTCAATTCCTCTTAAGCTAGGTGCTAAAATCGATTTTTAGATAACCTAAATGGATAATCTATCATTCTTAAGCTATTTCCACCATCAATAGACCAAGATTCTGGGTTTTTAAAGAAACCCCTAAGTTCAAAATCGAGTAAGAATGGTGAGTTTGAGGTTCATACCTTGCTTGAAAGAGAGAATTGATGGCAGAATTGAAATCAGCTTTGAAAAAGAGTGAGGTTTGAGCCAAAAATCTCTTAAAAAGCTTAAGAGCTGAAAAATGTGTTCTTTCTCCTAAATCTCTAAGTTTTTTTTTTTTGGAAGAGAAGAGAAGAAAGAGCTTTGATCCAAAAAGTTTGTTTCTTTTCTTTAAAAAGCGTTTTTTTAAAGCAAAAACGGATATTTCTGGAAACTTTTAAGTTTACGGGAACTTACCTTTTCTTGTTTGCACATTAGGAAAGTTTAAAGCTTACGGAGGATCTTTTCGGGTTTTACCGGGAACATTTCGGGAAATACCGGGAATCACCAGGCAGAATCGGGAATCACCAGGCAACACCGGGAATCACCAGGCAAACACCAGGCAACACCGGGAATCAGCAGAAATCCGCAGAACCATCTCAACGACCAACGGCCGCGGTCAGGAGACGCGCGACCGCGGTGGATGAGGGCTCGGCCGTGGTCACATTCACGGTGCCGCGATCGATGCACCGTTTGCCGCGGTCCCGTCTGTTGCGACCACGGGTCTTCCTCCTGCGGCCTATTTTTCAATCTTCTCGTCTTTGCCGGGCCGAGCAGCTAAAGACCTACCATTTTCTCCTTGGTTTTTCTAATTTTAAGATTTTTTTTTTGTGTTTTTTTTTTGTTTTATAAAATACCTAAAACTTAAAAAGAAAAAGAAAGCATAAATTCTAAAAAGGAAAAGAAAACTAAAAGAAAGAGCACCTAAATGGGTTGCCTCCCATTAAGCGCTTTTGTTTTAAGTCGTTTAGCTCGACGTAAGCATGAGGAATCAGGCTGATTTGAATGGCACTCCACTTGATGTGCCTTTATCACTTCCGGTTGGTGGAGGTTTTAATTCTTCTCCATGAAGAGAAGTCTTCTTACCTTTAATCTTCTTTCGGACTTTAATGTTGTTCAGAACCCTTTTTGTGTTTTCGATCAGCTCCTGGATTTGGTCCTCACTAGTTTCTGTTGCATCTGGTGGAATGATGATCTTGATCTTTGCAAAGGCTTTCGGCTTCTCCTTTTCTTTCTCTTTTGGCTTGTTTCCTTTACTTGGAAATTCATCTAAGATAGTAGGTTAGTACCTTTTTCTGTCCACATTGAGGAAAACAGCATGCCGGTTTGCGTGATCAATAATTGCTCCTACTGTAGCTAGGAATGGTCTCCCACAAATGAGTGGCCTCTCCTTGTCTTTATCCATCTCCAGGACTTGGAAATCTGCTGGAACAATCTTATCTCCCACTAGAACTTGTAGATCATGAATCGCCCCTTCAGTATCTTTTTGAGATGAAGCTCCAAAAATAACCTTAACCGTCGATGTCTTTAAGGTTTTTTTGCCCAATTTTTCGGCAAATGTCTTAGACATGATGTTGACATTGGCTCCGGAATCGCACAAGCAGTCTGTAAACTTGATTCCTGAAATGAAACATTGGAAAACAAAACGTCCCGGATCATCGGCTTTGGTAAGCCTTTGAAACGGTGATCGTTCGGCTACCTTAAACGGTGGCTGCTTGAGATCGATATCCTTGTACAGTGGTACAAAGATTGGGGTTTCTTCTTTCTTTCCATCGGTTCCGGACTCTTCTTCGGGCAGTGTGGTTATGGCGTTGCAAAACTTCTTAGGGTTATCTTCAACTCTTCCTGGAAGAACTCCACTTTGCCTCTTCATAGAGTCGGCTGTTTGGGCGACTTGCACATCTAACTTCTTTACGTGCGAAGATAAAGATTCAAACTTACCATTCAGATCATTGTACATGTAGTCTACTTTCACGTTCACGTCTTTAGATGCTTTTTCGTTCGTCATAACGAGCTGTTGGATTGACTGTTCAAGTCTACCGATTTGTGAAGCTAGCTGGTTCGTCGTGACTCCCTGCTGTTGTACAAATTGAATGTTAAAACCCGTACCTTGGTAGTTATATGGCTGTCGCGGTTGATATGGTACTATTCCTCCAAAGTTTCCACCTTGAAACTTGTTTTGGAAGGATTTTTGCTGAGGTGGGTAGTACTGATCTTGAGGATTCTCCACATTTGGATTGCGGTAAGAGAGATTGTTGTAATTTGCATTCCGGAAGTTGTTGTTGAAGTTGTTGTTGGAGCGATTTTGGTATGGCACCAGTGCTCCTACGTAGTTCACATCTTCTTCTTGAAATGCTTGATTAGTGTGATCGATATCACTAGGTCCTTCATCTTCTGCGCCATTGTTGGTTTCACAGGCATGGATCGGGCGATTGTTGCTCCTCAGAAGCTGGCTCACCATGTTCTTCAACTCGGTTATCTCCTTGTTGTCTGTTCCGGCTTGCTTCATCGATCGATCATATTCAGGACAATCATTGCTATTGGCTTGAGCCAAATTTTCGATGAGAGCTCTCCCTTGGGTTATCGTCTTTTGCCCAAAATCTCCATTGCTAGCTGTATCAAGTGAAAGTTTGTATTTTGGTTGCAAACCTCGATAAAATGTGCTCAGCAAGCTTGATCCATGAAATCCATGATGAGGGCAATCACGTTCATACTCCTTAAAACGTTCCCAAGCTTCATAGAAAGATTCAGTTGGCCCTTGTTGAAAGGTTGAGATCTTCGTTCTCAAATTGTTCGACCTTGACTTAGTGTAGAAGTGGTTCAAGAAAGCAGTTCTACATTCTTCCCAATTAGTAATCGATCCTGCAGGCAAAGACTTCAACCAACGGTGAACTTTATCTGCTAATGAAAAAGGGAACAACTTACACTTTAGATAGTCAGGTGGAATTTGGTTTGTTCTCATCATGCTGCAAATTTCTTCAAAAAGCTCGATATGGTCCATTGGGTGCTCAGAAGGAACTCCATGGAACTGGTTTTGCTTCACCAATGAGATGATTTGAGGCTTGACTTCAAACTCATTCCGGTTTGGAAATGGTATTTGAATCGCAGATCGATTCTGAAAATTTTGAGTAGGTGCATCAAAATCAGCTATGCGATGGTTCCTGGCTTGTCTTCGGTGTTGATTTGCTGGCGGAATGGGGCGGTGAACGCGTTCATTCGGCTGCATTGCTGGGTGGTCACCATCGGCTACATTGATGGGTGGATCAAGGTCTTCACGTCCTTCTCTCTCTCGGTTCTGGTGGTTTCTTGGAAGAATCTCATCCTCCTCTCCATCTTGTCGAGCATGATCACCTTCTATGTGATCATGCTCTTCGTTTTCTCCATGTTCGGACCCATCTTGGTCCATATTTAAATTTCGATTCATAGGATCTCCAGGCTGGTCGTCGTTGGCCATTCCTTGCGTTCGTCTAAGTCTTCGAAGTTCTCTTTCGTGTCTGTCTATCTCGTCTAGAATTGGAATGTCTCCTGCAGGTCTACGCCTGGTATTCATGCAATTCAGAGAAAGACAAAAGAAGGGAAAGATAGTTCAGAAAAACTTTAAGAAAGAACTAGAGATCAGGTGTCTAGAACAGAAGTTAAAACAAGAAAAATAGCAAAAGGCAGCGAAACAAATCCCCGACAACGGCGCCAAAAACTTGATGCGGTGGTGTGCTGAGTGTCAACTACGTGAGGGAACAAGTTTTACCCTTAACAAAACAAAAGAAAGCCGCAAGTGCACAGCTAATCAGTTGCAGTATTTAGGGATCGAATCCACAGAGATTTGTGTGCCTGATATTCTTCTACGGTTTTTAACTTTATGTCTAGACTAAATTGGTTTTAAAGGTTGGTTGTTTTTCTTGAATTAAACTAAAGCAAAATAAAGCAAATAAATCTAACCTAAAAGGCAAGTAAAGCAATCGAATGAAAGGCAGTAGAACAAGTAAACAAAAATAAGGCAAGTAAAATATCGCATGAAAGGTAAATAAAGCAAGTAAATAACGAACTAAGGAAATTGAAATGCAGATCTAAGAAAGCAAGTAAAAATCGATGGAATTGTAAACTATGACTAAAAACGCTGAGCTTTTGGGAACTCTAAGGGATCATAATCGGTTTTAACAATAAGGTAGATAGATTGGGATTGACGGATAACAATATATGGGTTCTAGAGCTAGAGTACGGCGGTATGACTACGTCACTGTCGTGATCATAACCAACTGTTTCTCGCAACCCTGACCAGTAGGTTTCCACTCTGGCCCTGGAAGGGAGAGAACGCAAGAGCTGCATAAGACTCGTCAATACTCACGATCCAGCCGCAGGTAGGTTTCCACTCCTACAGAAAAATCGCCTGTTTCATTCTAGGGCTGATACTTAATGAAAACTTTCGCAACACTAACTATCTAGATCAGATACTAGGTGATCAATCAAGCATACATGCAATAAGAACAAGAATAAACAGAGAACAGGTCGAAATCCCAGATCTATAAACCTAGATGTCTTAATCGATTATGAGAGCCCCTTTCGGGAACCCTAAGCCGAACTCGGGATCTACTCAGACATGGCTGAGTTCGACATCATCATTGGTTTTAATAAAAGTAATGAAAAACAGTAAAGAAAAGAGATAAAGAAAGCTTCTCTATTGAAGAACTCGGACTTGAACAATCTTCTACAAAAATCTCATAAAAACGGCTAAAGGAAAAGGGTTTCTGTAAAGTATCAAATGCTCTCCTAAAAACGACCTAAATGACATGTATTTATAGTCTCCAATACTCCATGGTCTCTAGGGTTCCGGAATTGAGGCTGGGAATGACTTTGGGCTTCAGATAAGTGGGCTTTAAGTCGGAGCTTGAATGCCGCGGTCGGGAGTGCTGTGACCGCGACAATTGGCTTGTTTCCCGCGGTTGGGAAGCTTCTGACCGCGGAAAATAGCTTGTTGGCCGCGGTCGCGTGAGCTGCTGGCCGACTCCGCGTGGCTTCGGGGCTAATGGAATATCTTGAGATCCAACCGTTGGAATGTCTCCAAACCAAGTGCATTTGAAAGCTGGTTGATTCTTCTATAAGTTGTCCAATTTTGAGGGTGATCAGACGGTGAGAAGGTCTTCGTCTCTCCATGAGAGTTCTGACGGTCTGCATTTATCCAAAAGAGTCTTTTTGTTCCATTTTATGCCTCTTTATCCCAAATTACCTGAAAAGTCTTTTAAAATCGGGAAACATAGAAATCCTTTGAAAACCTTTGAAAATGGAGTAAAAACACCTGTAAAAGATATTAAAATGATCCATAAAAATGGTCAAAATCCGGTGTTATCAACTCCCCCAGACTTAGTCTTTTGTTTGTCCTCAAACAAAACAAAGGCTAAATCTCGGCGAGAGGTTTGAAAACGCAGGAACTAAACAAAATCTCAGAGACCAAACTTCTAGACCAATATCAATCAGTATGCATCAATCGGGAATAGCCTAGAAAATTCTCACTAGCAATACAGACATAACTAGTCCGTTAATCCGTCATGCAGAAATCTATGCACTAAGATCTAACTTCCAGTCAACTAGCTCTTAACATTCATTAAAAATCTCGGTGGTTCTCATCATAGAAAATCTAGGCAAGGCAATCTAGGCTAGGTTTAAAGAAGGATTATTTTGGGGGTATGGCTTAAAGTGTTTAAGGGTTACCTGAAGATCTGGAGGGTGCAGGACATTATGCAAAACCGCAAGAGAGAGTGAAGCTGTTGGTATCCACAGTTTTCAGTCACTTTTTCTTGACATAGATTCATGGTCTTCTTCCTCAGGTTCTCTCCAAACTCCCCCAGACTTAGATTTTTGTAAATCTTTCAAAACAATAGCTCCTTAAACGAATAGTGGTTGCTCATTGCTCCATAAATTTCGACAATCTAAGACTCATTAGGCTTTTTGTTTCCCTTTCTCATTTCACTTTTTTTATTTTTTTATTTTTTTATTTTTTTAAAGAAAAGGGAACACCTTTAGATATAGAGTCTTAGAGAGCACGAATTTACCAGTTAATATCTGTCTTGTAAAGCTTTATTATGTTTCTGATACTCTTCCTTCCCAATTCCATTCAGTCTCTTTTGCGAGTGACTGAAAACTGCGTTTGCTCCTCTTTTCTCCGACGTTTTTTCACATATCTGCTGATATAAACTAAAGAGAGAATGCATGAGGATTGAAAACAAAGGTTTTGGGTTTAGGGTAAGGTACCAGATAAAGATAAACTGGTCGTCTAGGACGACAAAGAGTGGTAAAAGTGATGGTAAAAGACGTCCTAGATGTGTATGTTGATGCCTGCCTAAAATCAATGATGAGAAAATTAGATATCAATATTAAGTCCAAATATAGTGAGCTAGTATATCCTGTCAGAAAGAATCTCCATGAATAGAAGTCCTCTGGTGGGAGTTCGTAGTGCAAGTACTCTAGCTACCGCCTAGTCTAGTGCTAACCACAAATGAGCTATCATGCATAGTGTAGAAGTGTGCAGGTCTAAATCATCATAGTTTTGCGTCAAACATTCCTGAAAAATACTTAATGTCGAATAGGTTACATACTTAAATTTAAGAAGTACTTGAAAATTAAAAGCAAAGCAGGAAAATGATTAGTACGGATAGACATCCTCCCCCAGACTTAAATCACACTGTCCCCAGTGTGAAAAAGTTGGTGAGAAGATGGTGAATAAAAGCAAAATAAGATAAAATAAGATAAAAGAAAAGAAAATGATGATAGAACCGTGATGGTAGTGAAGTGCTGGTCAATCACTCATCCTCTGAAGTGTCGTCTGTGAACTGGTGTTGCTCCTGTAAGAAGGTGACAACGCGCTCAAAGCGTCGTCCCTGTCTCTCAACTCTGCGCTCCAGATCGGAATGAGTGTGTGATGATGTAGATGATGAGGCGTGGCCGGTCGGAATGGATGGCTGAAAATGAGCACGGGCCGCAGCTGCATCACGCCTCGCCTTGGCCAAGGCGAGATTTCATCCTAAATCTCTAAGTCTTTTGGAGAAGAAGAGAAGAAAGAGTTTTGATCCAAAAAGTTCGTTTCTTTTCTTTAAAAAGCGTTTTTGAAGCAAAAACGGAAAATTTCTTGAAATTTTAAGTTTACGGGAACTTACCTTTTTTTGTTTGCACATTAGGAAAGTTTAAAATTCACGGAGGATCTTTTCGGGTTTTACCGGGAACATTTCGGGAAACACCGGGAATCACTGAAAAACGTCACAAATCCGCGACATCACCTCAACGACCAACGGCCGCGGTCAGGAGACGCGCGACCGCGGTGGATGAGGGCTCGGCCGCGGTCGCATTCACGGTGCCATGGTCGATGCACCTTTTGCCGCGGTCCCGTCAGTTGCGACCGCGGGTCTTCCTCCTGCGGCCTATTTTTCAATCTTCTCGTCTTTGCCGGCCGAGCAGCTAAAGACCTACCTTTTTCTCTTTGGTTTTTCTAATTTTCTGATTTTTTTGTGTTTTTGTTTTATAAAATACCTAAAACTTAAAAAGAAAAAGAAAGCATAAATTCTAAAATGGAAAAGAAAACTAAAAGAAAGAGTACCTAAATGGGTTGTCTCCCATTAAGCGCTTTTGTTTTAAGTCGTTTAGCTCGACGTAAGCATGAAGAATCAGGCTGATTTGAATGGCACTCCACTTGATGTGCCTTTATCACTTCCGGTTGGTGGAGGTTTTACTTCTTCCCCTTGAAGAGAAGTCTTCTTACCTTTAATCTTCTTTCGGACCTTAATGTTGTTCAGAACCCTTTTTGTGTTTTCGATCAGCTCCTGGATTTGGTCTTCACTAGTTTCTGATGCATCTGGTGGAATGATGATTTTGATCTTTGCAAAAGCTTTCGGCTTCTCCTTTTCTTTCTCTTTTGGCCTGTTTCCTTTGCTTGGAAATTCATCTAAGATAGTAGGATAGTACCTTTTTCTGTCCATATTGAGGAAAACAGCACGCCGGTTTGCGTGATCGATTATTGCTCCTACCGTAGCTAGGAATGGCCTCCCGAAAATGAGTGGCCTCTCCTTGTCTTTATCCATCTCCAGGACTTGGAAATCTGCTGGAACAATCTTATCTCCTACTAGAACTTGTAGGTCATGAATCGCCCCTTCAGTATCTTTTTGAGATGAATCTCCAAAGATAACCTTAACCGTCGATGTCCTTAAGGTTTTTATGCCCAATTTTTCGGCAAATGTCTTAGACATGATGTTGACATTGGCTCCGGAATCGCACAAGCAGTCTGTAAACTTGATTCCTGAAATGAAACATTGGAAAACAAAACGTCCCGGATCATCGGCTTTGGTAAGCCTTTGAAACGGTGATCGTTCGGGTACCTTAAACGGTGGCTGCTTGGGATCGATATCCTTGTACAGTGGTACAAAGATCGGGATTTCTTCTTCCTTTCCATCGGTTCCGGACTCTTCTTCGGGCAGTGTGGTTATGGCGTTGCAAAACTGCTTAGGGTTATCTTCAACTCTTCCTGGAAGAACTCCACTTTGCCTCTTCATAGAGTCGGCTGTTTGGGCAACCTGCACATCTAACTTTTTTACGTGCGAAGATAAAGATTCAAACTTACCATTCAGATCATTGTACATGCAGTCCACTTTCAAGTTCACGTCTTTAGATGCTTTTTCGTTCGTCATAACGAGTTGTTGGATTGACTGTTCAAATCTACCGATTTGTGAAGCTAGCTGGCTCGTCGTGACTCCCTGCTGTTGTACGAATTGATTGTTAAAACCCGTACCTTGGTAGTTATATGGCTGTCGCGGTTGATATGGTACTATTCCTCCAAAGTTTCCACCTTGAAACTTGTTTTGGAAGGATTTTTGCTGAGGTGGGTAGTACTGATCTTGAGGATTCTCCACATTTGGATTGCGGTAAGAGAGATTGTTGTAATTTGCATTCCGGAAGTTGTTGTTGAAGTTGTTGTTGGAGCGATTTTGGTATGGCACCAGTGCTCCTACGTAGTTCACATCTTTTTCTTGAAATGCTTGATTAGTGTGATCGATATCACTAGGTCCTTCATCTTCTGCGCCATTGTTGGTTTCACAGGCATGGATCGGGCGATTGTTGCTCCTCAGAAGCTGGCTCACCATGTTCTTCAACTCGGTTATCTCCTTGTTGTCTGTTCCGGCTTGCTTCATCGATCGATCATATTCAGGACAATCATTGCTATTGGCTTGAGCCAAATTCTCGATGAGGGCTCTTCCTTGAGTTATCGTCTTTTGCCCAAAATCTCCATTGCTAGCTGTATCAAGTGAAAGTTTGTATTTTGGTTGCAAACCTCGATAAAATGTGCTCAGCAAGCTTGATCCATGAAATCCATGATGAGGGCAATCACGTTCATACTCCTTAAAACGTTCCCAAGCTTCATAGAAAGATTCAGTTGGCCCTTGTTGAAAGGTTGAGATCTTCGTTCTCAAATTGTTCGACCTTGACTTAGTGTAGAAGTGGTTCAAGAAAGCAGTTCTACATTCTTCCCAATTAGTAATCGATCCTGCAGGCAAAGACTTCAACCAACGGTGAACTTTATCTGCTAATGAAAAAGGGAACAACTTACACTTTAGATAGTCAGGTGGAATTTGGTTTGTTCTCATCATGCTGCAAATTTCTTCAAAAAGCTCGATATGGTCCATTGGGTGCTCAGAAGGAACTCCATGGAACTGGTTTTGCTTCACCAATGAGATGATTTGAGGCTTGACTTCAAACTCATTCCGGTTTGGAAATGGTATTTGAATCGCAGATCGATTCTGAAAATTTTGAGTAGGTGCATCAAAATCAGCTATGCGATGGTTCCTGGCTTGTCTTCGGTGTTGATTTGCTGGCGGAATGGGGCGGTGAACGCGTTCATTCGGCTGCATTGCTGGGTGGTCACCATCGGCTACATTGATGGGTGGATCAAGGTCTTCACGTCCTTCTCTCTCTCGGTTCTGGTGGTTTCTTGGAAGAATCTCATCCTCCTCTCCATCTTGTCGAGCATGATCACCTTCTATGTGATCATGCTCTTCGTTTTCTCCATGTTCGGACCCATCTTGGTCCATATTTAAATTTCGATTCATAGGATCTCCAGGCTGGTCGTCGTTGGCCATTCCTTGCGTTCGTCTAAGTCTTCGAAGTTCTCTTTCGTGTCTGTCTATCTCGTCTAGAATTGGAATGTCTCCTGCAGGTCTACGCTTGGTATTCATGCAATTCAGAGAAAGACAAAAGAAGGGAAAGATAGTTCAGAAAAACTTTAAGAAAGAACTAGAGATCAGGTGTCTAGAACAGAAGTTAAAACAAGAAAAATAGCAAAAGGCAGCGAAACAAATCCCCGGCAACGGCGCCAAAAACTTGATGCGGTGGTGTGCTGAGTGTCAACTACGTGAGGGAACAAGTTTTACCCTTAACAAAACAAAAGAAAGCCGCAAGTGCACAGCTAATCAGTTGCAGTATTTAGGGATCGAATCCACAGAGATTTGTGTGCCTGATATTCTTCTACGGTTTTTAACTTTATGTCTAGACTAAATTGGTTTTAAAGGTTGGTTGTTTTTCTTGAATTAAACTAAAGCAAAATAAAGCAAATAAATCTATCCTAAAAGGCAAGTAAAGCAATCGAATGAAAGGCAGTAGAACAAGTAAACAAAAATAAGGCAAGTAAAATATCGCATGAAAGGTAAATAAAGCAAGTAAATAACGAACTAAGGAAATTGAAATGCAGATCTAAGAAAGCAAGTAAAAATCGATGGAATTGTAAACTATGACTAAAAACGCTGAGCTTTTGGGAACTCTAAGGGATCATAATCGGTTTTAACAATAAGGTAGATAGATTGGGATTGACGGATAACAATATATGGGTTCTAGAGCTAGAGTACGGCGGTATGACTACGTCACTGTCGTGATCATAACCAACTGTTTCTCGCAACCCTGACCAGTAGGTTTCCACTCTGGCCCTGGAAGGGAGAGAACGCAAGAGCTGCATAAGACTCGTCAATACTCACGATCCAGCCGCAGGTAGGTTTCCACTCCTACAGAAAAATCGCCTGTTTCATTCTAGGGCTGATACTTAATGAAAACTTTCGCAACACTAACTATCTAGATCAGATACTAGGTGATCAATCAAGCATACATGCAATAAGAACAAGAATAAACAGAGAACAGGTCGAAATCCCAGATCTATAAACCTAGATGTCTTAATCGATTATGAGAGCCCCTTTCGGGAACCCTAAGCCGAACTCGGGATCTACTCAGACATGGCTGAGTTCGACATCATCATTGGTTTTAATAAAAGTAATGAAAAACAGTAAAGAAAAGAGATAAAGAAAGCTTCTCTATTGAAGAACTCGGACTTGAACAATCTTCTACAAAAATCTCATAAAAACGGCTAAAGGAAAAGGGTTTCTGTAAAGTATCAAAAGCTCTCCTAAAAACGACCTAAATGACATGTATTTATAGTCTCCAATACTCCATGGTCTCTAGGGTTCCGGAATTGAGGCTGGGAATGACTTTGGGCTTCAGATAAGTGGGCTTTAAGTCGGAGCTTGAATGCCGCGGTCGGGAGTGCTGTGACCGCGACAATTGGCTTGTTTCCCGCGGTTGGGAAGCTTCTGACCGCGGAAAATAGCTTGTTGGCCGCGGTCGCGTGAGCTGCTGGCCGACTCCGCGTGGCTTCGGGGCTAATGGAATATCTTGAGATCCAACCGTTGGAATGTCTCCAAACCAAGTGCATTTGAAAGCTGGTTGATTCTTCTATAAGTTGTCCAATTTTGAGGGTGATCAGACGGTGAGAAGGTCTTCGTCTCTCCATGAGAGTTCTGACGGTCTGCATTTATCCAAAAGAGTCTTTTTGTTCCATTTTATGCCTCTTTATCCCAAATTACCTGAAAAGTCTTTTAAAATCGGGAAACATAGAAATCCTTTGAAAACCTTTGAAAATGGAGTAAAAACACCTGTAAAAGATATTAAAATGATCCATAAAAATGGTCAAAATCCGGTGTTATCAACTCCCCCAGACTTAGTCTTTTGTTTGTCCTCAAACAAAACAAAGGCTAAATCTCGGCGAGAGGTTTGAAAACGCAGGAACTAAACAAAATCTCAGAGACCAAACTTCTAGACCAATATCAATCAGTATGCATCAATCGGGAATAGCCTAGAAAATTCTCACTAGCAATACAGACATAACTAGTCCGTTAATCCGTCATGCAGAAATCTATGCACTAAGATCTAACTTCCAGTCAACTAGCTCTTAACATTCATTAAAAATCTCGGTGGTTCTCATCATAGAAAATCTAGGCAAGGCAATCTAGGCTAGGTTTAAAGAAGGATTATTTTGGGGGTATGGCTTAAAGTGTTTAAGGGTTACCTGAAGATCTGGAGGGTGCAGGACATTATGCAAAACCGCAAGAGAGAGTGAAGCTGTTGGTATCCACAGTTTTCAGTCACTTTTTCTTGACATAGAATCATGGTCTTCTTCCTCAGGTTCTCTCCAAACTCCCCCAGACTTAGATTTTTGTAAATCTTTCAAAACAATAGCTCCTTAAACGAATAGTGGTTGCTCATTGCTCCATAAATTTCGACAATCTAAGACTCATTAGGCTTTTTGTTTCCCTTTCTCATTTCACTTTTTTTATTTTTTTATTTTTTTATTTTTTTAAAGAAAAGGGAACACCTTTAGATATAGAGTCTTAGAGAGCACGAATTTACCAGTTAATATCTGTCTTGTAAAGCTTTATTATGTTTCTGATACTCTTCCTTCCCAATTCCATTCAGTCTCTTTTGCGAGTGACTGAAAACTGCGTTTGCTCCTCTTTTCTCCGACGTTTTTGCACATATCTGCTGATATAAACTAAAGAGAGAATGCATGAGGATTGAAAACAAAGGTTTTGGGTTTAGGGTAAGGTACCAGATAAAGATAAACTGGTCATCTAGGACGACAAAGAGTGGTAAAAGTGATGGTAAAAGACGTCCTAGATGTGTATGTTGATGCCTGCCTAAAATCAATGATGAGAAAATTAGATATCAATATTAAGTCCAAATATAGTGAGCTAGTATATCCTGTCAGAAAGAATCTCCATGAATAGAAGTCCTCTGGTGGGAGTTCGTAGTGCAAGTACTCTAGCTACCGCCTAGTCTAGTGCTAACCACAAATGAGCTATCATGCATAGTGTAGAAGTGTGCAGGTCTAAATCATCATAGTTTTGCGTCAAACATTCCTGAAAAATACTTAATGTCGAATAGGTTACATACTTAAATTTAAGAAGTACTTGAAAATTAAAAGCAAAGCAGGAAAATGATTAGTACGGATAGACATCCTCCCCCAGACTTAAATCACACTGTCCCCAGTGTGAAAAAGTTGGTGAGAAGATGGTGAATAAAAGCAAAATAAGATAAAATAAGATAAAAGAAAAGAAAATGATGATAGAACCGTGATGGTAGTGAAGTGCTGGTCAATCACTCATCCTCTGAAGTGTCGTCTGTGAACTGGTGTTGCTCCTGTAAGAAGGTGACAACGCGCTCAAAGCGTCGTCCCTGTCTCTCAACTCTGCGCTCCAGATCGGAATGAGTGTGTGATGATGTAGATGATGAGGCGTGGCCGGTCGGAATGGATGGCTGAAAATGAGCACGGGCCGCAGCTGCATCACGCCTCGCCTTGGCCAAGGCGAGATTTCATCCTAAATCTCTAAGTCTTTTGGAGAAGAAGAGAAGAAAGAGTTTTGATCCAAAAAGTTCGTTTCTTTTCTTTAAAAAGCGTTTTTGAAGCAAAAACGGAAAATTTCTTGAAATTTTAAGTTTACGGGAACTTACCTTTTTTTGTTTGCACATTAGGAAAGTTTAAAATTCACGGAGGATCTTTTCGGGTTTTACCGGGAACATTTCGGGAAACACCGGGAATCACTGAAAAACGTCACAAATCCGCGACATCACCTCAACAACCAACGGCCGTGGTCAGGAGACGCGCGACCGCGGTGGATGAGGGCTCGGCCGCGGTTGCATTCACGGTGCCATGGTCGATGCACCTTTTGCCGCGGTCCCGTCAGTTGCGACCGCGGGTCTTCCTCCTGTGGCCTATTTTTCAATCTTCTCGCCTTTGCCGGCCGAGCAGCTAAAGACCTACCTTTTTCTCTTTGGTTTTTCTAATTTTCTGATTTTTTTATGTTTTTGTTTTATAAAATACCTAAAACTTAAAAAGAAAAAGAAAGCATAAATTCTAAAATGGAAAAGAAAACTAAAAGAAAGAGTACCTAAATGGGTTGTCTCCCATTAAGCGCTTTTGTTTTAAGTCGTTTAGCTCGACGTAAGCATGAAGAATCAGGCTGATTTGAATGGCACTCCACTTGATGTGCCTTTATCACTTCCGGTTGGTGGAGGTTTTACTTCTTCCCCTTGAAGAGAAGTCTTCTTACCTTTAATCTTCTTTCGGACCTTAATGTTGTTCAGAACCCTTTTTGTGTTTTCGATCAGCTCCTGGATTTGGTCTTCACTAGTTTCTGATGCATCTGGTGGAATGATGATTTTGATCTTTGCAAAAGCTTTCGGCTTCTCCTTTTCTTTCTCTTTTGGCCTGTTTCCTTTGCTTGGAAATTCATCTAAGATAGTAGGATAGTACCTTTTTCTGTCCATATTGAGGAAAACAGCACGCCGGTTTGCGTGATCGATTATTGCTCCTACCGTAGCTAGGAATGGCCTCCCGAAAATGAGTGGCCTCTCCTTGTCTTTATCCATCTCCAGGACTTGGAAATCTGCTGGAACAATCTTATCTCCTACTAGAACTTGTAGGTCATGAATCGCCCCTTCAGTATCTTTTTGAGATGAATCTCCAAAGATAACCTTAACCGTCGATGTCCTTAAGGTTTTTATGCCCAATTTTTCGGCAAATGTCTTAGACATGATGTTGACATTGGCTCCGGAATCGCACAAGCAGTCTGTAAACTTGATTCCTGAAATGAAACATTGGAAAACAAAACGTCCCGGATCATCGGCTTTGGTAAGCCTTTGAAACGTTGATCGTTCGGGTACCTTAAACGGTGGTTGCTTGGGATCGATATCCTTGTACAGTGGTACAAAGATCGGGATTTCTTCTTCCTTTCCATCGGTTCCGGACTCTTCTTCGGGCAGTGTGGTTATGGCGTTGCAAAACTTCTTAGGGTTATCTTCAACTCTTCCTGGAAGAACTCCACTTTGCCTCTTCATAGAGTCGGCTGTTTGGGCAACCTGCACATCTAACTTTTTTACGTGCGAAGATAAAGATTCAAACTTACCATTCAGATCATTGTACATGCAGTCCACTTTCAAGTTCACGTCTTTAGATGCTTTTTCGTTCGTCATAACGAGTTGTTGGATTGACTGTTCAAGTCTACCGATTTGTGAAGCTAGCTGGCTCGTCGTGATTCCCTGCTGTTGTACGAATTGATTGTTAAAACCCGTACCTTGGTAGTTATATGGCTGTCGCGGTTGATATGGTACTATTCCTCCAAAGTTTCCACCTTGAAACTTGTTTTGGAAGGATTTTTGCTGAGGTGGGTAGTACTGATCTTGAGGATTCTCCACATTTGGATTGCGGTAAGAGAGATTGTTGTAATTTGCATTCCGGAAGTTGTTGTTGAAGTTGTTGTTGGAGCGATTTTGGTATGGCACCAGTGCTCCTACGTAGTTCACATCTTCTTCTTGAAATGCTTGATTAGTGTGATCGATATCACTAGGTCCTTCATCTTCTGCGCCATTGTTGGTTTCACAGGCATGGATCGGGCGATTGTTGCTCCTCAGAAGCTGGCTCACCATGTTCTTCAACTCAGTTATCTCCTTGTTGTCTGTTCCGGCTTGCTTCATCGATCGATCATATTCAGGACAATCATTGCTATTGGCTTGAGCCAAATTCTCGATGAGGGCTCTTCCTTGAGTTATCGTCTTTTGCCCAAAATCTCCATTGCTAGCTGTATCAAGTGAAAGTTTGTATTTTGGTTGCAAACCTCGATAAAATGTGCTCAGCAAGCTTGATCCATGAAATCCATGATGAGGGCAATCACGTTCATACTCCTTAAAACGTTCCCAAGCTTCATAGAAAGATTCAGTTGGCCCTTGTTGAAAGGTTGAGATCTTCGTTCTCAAATTGTTCGACCTTGACTTAGTGTAGAAGTGGTTCAAGAAAGCAGTTCTACATTCTTCCCAATTAGTAATCGATCCTGCAGGCAAAGACTTCAACCAACGGTGAACTTTATCTGCTAATGAAAAAGGGAACAACTTACACTTTAGATAGTCAGGTGGAATTTGGTTTGTTCTCATCATGCTGCAAATTTCTTCAAAAAGCTCGATATGGTCCATTGGGTGCTCAGAAGGAACTCCATGGAACTGGTTTTGCTTCACCAATGAGATGATTTGAGGCTTGACTTCAAACTCATTCCGGTTTGGAAATGGTATTTGAATCGCAGATCGATTCTGAAAATTTTGAGTAGGTGCATCAAAATCAGCTATGCGATGGTTCCTGGCTTGTCTTCGGTGTTGATTTGCTGGCGGAATGGGGCGGTGAACGCGTTCATTCGGCTGCATTGCTGGGTGGTCACCATCGGCTACATTGATGGGTGGATCAAGGTCTTCACGTCCTTCTCTCTCTCGGTTCTGGTGGTTTCTTGGAAGAATCTCATCCTCCTCTCCATCTTGTCGAGCATGATCACCTTCTATGTGATCATGCTCTTCGTTTTCTCCATGTTTGGACCCATCTTGGTCCATATTTAAATTTCGATTAATAGGATCTCCAGGCTGGTCGTCGTTGGCCATTCCTTGCGTTCGTCTAAGTCTTCGAAGTTCTCTTTCGTGTCTGTCTATCTCGTCTAGAATTGGAATGTCTCCTGCAGGTCTACGCCTGGTATTCATGCAATTCAGAGAAAGACAAAAGAAGGGAAAGATAGTTCAGAAAAACTTTAAGAAAGAACTAGAGATCAGGTGTCTAGAACAGAAGTTAAAACAAGAAAAATAGCAAAAGGCAGCGAAACAAATCCCCGGCAACGGCGCCAAAAACTTGATGCGGTGGTGTGCTGAGTGTCAACTACGTGAGGGAACAAGTTTTACCCTTAACAAAACAAAAGAAAGCCGCAAGTGCACAGCTAATCAGTTGCAGTATTTAGGGATCGAATCCACAGAGATTTGTGTGCCTGATATTCTTCTACGGTTTTTAACTTTATGTCTAGACTAAATTGGTTTTAAAGGTTGGTTGTTTTTCTTGAATTAAACTAAAGCAAAATAAAGCAAATAAATCTATCCTAAAAGGCAAGTAAAGCAATCGAATGAAAGGCAGTAGAACAAGTAAACAAAAATAAGGCAAGTAAAATATCGCATGAAAGGTAAATAAAGCAAGTAAATAACGAACTAAGGAAATTGAAATGCAGATCTAAGAAAGCAAGTAAAAATCGATGGAATTGTAAACTATGACTAAAAACGCTGAGCTTTTGGGAACTCTAAGGGATCATAATCGGTTTTAACAATAAGGTAGATAGATTGGGATTGACGGATAATAATATATGGGTTCTAGAGCTAGAGTACGGCGGTATGACTACGTCACTGTCATGATCATAACCAACTGTTTCTCGCAACCCTGACCAGTAGGTTTCCACTCTGGCCCTGGAAGGGAGAGAACGCAAGAGCTGCATAAGACTCGTCAATACTCACGATCCAGCCGCAGGTAGGTTTCCACTCCTACAGAAAAATCGCCTGTTTCATTCTAGGGCTGATACTTAATGAAAACTTTCGCAACACTAACTATCTAGATCAGATACTAGGTGATCAATCAAGCATACATGCAATAAGAACAAGAATAAACAGAGAACAGGTCGAAATCCCAGAAATAAACCTAGATGTCTTAATCGATTATGAGAGCCCCTTTCGGGAACCCTAAGCCGAACTCGGGATCTACTCAGACATGGCTGAGTTCGACATCATCATTGGTTTTGATAAAAGTAATGAAAAACAGTAAAGAAAAGAGATAAAGAAAGCTTCTCTATTGAAGAACTCGGACTTGAACAATCTTCTACAAAAATCTCATAAAAACGGCTAAAGGAAAAGGGTTTCTGTAAAGTATCAAATGCTCTCCTAAAAACGACCTAAATGACATGTATTTATAGTCTCCAATACTCCATGGTCTCTAGGGTTCCGGAATTGAGGCTGGGAATGACTTTGGGCTTCAGATAAGTGGGCTTTAAGTCGGAGCTTGAATGCCGCGGTCGGGAGTGCTGTGACCGCGACAATTGGCTTGTTTCCCGCGGTTGGGAAGCTTCTGACCGCGGAAAATAGCTTGTTGGCCGCGGTCGCGTGAGCTGCTGGCCGACTCCGCGTGGCTTCGGGGCTAATGGAATATCTTGAGATCCAACCGTTGGAATGTCTCCAAACCAAGAGCATTTGAAAGCTGGTTGATTCTTCTATAAGTTGTCCAATTTTGAGGGTGATCAGACGGTGAGAAGGTCTTCGTCTCTCCATGAGAGTTCTGACGGTCTGCATTTATCCAAAAGAGTCTTTTTGTTCCATTTTATGCCTCTTTATCCCAAATTACCTGAAAAGTCTTTTAAAATCCGGAAACATAGAAATCCTTTGAAAACCTTTGAAAATAGAGTAAAAACACCTGTAAAAGATATTAAAATGATCCATAAAAATGGTCAAAATCCGGTGTTATCAACTCCCCCAGACTTAGTCTTTTGTTTGTCCTCAAACAAAACAAAGGCTAAATCTCGGCGAGAGGTTTGAAAACGCATGAACTAAACAAAATCTCAGAGACCAAACTTCTAGACCAATATCAATCAGTATGCATCAATCGGGAATAGCCTAGAAAATTCTCACTAGCAATACAGACATAACTAGTCCGTTAATCCGTCATGCAGAAATCTATGCACTAAGATCTAACTTCCAGTCAACTAGCTCTTAACATTCATTAAAAATCTCGGTGGTTCTCATCATAGAAAATCTAGGCAAGACAATCTAGGCTAGGTTTAAAGAAGGATTATTTTGGGGGTATGGCTTAAAGTGTTTAAGGGTTACCTGAAAATCTGGAGGGTGCAGGACATTATGCAAAATCGCAAGAGAGAGTGAAGCTATTGGTATCCACAGTTTTCAATCACTTTTTCTTGACATAGATTCATGGTCTTCTTCCTCAGGTTCTCTCCAAACTCCCCCAGACTTAGATTTTTGTAAATCTTTCAAAATAATAGCTCCTTAAACGAATAGTGGTTGCTCATTGCTCCATAAATTTCGACAATCTAAGACTCATTAGGCTTTTTGTTTCCCTTTCTCATTTCACAAATCCAATATAGTTGTACTAGTTGTCCAGTTGTCCCAATTTCATACATATGAAACGCCAATTGTACATCATAAATCCAACATAGTTGTACTAGTTGTTCAGTTGTCCCAATATCAAACAAATGATTCGTCAATTGTACATCACAAATCCAATATAGTTGTACTAGTTGTACAGTTGTCCCAATTTCATACATATGAAACGTCAATTGTACATCACAAATTCAACATAGTTGTACTAGTTGTCCAGTTGTCCCAATATCTAAACATATGAAACAAATGAAAATGACAATATACGTACATAGTTGTCTAGTTGTCCCAAAACATGATTAGATTAAAAAAACACAGTTGTCCAGTTCTTCCTGGGTTACACCTGTTGGTCGTTTGTTCCTGGACTAGACTCTGGGAATAACCACCTTGCCAAGTTAATTCCTTGGTTAGACCTGTTGTTTGCACGTTTCCGGCGAGGTTCTCCGGTAGAGGGAAATCGCTTGTCTTGCTTTCTTCCACGCTTTTGGATGTAGTCTTGTGGGTGAACAACTGATTGTCTTATGTTCTCGAGAACATCCCAAGTAGACTCGTGTGGAACCAGATATATGGTTCTGCAATAAGCCAATGACCAAGACTTTGTCAAGTAGTATTCCGAGCACAGATCAGAGAGTTTTATATCCACAGATCTCCCTTCTTGGCGCATTAGAGCCATGGTCGCTGCTATAGCATGCACGCAAGGAATCTTGTCAATATCAAAACATCTGCAACTACAATTTCTCCTTAACAAATCAACCTGATATCTCTTCCCATCAACTCCAGTGACACTGTATTCAAGTTCACTGCCGTTCAGCTCAGTTACTAGTAGGTGAGTTGCAACTGCACAACGTGTATGTAATTCATTTTCCACATACGGCACCAACTGTTTTCCTAAGCTTGCTGCACAAACAGTGTATTTTCTATGCTTATTGAACGACTCAGATAATTTTTCAACATATGCATCAATCAAAGGCAGTAGAGAGTACTTCCTTGCCCTCTTGAATACACTATTCATCGACTCACAAGCATTACTGGTGTCCAAATTGTACTTGTCTCCTTTAAAATAACACCTAGCCCATTTCTCCACAGGAACAGCAGCAAGATACTCGGCGGCTTTAGGAAACCTCCTCCCAAAATCGGTGTATGTGCTGATGAAGTCATACTCGGTATACATATGAGCACAATCTCTGAATCTCGCTGCACAAATATCTTTAAAACCAACAGCAGCTTTACCTCTCACGTTCTGCGACAAATGCCACACGCAATGTCCGTGCTGAGACTTAGGATACACCTCATGAACTGCCTTCAAAATGCTCTTATGCCTATCGCTCATAAAAACCAGCTCTTGATCATCTGGTATAACAGCTTTCAGTGTTTCTAAAAACCAACTCCAACTTCCATCTTTCTCCCTATCAATTATACCCATTGCAATGGGGTAATGATGATGATTAGGGTCTTGAGCTGTAGCAAATACAAGCATACCACCATATATATTTTTCAGAAATGTTGCATCCATGACTATGACTTTTCTCATTGCTCTAAAACCTTCTATACAAGCACCCAAAGCAATGAATAGATATTTGAACTTATTTTCAGCATCCACCTTCACGCATGTAACCGTACCAGGATTTACCCTCTCTAACACGTATAGATAAGAACGCAATTTCTTAAAACTTTCTGCAGGACTCCCTCTCACTTCACTAACAGCTAGCTTTTTGCCTCTCAATGTAGTAGAGTAAGGGGTGTCAATCTGAACAACATTTATTCCAGCTTCTACCTGAACAACATTGATAATACTTTTGGGCGCAGGGGTGTCAATCTGACCTGGATATGCATCGCGCAAGACGGAGTACCTTTTCTTCTCTTCCGACTTGTACTCGCGACAACCCTGGAGCAGGTATGAACACTCCTATATACTTTGACACTGAAATATGTGGATTCCTTAATTCTGGCAGCATGTAAATACCATGGACACCCACGATCAGCTTGTTGGCATTTCAGTATCACTCGACCCTGGTCAGACTTCTCGGTTTTTACCCCAAAACACCCTTTATGTGCAGCTTTATCAACCATTACTCTCAATGCCTCCTTCGAACAGAACTGTTGACCTTTTTCAAAACTTGCACCATCATCCCATTCTAGAACAAATTGAGTTTGTTCTTCTTCCCGTGGAAGTTCAACATGCTCATTCTCATCAAAACCGGCTTCCAAGCCATCTTCATTCTCCATCTGCTTCTCACTATCAGGCTCATTAGTACACTCATTCGTAGGCCTGTTCTCTTGATTTCCTCCTTCCTCAGCCCTGAAAAGAACCATAATACCACCATTCGCTACATTATCCCCATTAGCTACATCATCCTCATTACCGACATTATCCCCTATTACAACCGTCTCACATAGCTGATCTCTTTTGTCTGTATCCACCTCTTCGATAACCTCCACATTCAAAACAGATCTCAGACCATCTTTATCAAATGTCGTCAGATAAGCATAAACATCATCATCACCGAAAATACATGACTCCATTTGAGGCTTAGCTACCAAAGGAATGTAGCTCAATTTCAAATTCGTCGTATTGGAGCTTAGTGCAATCTTCTGGCATATCTTCTCTACAAGAGCTGAATAAGTAATCCCATCCAAAGATAATGTTTTAAATGATATTGCATATATAGGATTTACTGAAATCCATTTAAACTCCTCCTCGTTCCGTGAATAATATCCTCCATACTCAAAGTGTATGTTGGTGTAGCCAATGCTCATTATATCCTGGTATACGCAGCAAATAAAAAATCATATTACCAATTACGTTTCTCACAGTTATACCTTTTATACTAGTTGTCCCGAATTTCTCACTATAACATTTGTACCAGTTGTCCCACATTATCAGTTTTAACAGAGACTTGTACTAGTTGTCCCATAATATGATAAGTCGAAGACTTGAATTAGTTGTCCCATAATTATCAGTTCTACCATTTGTACTACTTGTCACGTATCTTTCACTTATACCTTTTGTACCAGTTATCTAAATTCCCAAACTTTCTTGCCTAAAATCTTTGGTTTCACATCCTCGTTTCACATCTACCAAACAGATTCAACACTAAAAATCGACAAATTAACATCGATTCGAAGAGAACTTAACTAATAAGCAACAAACTTAGGCAATGTACATAGTTAAACAACCACCAAACAAAAAAAGAAAACCCCTAATTTATAAATCCCCAAAATACACACCACCATACCTTTTCGAAGTCTTCTCACACAAATGGCAGGATAAAAAAGAGTAGTTAAACAACCAAAAATGAGCCGGCGCCAGCAAACGACGGTGGTTCGAATCAAGCTCTCTGCGGCGGATGTGTACGGAAAGAAGCTCGGGGAAGAAGAATTTGCAAGCAGCTTTTATTTTTATTTTTTAAAAGTAAACGATTTCATTTAATTTTCTCAATTTTTAGACAGAAAAATAAATTATTTTTATAATCAGTTCATTAAGGTTAAAAACGTCAATACACAACGACTTATGGCATTAGATTATGTTATGGCAGGCGAGATTTTTTTTTCTCCATTATGGCATATGAGCCCCGCGCTCATTCTTATAGGTATCGTAATAGCAAAAGTGTTTTTGGTCCATAGATTACACAAGATGACAAGATGTTTTTTCAGATTTGATTCAACTACAGTTAAGTTCGTAAAGAATTAAAGAATGCATACATATATTCAACAAGTAAACAGTATGATCAAACAAAGAGAACAAAATATTAGCTCTTAGAACTAGAAGCATTGTTGTTTGGAGGAGCAACACTACGTAGAAAAGAAGCACTCTTTGTGAGTTCTCGTAATGGCTTATCTGTAAATCTGATAAAGTTGTAAACAAAACCTCCGGCCATTATTCCGATGACAGGACCAATAATGTAAACCCAAATTCCTTTATACTTTCCCATCACTATCGCTGGTCCTAGACTTCTCGCTGGATTCATTGATGCTCCCGAAATAGGTCTAACAATAACCAAAACCAAAATTAATATTTCTCATTATATATGTGAATTATGTTTGTAGTTAAAATATATAAAACAAATTATTAAAGATTGACAAGTAATTAGCATGAAATATTCTTGTCAAACATGATGATATTGTGTATGTAAACGCAATATCAATGGTTAGTATTTCTAAACAGCTTTTCGTATTAATGCATTGTAAAAGAAAAAAAAAGTAAAATTAGTATTTTTTACCCGGCTACGAAGACGTTTAACATTATAGTCATCCCCACTGCAATTCCAGCTAATTCTCCAATCTGTCAAAAATATTGAAAAGAATAACAACATGAAAAACTTCCATTTGCATACTTTTCTTCTTATGACTATGGTTTTATTTTAATGTCAATAAATATTAGAATATGCACTAGTGGTTTTTTGTGTCAATAGATAAGAATATGCACATGGTTTATTTTAATTAATCATGTCACATATTTTGTGTCTATTTATATTCAATGAATTACCAGTATATGCATTAATAAGAAAAACAAAAGGGTGCCATAGAAAACACTAACCGCTCGACTATCGGTGGCAACGCCGGAGATGACAAACATGAGGAGGAATGAGATAATGATCTCCGCAACAAGCGCTCTTGCAGACGAATCAGCCGGAGTTGTTCCAAAGAAAGCTTCTGGTGTCACTTTGAACATTAGTCTCAGTGTCAAACTCGCTAGTAACGATCCTGCAAGTTGTGCACCTATATATGATGGTACCTACCCAAAACATTATACAATTATATTCTTTATTCAAATAATCAAATCCAATTGCGATAACATTTAATTGTTTCTGCTAATGCAAACACAAAAGAAAATATAGTTAACTATACATGCAAATTATAATCGTTATCGTCTAGTGTAGCCATTGATATGTTATACATGTTTTTTTTCCTTCACAAATGTAAACACACTACTTTTAGGTTTTTGAAACAATCTATAGGTCTTATTCAAAGAATAGATAAGAGAGTAGATAATGACCTGATACCAAGGAAACCGTCGGAAAATGGCGAAAGTGATGGTAACCGCAGGGTTAAAATGTGCACCAGAGATGTGACCAATAGAGTAAATCATGACCATAACGATGAGACCCCAAGTCACACATATCCCTGGAAACGTCACTTTTCCACCGTACAATACATTCACTACCACCACTCCACATCCAGAAAATATTATGAAATACGTCCCAATCATCTCTGCTATCAACTGTAACAGTTTATAAATAAAAAAAACATAAACTTATTATTTCAAAATAGGTTATTTTTGTGATTATAAGTCTGCAATAAAATAAATAAATTTGTTACCTTTTGGGTAAGGCAAACAATGCTGGGAGAAGTACATATGACTGTCTCTATTCCTCCATGGCAATTTTTGCCTTTACCTTCCTCAATTCTTGATATATGTTCTTCTTCGATTTCTTCACCGTGGGAAGTCATTTTTTGTTTTGATAACTTGTAAATCAAACCTTCTTGAAAATAGTTTCTTTTTACAGAATAAAAAAAAGAATGGAGAGTTTATAAATTGAAGAAATGAAAAATGAATATTTGTGTGGTTAGAGAATTTTGAGATTAAAGGGGCTTTATACATGTGAAACAGAAATTAGTTGAAACAATCACAAAAGGATTGGATTAAATTTAAATCTAATGAGTTGGAGTAACAAGCTTTGATTCGATGTAACAGATGAAAATTAGGATCAGACTTTGACAATATGTGGAGATTATTATAAAAATCGCTTAAGATTGGGATTAATTGATAAATCAAATATGGAGTTCCAGATTGTATTCCTTCAGTTACTGTGTCGACCTGTCAAAAGAGGATATATAACGAGGGGTCATAAATCGTAGGAGTGGTCCAATGACTCTAAACTTAAGAAAATATTTTTTTTAGGAAACTAGAATTTTAGGCAGTAGATATTATGGGGAAAATATTTATTCTGAATATAATATAAATCAAGTAATAATAGATATCACTAAATATTTTAAAGTGAAACAAAGCATCTTTAGTTGATAAATATTTTTTTTTTCTAATTTGAATATCCGATCATGCTTATATTGGTTCAACATAATTACATGATTCTGAACAAAATAAAAGATAGCTGAATGATGGTGATAAGTAACGATATCAGAACAAACAATTTTACATCATATAGAATCTGTTTTTAACGTGAATTAACCTATAAACTTATTACAAATGATGATCTTATATATCAAGACATAACGAATGACTCCACAATGGTCTTATTTTGTCCGTGGACCACAAAAAAGTATACACTGTCTTATCTTATTTTAAGGTGGCACACTGGCATTAGACGAAAGCTTTTGTTGGTTTTTGCAACTCCCATTTTCTCAAAATTGCCTTTTCAGATAATTTCTAAATTTGAGTTTCTTGATGGAACAAATGTCTGCTGTTAGAACAGCGTTTTGTTTCAACTATTTTGTGAAACTAAAAAGAGGACATTGTCGAGCTAAAAATTTGTGTCAGGGCCTTGTCTTTCTGATTGTGTGGACTGTGGAGAATGCAATGTTCACTTAATATATATGTTTAGTAAAAGTGCTTTGAAGCTTGGTGTTGCCAAGTCTTAATAGCATTATAAGAATGTCAAATGGTTTTCTTTTTGTTACAGCATTTACAACAATTTTGTTATCATACAAAAACCTCTAAAATTTAAATATAAAATCATACCAAGTCATCTCCTCTCTAATATTATACTTTTCTAAAATTCCAAAACCTCGTAAGTTTATTTGACTATCTTTAGTCCACAAATTCTTAAAAATCCCTAGTCCAATACTCCCCACAAGAAAACATTCTGTTATATCTTATTTTTAAATTTAATCAAGAAATGGAGGAGATATCTTCTTTAGAATAGATTCAACTAAAATTAAATACGTAAAAGAATGAAGAATGTAACAAAAAATGTATACAAACTCTTCAACAAGAAAACAGACAAAACAAGAAAAAAAGAGAAAAAAAAAAGATTAACTCTTAGAAGAAGAAGCTTTGTGTTTTGGAGAAACCGAACGGAGGAAAGAACCACTCCTAGTGAGTTCTCTAAGTGGCTTATCTGTAAATCTTATAAGGTTGTAAACAAAACCTCCGGCCATAATTCCGACGAGTGGACCAACAATGTAAATCCATATTCCTTTATATACTCCCATCACAATTGCTGGTCCTAGACTTCTTGCTGGATTCATTGATGCTCCCGAAATCGGTCTAATAATAATCAAAATAAAGTTAAAATCAAAATTGTAGTAGTATATGAATAAGTTGTATGTGAACTGAAGTAAAGAAATGTGTTTTACCCAGCCACGAAGACATTCAACATTATAGTCATCCCCACTGCAATTCCAGCTAATTCTCCAACCTGTTACTAGAAAAGAAATAAAGAACAATCCAACAACATAAGAACTTCCATTTTGCATATTTTGTCCTTATGACCGGTTTTTTCCTGGTTTTTAGGGCAATAGATATTAGAATATGCACTAGTAAGTTCAACTGAAACAGATTTGACCATTATAAATAGGTTAAGACTACCTCGCAGAATAACAAAATCAACCATAAATTTTTTACTAATCATAATATTTTACAAAACAACAATTTTATGTTCATATATTCTTTAATTCTGCCAGATTAATGACTGCGTTAAAAATATGTCCCTTAGAATCTTAGATAATTCCTATTTCATTATGCTTAACCATTTTTGTTTGCTAGAAATAATTTTGTATAATGAAATAGCAAGAAAAGAAAGACAGAGCGATATAGAAAAATACTAACCGCACGATTATCAGTGGCAACGCCGGAGATAACAAACATAAGAAGGAATGAAATAATGATCTCTGCTACGAGCGCTCGTGCTGACGAATCAGCCGGAGTTGTTCCGAAGAAAGCTTCTGGTGTCACTTTGAACATTAATCTCAGTGTCAAACTCGCTAGTAGTGATCCCGTAAGTTGTGCACCTATATACAATGGTACCTGCCCAAAACATTATACAAAAGTTAGTACTTGAAACATTAGAAAGCTTATATAAAAGAAGAGATAGAGAGTAGATACCTGATACCAGGGAAACCGCCGAAAAATGGCAAAAGTGACGGTAACCGCAGGGTTAAAATGTGCACCGGAAATGTGACCGGTAGAGTAAATCATGACCATAACAATGAGACCCCAAGTTACACAAATCCCCGGAAATGTAATTGTTCCACCGTACAAAACATTCACTACCACCACACCACATCCGGAGAATATTATGAAATATGTCCCAATCATCTCTGCTATCAACTGTAATCAATTATGGGGAAAAAAAATCCATAAACCAATTCGTCCAAAAATATTTATTATCATCATCAATATGCAATAAACCAATTTTTTTTTTAACCTTTTGTGTAAGGCAAACAATGCTGGGAGAAGTACATATGACTGTCTCAATTCCTCCATGGCAATCTTTGCCTTTGCCTTTCTCAATTCTTGATATTTGTTCTTCTTCGAGTTCTTCAACAAGCGACGTCATTTCTTTTCTTTTTTTTCCTATAAATTTAAAAATAAATATATCTTTGTCTTTTGAAAAAAAAGTGGTGTTGAGAGTTTTTTTATTTGGGGACAAAGGACAATGAAAGTTTGTGGTTAAGAGAAATTGGGGATTAAAGAATTTTTATACATGTGAAAAACAAACTAGTTTTGAAAAAATAACAGAAGGATTGGAGTTTACTAATGAGTTGGAATGATGGAGCTGTGATTGGATGTAAGAGATGAAAAATAGGATGAGACTTTTTCTCAAAAAAAAAAAAAGGATGAGACTTTAAATTCATGTGGGGATAGGTAAGAAATTGACTAAGATTGGTACTGAATACTAAATAATGAGTCAAATATAGAGTTCCATATTTGTAGGAGCCATTGTCTTTCTTCAATTACTTGTTAAAAGCAAGTTTCACTTTCTACGTTGACAAAAATAATATCTATATATGAAACAAAAATTATGGGCCGAATATAAAGTCATTAGAAGCACATGTTTGGAAATTGAAAATCTACCCAAAGATAAGACACTTTATGGCAAGCAATTTCTGGGTGTCTTTCGGTATCATCTAGGCTATGCACCCGTGGAATACAATGTAACACATAATGTGCAAGGTGTGGAGCAGAGGAAGAAACAATAAATCATGCTCTATTTAAGTGTCTTCCTGCTTTACAAATATGGATCTTATCCCAAATCTCAACACCACAATTGTTTTTCCAATGACATCAGTTTATGCAAATTTTGATCATCTATTTTGGAGATTACCAAAGGAGACACAAAATACACAATTTCTGTGGATCGCATGGTACATCTGGAAAGCAAAGAAACCGAAGCGGCCTTATGGAAGGAGGCGCAAATATCCGAAGCAAACACAACTCTCATTAACAATTGCAATCCCCCGATATATTCAATATCTGAGAGTTATGAAGACTAATGGTGTTATATTGATGGTTCTTGGAAAGAAATGGATTTAAAAACAGGATTAGGGTGGTACTATTTTAAGGAAAGTACTATGGACAAAATAATGGGAGCGCAAAGTGTAAGACTTACACCATTGCATGCGGAGTTAAAGGCCTTTATGTAGGCTATGCATTGCATGATATAGAATCAGAAGACGGCAGTAGCTTTTGCAAGAGACTGTTAAGAGTTGGTGAAGATGGTGTTTACATCCGAAGAATGGCCAGCATTTGCTTTACACTTGGAGGAGATTGTGAAGATGAAGGATAAATTTAGTCTTTTTTCTGTAACATATATTCCACGTGCGAAAAACTCGAAGGTGGACAACTTAGCAAGAAGTGCTCGTGTCAACCCTCAAGACGCTATATATGTAAACTTGATACTTAGCCAAACTGTTTTAGGTATTAAGGTTGTCGAAAAAAAAGAAAAAAATATGAAACAAAAATTGTAGGAGTGCCAATCTAGTAAATCCGTAGCTAATCTGACTACTAATTTTATGAAAATTAGAGTAGAATACTATAGCTGATTACTTTTGTAAAGTATTTCTTTAAGAAAATAATACAATAAAATATTTTTTTTAAGATATTCTTTGAAAACAACGTGTTTAAAATATCAAAATTCAAATAAGAAAAAACCTAATGTTATAAAAAGATCATAACTGAAAATAATGTGTGATAAATGTTGAAAAAATGCCATGCTGTTGGATAATGGAAGAAAAGTTAAAGAAAATAATAAAAATCATATATATAAAAGAAGGGTTTTACTCTCTCTTTATTGGACCATTTGGCAATTCCTTAATTTTATAAAAGAAATATTATTTAACTTAATTACACAACTAGAGAACTTAATTACACCTCACACATATATATATATCAAATGTAACTCCCAAATTCTCTAAAAAACCACCATCTAAAAACTAAAAAAATACAGTCAAATAAAGAAAAACAAATCGCCTACACAATGCTTGATCATATTAAAACCATGTCAAAATTGACTTCCAAATTATTTGAAAAAAGAATTTCAATTACACAATTAACAGAAAAATAGAAAAAGTTTAGCGATTACACAATACCACTAACTCAACTATAAAAATACTTTCCAAAAAAAAAAATTGTTAGAAATCCATCTTACCCACTTACCACCATTAAAAAAAATCATTTTAAAATATTTTTTTATTTTTAGTCAAAAAGACAACTCATTTAACTACATTCAATTTGTACATTTACTAGACATTTATTCATATTCAATACTGTATTATTTGATCGAAATATAGGAAAAAGTAACATGTGGTCTTTACTCAGAATTTAATGAGAAGCTAAAGGCTGAGTAAGTGTTATTCTAACTTATGATTAAAACAAGAAACTCTTCATATCTTAAGTATTATTATTTGAGAAGGACAATATAAAAATAACCTTCATTTGATGTGTGATTTACAAGAGTGTCATACTGATGTGTCATCATAAGAAAGCTTCTCAAAACACATATAAAAAAATGCTTGCTTTACTAGAGTAATTATATCACATACCATTAGCATTAATTTGGTTAGAGATTAGTATATATTAATTATATATTTAATACTCAATATTTAATTTGTAAACATATTCTTTCTCTATCTATTTCTTAATAACATATTTATAACTATTTAATACATAATATTACTTATATTACTAAACATTATATTTTGTTATATCAGTTTTATTTTATCTTAATTTTGTTAAAAAATAATAATCACATTATCCATTTAATCTAAAATTTTAATCATATTATAATTTATTTTTTTAATATCAAAAGCAAAATATCTTAGTCTTATGTTGAACCGGTTAGATAGAACGTATTAATCCAATTTAGTATATTCAAATGTGTAATTTCATTCATATAAAAAATACTATTAAAGTTAATTATAAAAATACTATTAAACTTAATTATAAAAATACTATTAAAGTTAATTATAGAACCAATTATCATCTAGTGATTTTATTACAAAATAAATGTAATTATAACCATTATTTGTAATTGCATAATCAACGCATAAATTTATAATTATAAATATTAGTTAATATTTTTAGTTTTATATATATATAAATATATTGTATCCAATAAAAAATTTTGAATTAATATTTACCCCGCACAGGGGTGTGGGTAATCACCTAGTGTCACAATTATTTGATATAAATAATAGTTTTCCTTTAACTAAAAGTCTAGAACACACAAATTGGTCCTTTTTTTTATGTTCATACAAAATATAGTACATTTCTATTTCACTTTGCCCAAAAAAATTTGTGTAAGTTCAAATTTGTGAGGTTAGAGATGATAGCAAGTCAACTCATATAGGTAAATGAAAATTTTACTTATTAAAAATTCTTTTTTAATTTGTGCAATATTTCTTTTTTTTTTAACATTATTCTTCCAATTTGTTTACAGAGATCAACATATGCAGACTAAAATTGGTTTTTTCACATATAGAACTTGCAAAAGCGTATATGGTTTGCAAAATATCTTAGTCTTATGTTGAACCGGTTAGAGAGAACGTATTTAATCCAATTTAGTATATTCAAATGTGTAATTTCATTCATATAAAAAATACTATTAAAGTTAATTATAAAAATACTATTAAACTTAATTATAAAAATACTATTAAAGTGTTGTGAAAACTTAGAAACTTTATTAATCACTGGAATGTATATATAGAGTACATAGGGAATCTAGGTTAAGTACAATGCCCTGATGGGCCTAATGGGCCGGTATAAGAGTCCATATATGATATGTGTTATAACACTCCCCCTTGGACGAGTGAACCGGGTCAGCTACTCAATCGGGATCTCGATAATGCGCTGGGGAATGTTGCCTCATTAAAACCTTACCAGGAAAAACCCAGTGGGACAAAACCATGGTGAAGGAAAAAGAGTACAACACGCATTACTCCCCCTGATTGTAGCATCACTGCAGATCTCTAAGTCTATACATTCCTATCTGTTTGACGAGCTTCCGGTGTGTTGAAGTAGGCAATGATTTGGTGAAGAGGTCAGCTGAATTCTCACTGGATCGGACCTGCTGAACGCTGAGAGTGCCGTCCTTCTGCCAGTCTGAGGTTGAGAAGAACTTCGGTAGAATGTGCTTCGTCCGATCTCCTTTGATATATCCTTCCTTGAGCTGAGCTATGCATGCCGCGTTGTCTTCATACATCACCGTGGGCTGTGTGTCTTCGTCCATACCACAATCTCTGCGGATGTGCTGAGTTATGGAGCGCAGCCAGACGCATTCCCTACTAGCCTCATGAATGGCTAGGATTTCAGCATGGTTTGATGAAGTGGCAGTGAGTGTCTGCTTCATTGATCTCCAAGAGATGGCTGTTCCTCCATGCGTAAAAACGTAGCCAGTTTGAGACTTGGCAGTGTGCGGATCTGATAGATATCCTGCATCGGCGAAGCCGACTAACCCATCTTTATTTTGGTTAATATAGAAGAGTCCTAAGTCTTGAGTACTTCGAAGGTATCTTAGGAGATGTTTTATACCGTTCCAGTGCCTCTGAGTTGGAGATGAACTATATCGAGCGAGGAGGTTCACGGCGAAACATATGTCTGGTCTAGTGTGACTAGCCAGGTACATTAACGCTCCTACAGCACTGAGGTATGGCTTTTCAGGACCAAGGATTTCTTCATCATCCTTTTTGGGACCAAGAGGGTCATCACTTAAGCTTCTAACTACCATTGGGCTGGTCAATGGGTGAGCTTGGTCCATATTAAATCGCTTGAGTACCTTTTCGATATAAGCCGATTGATGCACAAGGATTCCTCCTTTGATGTACTCAAGTTGTAATCCCAAACAGTACTTTGTTTTGCCTAGGTCTTTCATTTCGAATTCTGCTTTTAAGCAGTCGACTGTTTGGGAGATCTCACCAGATGTTCCGAGGATGTTTAGATCATCCACGTATACTGCTATGATTACAAATCCTTTGTTTGAGTACTTCTTGATGAAGATGCATGGACTGATGGGGTCATTTTTGTAGCCTTCTTTGATGAGGTAATCGCTGAGGCGGTTGTACCACATACGCCCACTTTGTTTCAGTCCATACAAGGATTTGTTCAGCCTGATGCAGTATTGATCTCGAGATGCATTTTTGTCTTTTTGCCATCTGGGAGTCTCATATATATTTCGTTTTCCAGGGGCCCATAGAGATATGCGGTTACAACATCCATTAACCGCAGATCAAGATTTTCTCTTATGGCCAGACTTATGAGGAATCGGAATGTTGTTGCATCCACCACTGGAGAATAAGTCTCCTCATAATCGATTCCGGGTCTCTGTGAGAATCCTTGTGCTACAAGCCGTGCTTTGTATCGAACGACTTCACCGAGTTCGTTCCTTTTGCGCACAAAGACCCATTTGTGGCCCACTGGCTTGATGTGTGATGGGGTCCGGATGATCGGACCGAACACGTTTCTGAGTTTGAGACTCTTTAACTCCACGTTTATGGCTTCTTTCCATTTTAGCCAATCTGTTCGATGTGTACACTGTGTTATTGACGTGGGTTCTAGATCCTCTTGCGTGAACGCAACATCAAGTGCTACTTTGTATGCAAAGAGTGCATTTAAGTCGACTTCTTTTCGATTCCATTGTATTCCGGACATATTGTAATTGATGGAGATCTCATTGTTATCTTCTGAACCTGGAGATTCGGCGTCCCGAACTTCCATTGAGGGTTCATTAGATTGAGTCTCAGCCGCGGCTATGTCTGATATTGCAGGAATCCCGGTTTCGGTTATTGCACCTTTCTTTGATTTCCGGGGATTCTTATCTTTGGAACCGAGAGGTCTGCCCCGTTTGAGACGTGGTGCAGACTCTGTAGCAACTTGGGTCTGTCCCGTTGGGACAGCTATTCGTACTGGTGCATTACAAGCTGGGATGTACGATTTGGTTATTTTGGTCGGGTCAGCAAAGGAATCTGGCAATTGATTAGCTAGCTTTTGATAATGAATAATCTTTTGGATCTCTGAATCACATTCTAGAGTCCGAGGATCTTGCCAATTTAATGATGTTTGATTCCATGAAAGATCTTTGACCAGCTTGTTTGTCTCACCACCTAAAGAGGGATATACCGATTCATCGAATTGGCAATCCGCATATCTGGCCTTGAAGAGATCTCCAGTGGTTGGCTCGAGATATCTTATGATGGTGGGAGAGTCAAAACCAACATATATTCCCATCCTTCTTTGAGGTCCCATTTTGGTTCGATGTGGTGGAGCAATGGGTACATATACTGAACACCCAAATGTTTTGAGATGGGAGATGTCTGGCTCATGACCCGAGAGTAGTTGGGATGGGGAATATTTGTGTTCACTAGATGGCCGGATGCGTATGAGTTCAGCAGCATGTAATACTGCATGTCCCCATGCTGAGACCGGGAGCTTTGATCTCATGAGTAATGGTCGGGCTATCCATTGAATGCGTTTAATGAATGATTCAGCCAATCCATTTTGAGTATGGACATGTGCTACAGGATGTTCCACGGTTACCCCCATGGCCATACAGTAGTCATTAAACGCTTGTGAGGTAAATTCACCAGCATTGTCAAGGCGGATAGACTTTAGTGGGAAGTCAGGGAAATGGGCCCGCAATTTTATGATTTGGGCCAAGAACCTAGCGAAGGCTTGGTTCCGAGAGGACAAGAGACAAACATATGACCAACGGGTCGATGCGTCTATAAGGACCATGAAGTACCGGAATGGTCCGGAAGATGGATGTATAGGTCCACAGATATCGCCCTGGATTCTTTCTAGGAAATGAAGTGTTTGTTTAGAGATTTTAACTGGTGAAGGCCGAGTGATCAATTTGCCTTGAGAACAAGCTGTGCACATGAGGTGTTGAGGATAAGCTCGGTTTTCTTTGAGGGTATGCCCTTGAGAGTTTTGAATTAGTTTACGCATCATATTTGCACCGGGATGACCGAGCCGGTCGTGCCAAATAGTATAATCAGTAAACCGGGCTTTGAGAGTGGTATTAGCTTCAATCATACTGACTTTAGCATGGTAAAGTCCAGTAGAGAGCGCGGGTATGGTTTCGAGGATTTGTTTATGGCCGTCTACGGTTTTAGTGACTAGGAGGGATTCTTTGTTCCCTTGACCTTGGGTTTCTATGTGGAAACCATTCTGTCTTATATCCTTGAAGCTCAGAAGATTTCTCTTCGAACTAGGAGAATATAGAGCATCTGGTATTTCAAGTTGTGTGCCATTTGATAGCAACACATAGGCATGGCCATATCCTTCGATAAGGTTTGAGGGACCCGCGATGGTGCTAATATTTGCGGTTTGATAGGTTAGGTTTATGAAGTAACTTTTGTTTCTTAAGATAGTGTGGCTGGATCCACTATCTACGACTATGGTTTCCATTTGCTGGTGTGCTTCATTATGAATAGAAGATAGAATTCAGTATTGAGGAATTCAGAAAATGTGATAAATCATAAAGTAAAGCAGTGTCTGAGAATAAAGGCAAATGGAAAAAAAAAATGAAACAAATCCCAAAATGAAAAAAATAAAAGACAAAATCAAATTGTATCAGAGTTTCAGATGATTGAATTAATCGAGGAGATCAGCTGTTTCATAGTCCATGGGGTCGGTCTGCTCGTTTGTGGTGTTCTCATCATCAAGGAGGTCGTCACCTTCCAGGTTAGCAGCATCGACTGGCTGAGTCATGTTGGCTTCAGCAGGAGCTTTTCCGTACTTCTGGTATAGATCGCAGTGGATCTTGGGGGTGCGACATTGCTTTGTTGGGTGGTTGAACATCCCACATCTGGTACAAGCAGAGTGATCGGGGTTGGTGTAGCGGGTCCGCTTGGTGATGCCTCGACCACGACCAGGACCATAACTGAGGTTAGGTCGGTTGCCACGACCATGTCCGCGTCCACGTCTTCCACGTCCATGTCCTCGGCCATTACCACGTCCATTACCACGTCCACGGCGGTGATCTGAGGATCTATCGGGTTGAACATGGTAGGACTCTTGACGAGAAGCTGGGACAGGAGCCGATCCCGGGGGCCTCATAGCGCTGTTCCTCATAAGCAGCTGGTTATTCTTCTCAGCGAGGAGAAGACAGGACAACAAGTCTTCGTACAATGTGTGTTTCATTGCACGGTATTGTTGTTGGAGCACAACATTCTCTGTGCTGAATGTGGATAATGTTTTCTCGAGGAGATCATTATCTGTCACATCCTCGCCACAGAGTTTCCGGATGGCAACAATACGAAAGAGTTCGTTGTTGTAATCATCTACGGATTTGTAGTCCTGGAACCGAAGGTTCTTCCAGTCGAAATCTGCCTGAGGCAACTGGACCATTTTCTGATGGTCATATCGCTTTTTCAGCGCTTGCCACAATTCAAGTGGATTCTCAAGAGTGAGATATTGCTGCTTAAGGCTCGGGGCTAGATGATGGCGTATGTGACATATCGCCTGAGACTGTCCCTTACGGGATGCGGTGTTACCGTCGGTAATACACGCATCGAGTTCTTTCGATGCAAGGAACAGGCGCATGTCTAGGGCCCACTCGAGGTAGTTATCCCCGGAGACGTGAAGGGCCTCGAATTCACATTTCTGAATGTTTGACATCTGAAACATGAGATTGATTTTGTTAGGGATTGTTTTGAGAAAATTTTGAATGCTGATGATGAAACTTTCTATTTTGAGAATATTTCTATTTTAGGAAAGTTTCTAAATTTGGAAAGTTTCTAATTTGGGTAATTTTCTAAATGAGGAAAGTTTCTATGTCGGGAAAATTTCTATATGAGGAAAGTTTTTATATGAGGAAACTTTCTATTAGAGGGAACTTTCTTGGAAATAGTAAATTTTAAAGGGTATGGTTTTAGTTACCCCCAACATGATGTCGGTTTAATAGCTGTGATTTAATCGGTTAAAGCCGAATATAATTTCGGTTAATGAGAACCAGGTTTAGCCGGTTTTAGGCGGTTTAGGAGGAACCCTAGGGGAGCCGAATATGATTAGGGTTTTATCTAGGGTTTTAACGGTTTGGAAAACATATTTTGGATGTGATTTCGAGATCTATAGGATCTGTGGTCGATGGTTTTAATAATTTCACAAGGACAACAAAGAAATCACGTGAAAAGGACTAGGGTTTAAGCATTATGACTTACGATTTTGAAGATTACAAAATTGTGAATCAAGCTTAGGATTTAGGGTTTATTTTCTTAGTTTATTCAATCAAGTGTTTCAAGCAAGAGAATCAACAATCAAATAAGCTGCAACAAGCTTATTAAACATGAAGAAAATCGAATAGGTTTATGCCATAAACATGGCCAAAAACGGTTGTTAGGTTTTTGTAGATTAGGGTTTTATAAAACGAGTTTAAAACCTTTGAACATGCATAAACTTGTAATTTAAACAATCAATCAACAAGTTATCAATCAATCATCAGAGTATCAAACACTTTCAATCAATTAGAGATCGATTTTTTTTTTATAGGGTTTTGAAGTGTTTAAACAACAGGTTCTATGGCTCTCAGTTTTAGAAGATACCTTTTCCACCTTTGGATTTCTGACAGGCTAATGAAACTGGGAGCTAATAGACCTCAGTTAGCCGCTACAAATTCCAAGGATTGATCACCAAAACTGGAGAAGCTGCTGGTTGAAGAAGGAAAAACTCGGATCTGGTTTTTTTTTTTTTTTTCTCGGTTGATCGTCGTGTACTGTAAGTGTGCGTGAGGGCGCGTACGACGTTGGATCGACAAACGGTTTTCACCAGTAGATTCGTCTCGTCGAGGGCTTCGATTTGATATGTAGATCGTCTTCTGGTTCCTCACGGTTTGGAAGATATGCGTCTTTTAAGTTTCGACTTGCTTTTAGGGTTTTGGTGGTGGCCGGATTTATTAGGGTTTTTCGCTCAGAGAGTCTTATCGTGCTGATAACGTGTTGTGAAAACTTAGAAACTTTATTAATCACTGGAATGTATATATAGAGTACATAGGGAATCTAGGTTAAGTACAATGCCCTGATGGGCCTAATGGGCCGGTATAAGAGTCCATATATGATATGTGTTATAACATAAAGTTAATTATAGAACCAATTATCATCTAGTGATTTTATTACAAAATAAATGTAATTATAACCATTATTTGTAATTGCGTAATCAACGCATAAATTTATAATTATAAATATTAGTTAATATTTTTAGTTTTATATATATATATATATTGTATCCAATAAAAAATTTTGAATTAATATTTACTCCGCACAGGGGTGCGGGTAATCACCTAGTGTCACAATTATTTGATATAAATAATAGTTTTCCTTTAACTAAAAGTCTAGAACACACAAATTGGTCCTTTTTTTTATGTTCATACAAAATATAGTACATTTCTATTTCACTTTGCTCAAAAAAATTTGTGTAAGTTCAAATTTGTGAGGTTAGAGATGATAGCAAGTCAAGTCTTATAGGTAAATGAAAATTTTACTTATTAAAAATTCTTTTTTAATTTGTGCAATATTTCTTTTTTTTTTAACATTATTCTTCCAATTTGTTTACAGAGAACATATGCAGACTAAAATTGGTTTTTTCACATATAGAACTTGCAAAAGCGTATATGGTTTTCAAAATATCTTAGTCTTATGTTGAACCGGTTAGAGAGAACGTATTAATCCAATTTAGTATATTCAAATGTGTAATTTCATTCATATAAAAAATACTATTAAAGTTAATTATAAAAATACTATTAAACTTAATTATAGAACCAATTATTATCTAGTGATTTTATTACAAAATAAATGTAATTATAACCATTATTTTAATTGCATAATCAACGCATAAATTTACAATTATAAATATTAGTTAATATTTTTTAGTTTTATTTATATATATTGTATCAAATAAAAAATTTTGAATTAATATTTACTTCGCACAGGGGTGCGGGTAATCACCTAGTGTCACAATTATTTGATATAAATAATAGTTTTCCTTTTACTAAAAGTCTAGAACACACAAATTGGTCCTTTTTTTTATGTTCATACAAAATAGAATAAATTCCTATTTCACTTTGCCCAAAAAAAATTGTGTAAGTTCAAATTTGTGAGGTTAGAGATGATAGCAAGTCAAGTCTTATAGGTAAATGAAAATTTTACTTATTAAAAATTCTTTTTTAATTTGTGCAATATTTGTTTTTTAAAAAATGCTTTTGCAAGTTCTATATGTGAAAAAACCAATTTTAGTCTGCATATGTTGAACCAGTTAGATAGAACGTATTAATCCAATTTAGTATATTCAAATGTGTAATTTCATTCATATAAAAAATACTATTAAAGTTAATTATAAAAATACTATTAAACTTAATTATAGAACCAATTATTAGCTAGTGATTTTATTACAAAATAATGTAATTATAACCCATTATTTTTAATTGCATAATCAACGCATAAATTTACAATTATAAATATTAATTAATATTTGTTAGTTTTATTATATATATTGTATCAAATAAAAAATTTTGAATTAATATTTACCCCACACAGGGGTGCGGGTAATCACCTAGTGTCACAATTATTATATAAATAATAGTTTTCCTTTTACTAAAAGTCTAGAACACACAAATTGGTCCTTTTTTTTATGTTCATACAAAATAGAGTAAACTCCTATTTCACTTTGCCCAAAAAAATTTGTGTAAGTTCAAATTTGTGAGGTTAGAGATGATAGCAAGTCAAGTCTTATAGGTAAATGAAAATTTTACTTATTAAAAATTCTTTTTTAATATGTGCAATATTTCTTTTTTTTTAAAATGCTTTTGCAAGTTTTATATGTGAAAAAACCAATTTTAGTCTGCATATGTTGAACCAGTTAGATAGAACGTATTAATCCAATTTAGTATATTCAAATGTGTAGTTTCATTCATATAAAAAATACTATTAAAGTTAATTATAAAAATACTATTAAACTTAATTATAGAACCAATTATTAGCTAGTGATTTTATTACAAAATAAATGTAATTATAACCATTATTTTTAATTGCATAATCAACGCATAAATTTACAATTATAAATATTAGTTAATATTTTTTAGTTTTATTTATATATATTGTATCAAATAAAATTTTGAATTAATAATTACCCCGCACAGGGGTGCGGGTAATCACCTAGTGTCACAATTATTATATAAATAATAGTTTTCCTTTTACTAAAAGTCTAGAACACACAAATTGGTTCTTTTTTTTTATGTTCATACAAAATAGAGTAAATTCCTATTTCACTTTGCCCAAAAAAATTTGTGTAAGTTCAAATTTGTGAGGTTAGAGATGATAGCAAGTCAAGTCTTATAGGTAAATGAAAATTTTACTTATTAAAAATTCTTTTTTAATTGTGCAATATTTCTTTTATTTTTCTTAACATTATTCTTCCAATTTGTTTAGAGAGATCAACATATGCAGACTAAAATTGGTTTTTTCACATATAGAACTTGCCAAAGCGTATATGGTTTGCAAGATTTTTATTAAAAGCAAAAGAGATTGTTTCTATGGGATATGTTTGAAGTGGAATCATCAATTGTATGTTGGAATCATATGAGAAATGATGTTCTATATATACTCTAATTCTGAGTGTTTAATTTTATTCTTATATGATTCTTTCTTATTTGATTTTTTTTTATTATTATTATGTGATCATATGAATTGTTTGTCTCTGATAATATGAATTTTCATCTACCGATAATTCAGAAATTTTATGTTTAAATATTATTTCTCCATTTTCTTCAGGAGTATGAGTGGAAATGTAAATTGTTATTTTTGCTTCTACTATAAAATATTTTATATATTATGTGTAATGTAACCATTACCTTAAATCTAAATTACAAAACAGTCTACAGTACAAGTATATTTAATCATTATGAATTGCTGTTTTTAATGATATATGAATTTTAATCTACCATTAATTTATACCATCTATATATCTTATTTAATTTTCTCTTATCATATCAAATATATCAAATATGTATTTAGGAAAATATAAATTGGCCACTTTGATATACAATGGCGAAGAAATATAACGCAAGTAAGGAGGAAATTGATAATTTTTTTTAGATAATGACAAGAGTTACAGTTTTTAAAATCAGCTTTGAGGATTTTTTGTTTACATTTAATATTCCTTTAATGCGTATGCAATGTTTCTAAGTATAACAAAAATCATATGATCTTAAGATCTTCGCCAATGATCTTTAAATTATACACGTGTATTAGAAATCCATTAACTTATCATGCTCATCTAAGCAGGATATATAATCTTAAGATCAGTTGTAAAGTACCAGTTTTAATACACGTGTTTTACTATAGACATACACAATTATTACAGTTATAACAATTATTTCTAATCAAAAAAATATTTCTAATCACAAATCCAGTTATGTAAAAAATAATTCAAGTAAATTGGAGGGTTTTTTGGTATACAAAAACTCTTCAATTGGAAAAATAGATTTTTGAAAAAGTTAAAAAAATGTATAAAGTTCTATACTTGATCTTGATATAAATCAAAGCCCTTTATCAACTCCATCGAATTTTGCTCGTATTACATATATATCAACAATCCATCATCTAATGTGCATATATAATTTAATGTAACTGAAATTAAATGCAGAAAATACTGTAAATGGTAAAGTCTATGAATTCTAGATATAGTGAAACTACATTGTATTCTACTACAAACTAATCAAATACAAAGTAATACAAAATCACATAATACACAATTCACGCATCGTGTGGACAATCATCTAGACATCTATTATATAAAAACTCAGTTGAGCCTCACAAGCTTGACACATCAGTACTCATTTTTATGACACATCAGCTCACTTATTTATTATTAAAAAAACTAAATTAAAACTAATTATTTTTATAGTCATTTTCCCTATAATTTGATTATTTATTATGATGGCTTTTTGACTTCAGCTTTTGATGTCTCCTATTCTTAATGACGCTTCAAACATTGTTAATATGAAGATTTTTTTCTTCTAAATGTTTCAACGCATATATGTAGGAGAAAAAAAGAAGAAAAGAAGTAAAGATTATCTCTACTTTACAGCTTTAAATTGAAACTTATGCAGGTTTCTATGTAGAAGCCTACGACAATAAACGTTGTCCACAGATCCACAGTTTTAGATCTATTTCTTGGTTACGGTCAGAGACATTGATGGTAACACTCAATTGTGTTCGTTTAAAGGAGAAGAAGAACTCTCCTTTTTTTTACTTTACTGTTTGAATGTTAATTTGCTACATACATTTCTCAATTATGGTGACAATGAACTTATGAAAGATGATTAGCTACTATGAGAATTACTGATAATTTTTTTTACCTTGCTTATTTGGGTTCTCAAAAGAGAAATTTGCAACTAATTTAATTTTTTGTTACTAAACATTTTTTGACTTTATGATCATTAAAAAAGAAAAAAATTCTTACTATGACTTTTCATATTCGGTTATTAGGGAATCTATAGGGGTTCGCTTAATGGAGGGAAGATGATCAATTATATTGGCAAATGCTTAGCGTTATATTTCCAAGTTGATGATGCAGTGATCTTCCTAACATGCATGGAAATCAAAGTAAACAAGCGCTGGAAACAAGCAAGGAAAAAATGAAACATTTGTTTAGGTAAGTTAACGATAATTAACACGCACTGAATTTAGTAAACTTGAGTAAGCTTTACAAAAAAGTAAAAATTCGCTAATGGTTTGTTCTTCTAGGTTGAATTTAATTCACATAACAGAAAAAGAAGAAGTCTCTACCATAAGATGGGTGGTATAATGATCATGTAAACTACTCTGATTTGAAGAACTATTTGATGCCGCAAATTTCTTTGTGTTTGAATAATCATGAGAATTATCTTACTACTTTTGATACCAGTAAAAAAAATTATAGATTACATATCTAGATTTGATGGATTCTCATATCTAGATTTGTTTATGATGTTCTTAAAAAAAAACTGATGTAGTCTTAAAAGAAGAAATTAACGGTTTTTAGTAGAAGAAAGTTTAATAAGCTTTTTGAAGACAAAAGAAAAAACCAGTATAAAAACCAACCAAAATAAAAACACCTTAAAAAAATATGTAAAAAACTAACAAAAAAACAATAAATTTATTAAAAAAAAGAGCCAGTAAAAAAGTTAACCAAAACCAGAACACCTTAAGAAAATAAGTAAAACTAATTTTTTCTACATGAATATCTAAAAACAACCAAAATCTAAATTTAATTAAGTTTTAAGCATTAAATAAATAATAATTAAAAAAGCAACCCACGCATTTGCGTGGGTAATTTTCTAATATATGTTGGGCCATTTGGCACTATCATTTTTCTTTAAAACAAAATTATTTCATTTAAACTACACAACTAAATTACATTAAATTTTTAAAAAAAAAAACCTACATTGAAGTCATTCAACTCATGCAAAAACAATTGAAGTCATTCAACTCATGCAAAAAACCATGTAACATCTGTGACATTTTTCTCTAGAAAAAAAAAGAAAAACACACACACAAATTAAAACCATATTTAAATTAATCAACCACATGTAATATATATATATATATATATATATATTGATCTTTTTTTCTTAACTATATATCATATATGAATAATTGGCTATTTAACTAAACTAATGATGTCAAATAAAACGTATGAAATTAAAACCACATGTAAATAACTAAATCACATATATAAAGGAATGTTGCATTGTCTCTCAATTATTTCACTGAACTTTAAAAACAAATCATATATAAAACTACATTTTCCATCTTAATGACCAAAATTAAAAATACCATAACTCATAAACAAACCCCTTGACAAAAGCAACGCAATTGTGGAAATAAGGTAATATATATCATTTAGCTTAATTGGTTATGAATTAATAATAGGCTTAAATATAATTTTATTTGTGGTTACGAAATTAGTTGATTTATCTTGAATGTTTTTGCATTAGTATGATTAGTTGTTCTTTCCACAACAGTTACAAAATCAGTTCTTAGATATTTCTTCTGAATTAATATGATTAATCGTCTTCAATTCCAGAAATTTAATTGTCTTCACTTTTGAGTTCTTCCCATGTAACGACAAAATTATATAGTCATTGAGAGTTTTTTTTGAATAATATTAATATTAATTGTCCAATTAAACCCTACATTAATTTCAGTGATTCTAACATATGTAACATTAGATTGACACTAAATTTGGTGCATTAAGCACACTAATAAATAAAATTAATAAAAAATTATCCTAATTAAACTTTTAAAGCTAAATATACCACTGTATATATATATATATGTATTGCAAGTTCATCATTTCTTTCACTACTCTCAAACCACATGCCATTTTAAAACAACAATGCATGGACAAGAGCTAAACTATTTACATTTTTTTTGTCTTTGCATTTTTATTATATTGTGTGTATATTTATATTAGTTTGTAATTTTGTAAGATCTTTGCACAATAGGATTTAGAGGCAATATCTTATATAAGAAATTAGAGGTAAAATTTCTTATTGTATTTCTCTGCATACTAACATATATTTTTTCTTCCAGATACTTGCAAGAATCTTAAGTCTATGTTCGTTTTATAGATCAATTTGCATAAACTAGATGTGTTTGAGAATGTTGAACCGAGAAGGTTGAACCAAGGTATAAGATATAATGAAAAAAATTAACAACTAACACATTATTTTTGACCAAACTAAACACAAATTTTTAAAATGATTTTTATTATTTCCTGTTGATATGTGAATATCGATAAGGGACAAAACAGTAATTTAGATCGGAAGCTCGGTTTTATTAGATTGAATCAAGTGAAATACAACTGAGTTCGGTTATTTCGATAGGCAATAACGAACTAGGACTTGATGCGACTAAGAAGCTGTCGTAACTAGTTCTCAGTCTTTAAGTCTTCTTGGGAATAGCTTATGTTCTCTGATGTCGATTCGTCTCCCTTTATATATATCTCATAAGTCGGTCTTCAAGCACGCCTTAGACGATATGGGACCGAGAGGAGTTTCCTTTTCTCTCGGTTCCTTTCCTTTTTTCTCCGAAGTTTCCTTTTTCCTTCAGGAAACTTTCCTGTTTCGGCCGAGCTCAAGGAAACCTTCTATTCCTTTGAGAGGTTTCCCACCGACCTCGGCCTAATGGGCTATCTTCGGCCCATCTTCGCTCGGCCCATCTTCTCTCGGTACATCCCTTCGTAAACCGGGCTTATGGTTCGCCGATCTCAGTTTGTACCGGAGAAAACCGGGGTGCAGTTTTCACCTCCAACAGTTAGCCCCCCCCTCAGTTCGGTGAAAGGAGGTGACTTTCAGTTGAACTCAATTCTTCGGTTATTGGATCACAAACTGAGCTCGGTAACTGTCGTCGTTTCGCATTTCCGGACGTTCCGCGCCTATCTTCAATGAGGCGCGTGAATTACGGGATTTTTCGCGAAAATCGAGGAACCCACGATTCCCACTGTGTATAAAGGGTAACTCTTCTTCTCGCATTCATTATTCCCGCCTCAAGCATATATAAGGTACGCCGCTCTCCCTTCTCTCTAGATTTTATTTCTCTCTCTAGTTTTTGTTCTTCGTTTTCTCTCGTTTCTTCAACTCTCGCCGCCGCGAACTCTTGATTTTTCCGATCAACCTTCAAACTTTCCGGTTGATCTTCAAATTGTTCCTTATTTCCTTCAAATCTTCTTTCCCAAACCCTAAAATGTCTTCCAGCTCTTCGATTAATTCTTCCTCGAATAAAATTCTTCCGGAAGACCACCGTGAGTCCTCGGAGCCGAGCTCCTCTTCTTCAAACCCTCAGCAGTCAAGTTCATCACGGGAAGAAAGCAATCTTCCCCAATTAGTTCGTAAGAACTCTAGATCTGCAGAAGCTAGCAGCAGCCGTGCTAGAGTTAGAATTGAAGCTACCGAAGATCTGACTGCAGACACTCGCGAAACGGAAGCTCGGGCTGGACCGAACGTTGATGCTAACACCCCCGAGATCAAGGAGATCGAGGAAGAATTTCAGGGGGAGAACGTTGTTGATACTGAAGTCGACAACATTGAGGCGGTTATTCATGCTTCGCCACCACTTCCGAGGCGGAAAGTAGTTCGTCCCAACAACGTGCCCTCTTGTTCCCTTTCTCCTGGTGCCGTTCGAGCCGTGCTCGAGGCAAACGGGCTTGCGGACAAGATTATTTTCATCATTCCGGAGGCTAGAGATCGGCCGTGGGATGCTCCCGAGGGCTTCCTTTGCGTCTATCTGACGTACTTCACTCAGTGCGGGCTTTCTTTCCCCATTCCCTCTCGCCTACTGGGATACTACAATCGGCGCGGCGTAGCTCTCACACAGGTGATGCCAGCCTCAATAACGAACTACGTTGGGTTCGTTTCCTTATGCGACGAGCTTGGCGAAGTACCATCGAGTCGAATTTTCGAAGACCTCTTCTCGGTCAATATCCATAAGTCCAAGGAGTGGTTCTTCGCCGCCAATGCCAAGCCGAAGAAGAATTTAGTTATGGGACCTAAGCCCAGTAAATTCAACGATTGGGAGTCCCAGTACTTCTATATCGAAATGAACGATCTCACCGTCAGCAATTCTGACATCGCAATTCAGTCGAATTGGAAGATTCCGATTGGTAGATTAGATGATTTCACACTTAGATAACTTTCGACTTTTACTGCTTGCTAACTCGACTTCGTCTTATTTTCGTAGGTCGTCATCTTCCGAGTCTCCTTCTCAACTCCGGACTCACCTCTGAGTTTGAAGTAGCATTCAGCGAAGCCGGTAAACGTCGTTGGCCGGAGGTTTGGGAAGAAATCCTACAACGCCGAGCTAAGAAAGCGGGTATGTTCATCGAATTCTATCTTTATTCACTTTATCTGGAATTGCTCCGAACTCCTCCTTAAACTTATTTTCATTTCAGGCTCCGTTCGAGAACCAAAACAACGCAAGCCGAGAGCTCGAGCTAGCAAGCCTCGAACCGCTCCCAAACGCCAATCACTGAAGTCGCGAACTCAACGCTCCCGAGCTGCCAGGATGCTTTCCATTGACGAAATCCCAACTCTCTTTGATGAAGAAGAAACGGAGGTGGCTGAGCCGACCCCAGTCCTTGCTGCTGAACAGAACGAAGTGCAGCCAGAAGAGTTGCCACCTGCTGCGGGCTCACCTGATCAGGTTGATCAGAGGAAGACGAAGAAGAAGAAGTCTTCGAAGAAGAGTAAGAAAGCAGAGGACTCTTCTCGGGTGCAAGATACTCCCGCCGAGCTCGATCCACCGGCAGCTGTGGCGTCGGGCCTCGCGCTCTCGCAAGATCGAGCTGAAGCTTCACACTCCCGAAAAAGGCAAACCAGAGATCATGTCGAGGGCTCTCAAGAGCACGGGCCGGCTAAGAGAGTCCGAGTTTGTTTTGACTACGACGAGGAGACTCCTTTTGAGGAGAACGTAGATGCCTGCGCCGAGCTCTATCATAAGATCTCCTCGGAGGTACCTAGCCTTCCCTCGGTCCCCGAGCTCCGGTTTCCCAACATGTACAAGGGAATCGCTCACTCGACCGCTGTGGTAATTTTACTTACCCCTTATAGACTTAGATATTATTCCAAGTATGAGTTCTAATTCCTGTTTCCTCTGTGCAGCTCGCCAGTCAGACCAATAACTTGGTCGCTGCATATGAAGTAGCCCTGTTCGACGAGCAAGTAAGGGTCTCCGAGCTCGAAGAAAGGATAGCCAAAGCAGAGGAGCGTCTCGCCACTGAGCTCCAAATCAACGAAACTCTGCACTCTCAATTTGACTTGCTGAAAAAGGAGAGTGCAGAGCTGAAGGCGGTGAAAGACGAGCTCACCGAGGCCCAGAATTTACTCTCCAAAGAGTTCGAGAAGGACAAAGGGCGACTACAAGGTATGGTGGTGCACTGGAAGAATCGAGCTAGGAGCGTTCACGCAACGGCTTGCGAACGCCTTGAGAAGGTCATTCGGAGTTTGGATGATGCTGACAGGGCTCGGAAGCCGTACTTGGTCTACAACCAGCTCACCGGGGTCCTCGGTTTCATCAAGCAGTTGCGGAGGAAGGGTCTGTACGAGGTCCCGCCAGAAATAGTTGCGGATATTGAAGCAAGGCATGCCAAGGCGCTGGAGGACTTCAAGGCGATCGATGCTTGCGCGCTCACTGAGGAGGACAAGAAGATGTCTCCGTTCGTAGAGGAAGATGACATCCCGGTCGTAAATGTGACTCAGAGCGCACAAGATCCTGCGAGGGGCGAGCAGTTCGGCTCAAACGAGGACATACTCAACGCTGCTGCCTCGAAGACCATCTAATCTCTTCCTATTTTTCTTTTACTCTTCGAACTTAACTGCCCTTGCATGGGTTTCTTTTTGTAATTCTAATTCCGAGCCCTTGGTGGGTTCTGACTCTATTTGCCTCTCGGGGCTTTTTATTTTATGCGTTCGTTTTTCCTTGTCATTAAAAGTTAGAAAAATCTTTCAAGTAGTAGATCGGCATCTAACCTTCGATTTAACTTTATGTCGTCGTTAAGATTTGCGATTAATGCTTAAGTATTAGATCGGTATATAGTAGATATTCGAACGTAATTATTATCTTTTGATAGCGAATTGCGATAATTCGGCTTACGTTTTGCGAGTGTTGTGAACTCGGCTTACGGTGCGAATCTGAGGAGTTCGGCTTATTGTGCGAGCGTATGAGCTCGGCCTGGGGAACCCAAGTGAATCGTTTCGTACTGGAAGAGTGAATTAGATTCGAACTCCTGTAAACGCACGAAACGAATTCAAGGTTTTTCTAAGTCGAACCTAAGTATGCGAGATGTGCTCGGCTTATTGTTCTTGGTGACTTAGAAACTTAACTGCGGGACTGGGCCCGGCTTTTGATATGTGGCTTAACCACGACATCATGTGGGTGCTCGCGAGACGGATCTCGGCTTTTAAGTTTACATTCATGTGGAATGCTATCGAACAACTGGCCAGGAAGTCGATGTAAAGACAAGGAGTTCGGTCCCTTGTGATTTCGGACTAACACTTAGTCATATCTTGACTTAATAAAATTTTATTGATGTTATAGCTGGACTCGGTAACGAGCTGCCTACGTACCCTTTAAAGGGATCAAGCCATTCGTAGTTCTAAGTACAAAAGGGGTTTTTGCTCCGACTAAGTAGTTCGGAGGCTTTTTTTTTTTTTTTTTTTTTTTGTTTTGGCGCTTCGAAGCGGACTAGTAGTAGTATCGTTTGAGATGCATCGAGTTCCAAGATCGCGGGATCGGAGTTCCGTCTAATTTCATGAGTTGATAAACGCCGGGCTTAACGACCTTCATAATCTGATATGGTCCTTCCCAGTTCGCGCCAAGTTTTCCTGCGTTCTTCTCTTCGGTGTTTTGATAGACTTTACGAAGTACGAGGTCGCCGTCTTCGAAGTGACGGCCCTTAACTTTTTTATTGTAGTAACGAGCTGCAAGTTGTTGGTAATTCTGTATCCGGAGTAGTGCTCGTTCGCGATGTTCTTCGATTAAGTCAAGTGCGTCGATCATTATATTGTCATTCGCCTCGGGTTGCTGGGTAAGCATAGTTCGGCGAATGCTTGGGACGTTAAGTTCGGCTGGACACATAGCTTCTGCGCCATACGCAAGGAAGAAAGGTGACTGACCGGTTGAACGTCGCGGTGTCGTTCGGTGAGACCACAGGACGCCGTCGAGTTCGTCTGCCCACGTTCCCTTAGCGATATCGAGTCGTTTCTTCAGTCCGTCAATGATGGTCTTGTTCGTGGCTTCGGCTTGTCCGTTGCCTTTCGGATAACGCGGGGTTGAGAAACTTAGTCGGATTTTCCACTTGGCGCAAAAATCTTGGAAAATTATCGAAGTGAACTGGGTTCCATTGTCCGTAACGATCTCGTACGGAACTCCGTGTCGACAGATGATGAACTTCCAGACGAACTTCTTGACGTCGATTCCATGGATCTCGGGGTATGCTTCGGCTTCAACCCATTTGGTGAAGTAATCTGTGACGACGAGGACGTACTGCTTCTGGGTCGTAGATCGGCGAAAAGGACCGATGATGTCCATTGCCCAGCGCATGAAAGGATATGGTGCAGTCGAGGTCATCAGGAGCTCGGTAGGAAGATTTATCATCGGACCATGACGTTGGCACTTCTCGCAACGTGCCGTGTACTTCTCGCAATCAGAGAGCATAGTAGGCAAGTAGTAGCCGGCTTTCTTGATCTTAAATGCCAAGGACCGAGCTCCGGAATGATTTCCTCCTTCTCCTTCGTGAATCTTTTGCATTACTTCCGCGATGTCGTTGCCGTGAACACAAGTCAAAAGTACACCAGAAGCGTCCCATCTGAGAAGAGTACCTTTAATGACCACATACCGGGCTGCGCGAGCCTTAAGGCGCCGAGCTGCCCATTTATCTGCGGGAACCGTTCCATCTCCTATGTATCCCACGATTTCTAAGGACCAATCCTCGGGTTCGTCGTCTCCTTTGGCTTCAATATTGATGGGGACGTGCTGGCCTTCGGACTCGTCCTTGGATTCGGGCTCGTTATCGTTAAGCTCGTCTGTATCGTTTTCGCGATTGGGGATGACCTCTTTAGGTTTCGTCTTTCGGGTGAGGGGTGGAGCACGGTTTGGCTGGGCTTCATAGTCACGCCGTCTTGTAACGATATTGCAGTTCAGATCGTGCTTGATACTTGGTCGCTCGATTGCTGCAATCGGGATAGTTCGCCGAAGATCAGGATCGGAATTAGTCGCGAGTGCGGCTAAGGCGTCGGCGGTTGCATTCTCGTCTCGAGGTATCTTTGTAAGCTCGAAGGTGGAGAACTCTGAAGCAATATCCTTAAGAATTTTGAGATATGCGTCCATGCGGTTGTTCTTGGCCTCGTATTCGCCGTGAAACTGGTTGGCTACGAGTTGAGAATCGCAATAGGCATGTACGTGCTCGGCGCCGATACCTTTAGCGAGTCGTAGTCCGGCAATCAATGCTTCGTACTCGGCTTCGTTGTTGGATGCTGGGAAGCCGAGCCGAAATGACTGCTCGATTACTTCTCCTTCGGGTGATTTGAGACGTATTCCAACTCCGGATCCTTTATGGGATGATGAACCATCGGCGTGAAGAATCCAGGGTTGTACGACCGGATTATCTTCGACGAGCTCCGGTGGGAGTTCGACCAAGAAATCTGCTAGGACCTGAGACTTCGTTGCCGTTCTGTTCCGGTATTCGATGTCATATTCACTAAGTTCGATAGCCCACTTAGCGAGTCGTCCAGACTGACTTGGGCTGTGAAGGAAAGTGCGAAGAAGGTGATCGGTCAAGACCACGATTGCGTGAGACTGGAAGTACGGGCGTAGTTTCCGTGCAGAAATAACCACGGCGAAGGCGAACTTCTCCAAAGTCGGATAACGATACTCCGATCCGTCGAGGGACTTGCTCGTGTAGAAAATTGGTTTTTGTTCGCCGCGATCTTCTCGAACAAGAACGCTGCTAACTGCGAACTCCGAAATCGCGATGTAAAGATAAAGCGTCTCACCGGTGTCTGGTTTGGACAGAACTGGCGGAATGGACAGATATTCCTTTAGCTCGGCGAAGGCTTCTTCACACTTCTCGTTCCATTCGAGGTGCTTGTTACCGCGGAGAAGTTGGTAAAAGGGCAAGCACTTGTCCGTTGATCTAGATATGAATCTGTTAAGTGCTGCAATACGTCCGGTAAGTCGCTGAACTTCGCGTTTGGTTGTCGGCAAGGGGAGCTCGAGAATAGCGGCGATCTGCTTCGGATTAGCTTCAATGCCTCGTCGTGTGACGATATATCCGAGGAATTCTCCAGATGTTACGCCGAACGTACACTGAGTTCGGCGATCTGTGCCGCCATCTGACTGAAACGTTCCTCGCTCCTTTTGTTGATGGCTTCGAACTGAGCAGTGAACATTTGGAGTAACAGGTCGGTTACGGCTGCGGGAGTTTGCTCGGCAGCAGTTCCGGTGTTTTCTCCAGGAGTTCCTCCCGTTTGTCCTGTTTGGGCGTTGATGTTATTTTCCCTGAGAGGGTTTTCTTCTTCGTGAACGTCGGATTGGTCTGCCATCGCTGATTCAATCTTTCCGAAGTCCGATCAAAAATCTGAGATGTCTATTTAAAGCCCCCTTCCTGGCGCGCCAATTGTTGATATGTGAATATCGACAAGGGACAAAACAGTAATTTAGATCGGAAGCTCGGTTTTATTAGATTGAATCAAGTGAAATACAACTGAGTTCGGTTATTTCGATAGGCAATAACGAACTAGGACTTGATGCGACTAAGAAACTGTCGTAACTAGTTCTCAGTCTTTAAGTCTTCTTGGGAATAGCTTATGTTCTCTGATGTCGATTCGTCTCCCTTTATATATATCTCATAAGTCGGTCTTCAAGCACGCCTTAGACGATATGGGACCGAGAGGAGTTTCCTTTTCTCTCGGTTCCTTTCCTTTTTTCTCCGAAGTTTCCTTTTTCCTTCAGGAAACTTTCCTGTTTCGGCCGAGCTCAAGGAAACCTTCTATTCCTTTGAGAGGTTTCCCACCGACCTCGGCCTAATGGGCTATCTTCGGCCCATCTTCGCTCGGCCCATCTTCTCTCGGTACATCCCTTCGTAAACCGGGCTTATGGTTTGCCGATCTCAGTTTGTACCGGAGAAAACCGGGGTGCGGTTTTCACCTCCAACATTTCCCCTATAAATACTTGCAAGAATCTCAAGTTTATGTTCGTTGTGTGGATGAAAATAAATGTGTTAAGACGGTTTAAGCAAAGTGTAAGGTATAAAAAAACTAACAATTTAATGATTTTTTTTCTTAAATAATAAACCAATAAAAGTAGTATACAATTAACCTGTGTTTTGTTTTTTAATCAAAAAACGGATTATTGCTTGGCTAGGCTGAAGGAAAATAAGGCAAAATAAAGAGGAGATGATGATGAAATTAAAAGCTGTACCAAAGAAAAACTATTATTTAGGATGTTAATATATTTTTATCGCACAATTCCAAGTTTGTGATTTCTTTCATTCATTTTATTGATTTTTTAGTCATGCCAAACTCTCCTTTTGTTGTTTCTAACATTCTATAATTCAAATTTGTAGTTGCAATATTTCAATCCAGAGTCCATTATATATGATGTTAATATTTCTTTTGACCTTACAATTCCAAGTTTGTTATTCTTTTCTTTCATTTCTTGAATTTTTTAGTCATTTCTTGTTATCTTCTTTTTATTTCGTAATACTGTTTCAATTTCCTTCTTATTCATTAAAATTGTAATTGTTGAATTTTTCAATTGTAATCATTTTAATTAAAAAATTTAAAATATATATCTTTTGAGAATTTATTATTCAACAAATGTCAATCCAAAGTTACAAAATAGGTCACACAAATTACAAGCTAATAATATATATGTTACATATTGAATCGCATATGTAGATACATATTATTAGTAAAATCTATAAACAAACTTTTTGTTGACAATTTTTTCTTTTTAATTTTCTAAAAAACACACTTCTTTATTAGTCAATTTCTATATGAAATAAGTTTTTGACGCACTATACATAATCTGTGATTTTTTTATGCACAATTCCGCTCTCTACTCTATATAACAAAAATATATTATTTTATTATAATCATAAATAATCGCAATCAACTTATCACGTGGACAATCATCTAGTTATCTATAAACTAAAAGATGAAATTGCTGGATAATGGAAGAAAAATAAAGAAAATTAGTATAGAAAGACTTTTTTTATAAAGTTAAAATAAAATAAATGAGCTTAAAAAATATGGTCTTTAATTTGCCTGTTTGGTCGACTCAGGGCAAGGATAATGGGGGAAAATTATGGGTCGAATTCGGTAAGTCAATGGTCAATCTGGTTTTTGAAATTTTGTTTTACTGTGGTCAACGTACTATTCCCTAAAAAGGGTACAATTTGAACCACTTTATCATTTTCGTCAATTTAACTAGTTTGTGTCTATTTGCAATAATATCACTATTTTTGTATAAATTTATAGGAAACTAGGGATGAAATTCCAGAAATCATAGGATATCTAAAACATGGATAAAGATCTACAAGAGGTCTTAAAGTTTTTCGAATGTGAAAAGATGATGTGGGAGATAGCAAAGTTCATCATAACAACAACATATTGTTCCCTCTTCAATAATTTCAGGTTATACCGGATATTGTGTCCAAAATAACCGAATCGTTAGGGTATACATCATAATGTGACCGAAAAACACATTGATATATTAGTTTGATTAGGTTTGGTTAAACCAAGTTGTTAGAATTTATATGAAACTTAAGTAAATGGTTTTGATATAGACTCAAGTCTGTGGAAGCCTCTTCAGTCCAGTGATTGACCAAATATTTTTAAATATTTCTACATCAAATAATACAAATTAAATGAGGCAATTTTTCAGGAAATTAACGGTTTGTGAGTTAACGTACATAGATAAATGATTATGAAATGTGGAGATACCGTTGTATTGTACCATTTGGCTACAGATCGAAAAAAGTATGTTTCATGAAACAGTTTGTATTTCTTTCTTTTAATCGAAATAAGAGAGTGTGTTTATAATTGACAAAATTTGAAATGTTAAATATTTTGTCGACATTTTTTCCTTAGTAAAAGATATGAAGAGATCTGTTTATACATAATAAATCTATGATTAATAAAAAAATTAGCACTTAGAACTAGAAGCATTGTTTTTTGGAGAAACGGTACGTAGAAAAGAACTGCTCCTTGTGAGTTCTCTGAGTGGCTTATCTGTAAATCTGATAAAGTTGTAAACAAAACCTCCGGCCATAACTCCGAGTATAGGACCAACAATGTAAACCCATATGTTTTTATATACTCCCATCACAATCGCAGGTCCTAGACTTCTTGCTGGATTCATCGATGCTCCGGAAATCGGTCTATCATCATTTACAAATCAAACTAATATTTTTTTTAATAATTGTTTATGTTAGTAGAAATATGAAAAAAATGTTTTCAAGAAAAGAATTTTTACCCGGCCACAAAGACGTTCAACATTATAGTCATTCCTACCGCAATTCCAGCTAATTCTCCGATCTGTCAAAGATATTGAAAATATTTATAGCAAGCAATAAAAATATATATCCATCAGCACGAAAATCCAACTGTTTTTCTTCTTTTAGTTGAATCATGTCATAGATATTTTTCTGGCCATTTCAGTTCTAGAGAATGGTGATATAGAAAACACTAACCGCACGATTATCGGTGGCAACGCCGGAGATAACAAACATAAGAAGGAATGAAATAATGATCTCTGCGACAAGCGCTCGTGCAGCGGAATCAATTGGAGTTGTTCCGAAGTAAGCTTCTGGTGTGACTTTGAACATTAGTCTCAGTGTCAAACTCGCTAGTAAGGATCCCACAAGTTGTGCACCTATATATAATGGTACCTGCCCAAACATATGATACGATTCACTTTCATTATTCAAATATCAAATCCAATTAGCATAATATAGGTTTCAAAAATATGTTTAGCATCTGTTTTTACATTTAAAGTGTATATGTTTTATAAATTAACTTGTAATTTTTATAGCTTTATATATTATCTTTAAGAAAATATTTTGTTAATCACAAGCTTAAATGAAAAAAAAAAAAAATTAAGAGTAAACGCAAAATGCTGAAACGGCTGTTTGACCAATTTAAAACTAATTGAAAAAAATTGGTCTATGTCTCTTATATGTTACTTATATCTCTTAACTATTCAGTCCCATTTCTAACCAAATTTCAGGCTAGGACAGGCAATAAACACATTTTGCACCATCCTACTTGGAATTTTTCTCAACTATGAATTTACAATGACCAGAATATCTATCTGGTATGCTTACATTTGCAATTTTGTTATCATTTTGCTATCTTTTTTTGCAATAGCTAGGTGGAAAGTTTTGTAATCCTTTATGAGAGAATGAAATGCTTAAAAAGAAAAAATCACATATAATATATGTAAACCCAGAACTTAGTGTTCGAAACAATCTAGATATTATTCAAAGATGAAATACAGAATAGAGATTACCTGATACCAGGGAAATCGCCGGAAAATGGCGAAAGTGAAGGTGACGGCAGGATTGAAATGTGCACCAGAGATGTGACCCGTAGAATAAATCATGACCATAACAATGAGACCCCAAGTTATACAAACTCCTGGAAACGTCACTCTTCCACCGTACAACACATTCACTACCACCACTCCACATCCGGAGAATATTACGAAATACGTCCCAACCATCTCTGCTATCAACTGTAACCAATTTTAATAGCCATAAACTAATTTGTTCAAAATACTTATCACCATTTCAACTATGTAATAAAATTTTATATTAAAAAAAAATTGTTTTCTACCTTTTGGGTAAGGCAAACAATGCTGGGAGAAGTGCATATAACTGTCTCGATTCCTCCTTGGCAATCTTTTCCTTTGCCTTTCTCAATTCTTGATATTTCTTCTTCTTCGATTTCTTCACCATGCGACGTCATTTTTATTTTTTTTGATAGATTTCAGTGAGATAGTTTATGAATAATAATTGAAAACGTGGAGTGGAGAGATTTTTATTTAGAGAATCAAAAATGTTGTTATTGGAGAATTTAGAGATTAAAGAGTTTGTATACATTTGAAAGTTGAAACATTCATAAAAGGATTGGATTAAATCTACTGAGTTGGAATAAGAGAATGTGATTGGATGTAATAGATGAAAAATAGGATCAGACTCGGGCTAGTACGTAGAACAGGCAAGATTGCTAATTAAGGAGTTGCAATTTGTAGGAGTTAAATTATCTGTCTTCATTACGTCGACTTGTTAAAACCAAATTTAAAACAAAAGTAGAACAGAAAAAAAAATAAGTACAGTATATATATACGTTGACCATAGAAAAACTCTGTAGAAAAACATCAAATGTGGATCAAGGTATTTTGATTGAAGTCGGATTTAAGTTGTTTTGGATCATAATTATTTAAATAAAGATAAATCTGATTCTTTTGATTTTTTATTTCTGTTAAAATTATTTTTATTCGATTTTATTATACATTTTCGGTTATACTTTGAGTTCTTCTTATGAAAAAAGGCAACACTTTTTTTCAAATATATATATATATATATATATATATCATAAGCAAATTAACAACCTAAAATGTTTTATAAAGTCAACCTTAACAAGTTATTAGTCTTGATCTTAACGAAAAAAGTTATTAGTATTGATCTCTATATGTATATTTCAAAGATTGAATGTTAACAAAGAAGAAAGTTTAAATTCTAGAAACTGATATACTGAATATAGTCATGATACGAACAAATTAAACCTAAAAACCTATATGCATATGCAAATGGGGTTTTTTTAGTTTTTTAAGTTGCCTAATGTAAATTGGTCCCTAGGCTAGTTGTAACAGTGAGCTTGTTTTAGGCCCACTGATTTGATTTGGCTGTTAGAAATTGGGATTTGAGAAAACTTTAGAGTTATTAATTCCAAGGTGTGCACGTTTTCGATTGCCACACTGTAGGTTGACGAACACGTTTTATGTTCTGTATTATTTTCCTCTGATTTATCGAGAAATTGACTTCTTCGATAACTAAGCAATGACTCATATAATACCAGAGTGTTTTATAATTATTTTGTTTCTCTAAACAAAGTTAATTGATCAAAATACCTCCACATATATGTTATCGAATTCTTATAGAGAACATCATTTTATTAAATTATTACATGTTGAAAAGATCATCAGAGTACGTAATACGATTAGATCTATAATCAATATAGGTAGACATCTCCTATGTTAATATTTCAAACTAGAATTTTTTTTGGGTTCACCCAAAAGGGTGAATCATTTTATTTACCCTCTCTTATTTTAACAAACTAGGTTTGTATTCGCACATACGCGTAGATTTTGTTTCGCATAATATTTTTAAAATTGTTTGTGTTGAGATATACACGTATTTAATTATAAAAATATGGTAATTTGCTGAATTATTTGGTATTATATTTTAAAACAAAAATCTCTATAAAAAAAAAGTTCTCATGTTTATGACATGCATAATTGCCAATTCTGCAAGAATCACCTCATGCTTCATGTTTCACAATGAAATGCAGCTATAATAATATCATAGTTGACTCATAAAAACCGCAAAATCTTTGAATAAAGAAAACAATACATCTTTACATTTAGAACGAGCTTTGAAAAAAAGTATTTATGATATTGATAAGCCGGAAAAAAATATCAAATTAATACAAAAAATATTAAAAATCTTAAACAAATACCAAAGAGTTAGAAATATTATTTATTTATTTTTATTAGAAATGTGGAAAACCTTAATATCAATGTAACTATTAATTATGAACATTATGTTAAAAAGAAAAGAAAAAAAATGTTATGTTAAACCCTGAACTATCATTAAACCTTTAGATGATGTTTCTCGCAACCTCTTCAAACTGACTTCACATATTTATAGAGCAAGCCCCAATATCATAAAATCAAATTTAATTTGTTTTTTTCCTTCAAATGAGATTATATTTTTTTAGCAGAACACCAAGACTAAAAAATTGAAAACAACGTCTTTTAAATCTAAATTTATATATTTTTTTAGATGAAAAAATTGAAAAGAAGAAAAAGATGAAAAGATATGATTGAAAATGTAGATGTTTCTTAAAAAAGGACTGATGAAATTTTTCAGATGGAATTTACACTTAATAAATTAAAAATTAAAATAAATGTCATTGAATTTATTTTTAAAATAGACACTTGTTAGTCTCTAGAATGCTCATGTGGCGAGCTGTGGGAGAGGGCTCACCTCTTTTCATATATATGAATAGAATGTGCCATCTAATATTATTTTAAATTAAAATAAAAAATTAAAATTAAAAGATTAAAACACTTACTCAAATCTTTTATTAAAAATATGTATTTATATATATATATATTAATAAATAATATATATATATATTTATTTTTATATATTTGTAGGGTTAACATATTAGAATTTAGAGTTTAGGGATTAAAGTTTAAGGTTTATTATTTTATTTTTTAGGTTTACAGATTAGGGTTTAAAATTTTAAAAATAGAACAAATAATTATGTAAAAATATATGTTTATTAAAAATAAATTATAAAAAAATGTTTGATATTATGCTTTGATTCACTATTTCTAATTTAGGATTTAGTTTTCCTCCATTAGAAAATAAAATTTAAAACGTTCTAATAAATTACCGTCATTAATTTTATTACTTGGCTGAATCTTATTAGTTAAAATAAAAGGGGGTAAATAAAAAAATTCATCCTTAAGGGTGAAACCAAGAATCGTTCTTCAAACTATCAAAGATACATGTGATAATTAATATGCAACTATAATTTTTTAAACCAACTAAATCTTAGAGAATTCTATTGGTTTCAATTTTTTTTTTTCATAAATAAATTCTTTACTCTATAGTATGTTCAGTAAACATATCATATAGCTTCAAATATTATAACATTATTTTAAAAATATTTTTAGAAACTCTTATCTTTAATGTTTTTGTTCGTTTGTTATAATGTTTTGTTAAATGTTATTCCGCAAATTACCAAAACAAAATTATTATATGCCCCTAGTCAAAAAAATAACCAAATTATTATATGTTGCTGAGGTGACAATCTCATAAAGCTTCTCAGGAATTTTTTTAATCACATCATATGCTATTAACATTAACTTGGTTAGAAATTACTTTATATCAATTATATATGTAATACTCAAACATTTAATTTGTAAAGATATTCTTTCTCTTTCTATTTCTTATCAACATATTTATAAAAATTTAATACATAATATTACTTATGTTACTAAACATTATATTTCTGATCTCATCTTTCTTTGATCTTAATTTTGTTAAAATAAAAAAAATTTAAATATTTTCATACATATTATAATTCAATTTTTTTTATATTAAAACCAAAGTATCTTAGCTGATGTTGGACCGGTTAGATAGGACATATTAATATAATTTAGTATATTTAATGTGAAATTTCATTCATATAAAAATACTATTAAAATTAATTATAAAATCAATAATTATCTAGTATTTATGCAATTGTATTACAAAATAAATGTAACTTTAATCATTGTTTACAATTGCATATAATTAGGAGAAATTTTTGTTATATAGAAACATAATATGGATAACTAACATAACACACACATTATTAACACAAAAAACAATAAAATAAAGTAACTATCAAACTAAGAAAAGAAAATTATCAAACAAATTATTTGTTTTTAAAATAGCATATAAAATATATAAAAACACGAACATAAATTAAAATTATGCGAAGCGCGGACTTAATCCTAGTATAATTAACCAGTCAGTATTGGATATTTTTCAAAGATTAACATGTTTGGGTTCTTCTCTTTTTGTCTTAGAACAAATTATACGAAACACAAATGTAGCTGACATGTATATGGCTAAGAGGATATACATGAACGCACTTGAGGATAAGAAGAACATTTTGGTCATTACTGAAGATATTGACTTTTTAGGTGTGATTGAGGATTTACACCATGAAAATATAAGTATAATGTTAGCGGTACATAATGACAAAATTAGTGCACTCCGTATGATAACAAAGACAAAGACAGAAGCAAATTGGCTTTGGGCGACTATGATATATGGTGGTATATGTATCTTTAATAAAAATATAATAATTATTTATATTGTGTAGTTGTAAATTGTAAGAATATATATGTCCTAACAGAATTCTGATTTTTCCCCTGTGAATCAGGAAAACAATAAGCCAGCAACACATCTATCTTATCTGAGGATAATTTCTGAGAGTTGCTTTAAAAATAAATCATGCTTCATTTTCTTCTTATCATGTTGACAATATGGACTTATGAATTCTTTATCGTTGATTCAAGGTGTATGTACATAATCCTGAAAAAAGTTTTAATTATGATTATCCAAGAAAACTGGATTCAGATAAATGTTTCATAATCACTTATCAAAATCTGATATTATGAGCTTTGTTCTTTGTTTTTAAGTATCAAACAATATATACAAGTTTGTGTTTCACAGGATGAATAATTACCTTGAAAGGCTTGAGGAGTCCCATACACAGTGGTAGAGCCACTTTGATTAAGTTGGGGTCATATGCCCCCAATAAATTTTAAAAATTCGTATAATTTATTAAAGCTAACCATTGATGCCCCCAATCATAAAATTATATATGCTCTCGTTTATTTATTTATGCCCCCAATAAAAAATAATTCTGGCTCTGCACTGCCCATACAATCAGAAACCTTGTGCAATCTCCATGAGATATCGATATTCAACAACTGAACCAACCACAATTGGAACAAAACACAATCGCATGGATCTGATGTAAAATGCAAGAAAATTATTTACGTATATAATGATCCCTTAGATGCTTAAATGCTAGTGAGTTTAGTATGCGAGAAAGATCAAAGACAAGACAATCCTCTAACTGATTTCATAACATTGGGATTCGTTATGAACACATGAGTTACGATTATGGCAAACACTAATGTTGCTGTTATTTGAATCCTTCCTCAAACTTCACAAAAACACATGTAAATAACAATTAACAGGGAACCTTAATCATCTCACCAAAGTCTGATTTTTTCGCAATTTTCTACTCACCTTGATCAGTTCAGCTCTTCTCTGAGGATCAATACCACCACTCTAAATGTCCATCTGTATCGGAACTTCAAATCCTGCAAATGCGACATCACGCCTCCTGGAAAGAAGAGGAAAATATTGATAACACAAATTGGATTGAGACAAAACGGATTATGGAATTGGGTTATACAAAGTTTGGAACTGTACAAACAGAATTCAAATTTCTAATACAAATATATGGTTAAAATTGTTGGGATATCAATCTAAGTCTCACATCGGAAGTTTAGACCGAGATGCTCTAGTATATAAGCCATGTCTAAAAGTGATTAGTATGAGGTGTTTTGGGAAGTAACCCAAAAACAAATCTGTGTGGGTATTATCATTTGGACCCAAAGCGGACAATATTATACTGACAAGGAGTTGGATATGGGCTTGAAAAACCCAACAATTGTTCAGTGTGGGAGAGAACCCTTAAAGTGACCTTGCGTGGGGTGCTGGTGTCTTGTATTGAAAATCTTCCTAATAGTTGTGCAAGGATTAGGAGAAGAGTTATGTTAGTGCGTACGGCGGTACAAGATGGTTTGAGGGAGGGATTGTTGGGATATCAATCCAAGTCCCTCATCAGAAGTTTAGACCAATATGGTTTAGTATATAAGCCATGTCTAAAAGTAATTAGTATGAGACATTTTGAGAAAGAATCCAAAAACAAATCAAACTTTATCATTTGATTCCAAAACGGATAATATCATACTAATAAAGAGTTTAACATGGGTTTGAAAAATCTCAAATCAGAAACTAGGTAATCTATTAAGCAATTCTAGTATTACACAGTAAAAGAGTTTGGATCATTCCCATCATGAAATCAATCGAGATAATATTAGAACATTTTAATAAAAAGAAAGGGATTATATTAGAACCTAATTCAATAAATTACGCAAGGAAAACAAAAATCTAAAGCCCAAATAAGAAAAGGAATATTGCGATCTAGAGAACTGGAAGTTACAAAACTTTATTAGTCCGAATCGAGTCTCGCGTTGTATTAATCAAATACGCATGCACGTGGACGTTTACTACCTTTAACTCTTTAAAAATATAATAATCAATATGTACCTGCCATTCTCTTAATGACATGTATTTGATTCGATGTGTAGGATAGGACTTGGGTAAGTACATGTTTCATTTCTCTAATATACAGATAAGTTTCTGTATTATTAGAAGACTGTGCAGATTTTTTTTTGTATGATAAAATAGTGTGCAAATGTTTCTATTTATTTTGTTGGAAACTATATATGGATCAGTTTGTTCTATTATAAATAATTGTGAGTGTCAGTGTTATATGTTTTCAAGATTTGGTCGAAACATTATTTAAAAAAAAAAATGTATGGTATCGAATTTCTAGATTCATGGTATTTGCAATTTCTTGTAAAAATTGCAAATCAAGCTTCATTCATGCTCAAAAGAGCCTAAAAGATAGAAATTAGGAAAATGAAATAGCTCATTGGCGATCTGTATTGTCAAATGAAATTAAAAGAGAGGAAAACTTAAACAAAAAACACCATGATCAAGTCAGATTTCAATTTATCTCATAAATTATATATGAAGGATGAGAAATATACTTGCACAACCATTACCATTCGGAAGATATCAAACAAATATTCAAAATATTCTCATCCAAGTTAGCACGATTAACTTTGGAGATCATAGGTGAAGATATAATGACTATTTAGGAGAATATGACGTCATGGTATCATATGATATCAATCAAAATGAAGTTTAACTTATCGATACACACAATGCAGCACTTTTCTCTAGTCAACATGATGCCAAATCCTTCGGCTATCTTCCTAACAAAATAATGCACGTGCCAACTGTTGCGATGACATAGCTTGTCGTATTACATACATTCATTGCCAAAGCGTATTCCAGAACTCATATACAAATGATTGCTACGAAAAATTATTAGAAAATAAATTGGTAGGAATATTAATTTACAAATCATTATCCCGTAAATAATGAAACCACATTATCAAAAATAAAAAAGATTATGAAACCATAAAGTTTATGGATGAACTGATCTGGCGTAACTAAGAAAAACATATAAAATTACATGTCCCAGATTATGGAGACATATAAACATATTGAAAACTTTATCAACCAGTAGAACAAGAGAATCTCCAAAGGAATTTCCACTAAGCAAATTAAATTATGGAACAAGAGAATCTCTAAAGGGATATCCACTAAGCAAATTAAATTATGAAGGCTTATATTAACTTGGATTCCAACAAAATTAGTAATTTATATTTAAATTATTGTAAGTTTACAGCAAGTTTGGTTTATTTTCGAATACACGAACTCAACAAGCTATCACACCTTTTTTTTTAATCCGATTCATATTAGAATCTGATTAAAAAAAAAGACACAATTAAATTGAAACTTATACATCCCTCATATTATTAAAGTATTAAACACTAAGAATACGAATAACAAAATTTGTATTCAAAAGTAATATACAAAATTTGAATTAGGAAAATAAGATATATTTGAAAAGAATATATTTTAGCATAAATTTATGAGCTACATATTAATCACTAAACATCATATGGAAATTATGTAGTCTAAAACTGATTTCTTTTCGATCTTAACAAACTTGGCTACCGAAAATAAAGTTGCTAGAATATTATATATTCAAATGCTGGATTTATGTTTGTAAGGCGTTGTTTAAAAGATTTGTGGATTGTGGACATTACCGAAAATACTGTGGATTAATTATTGCAATAACTGCTTTTGTCTTATTCACTTAATAGAAGTTACTCAAATACATAACTAATTCAAGTACACAATTACAAGTACAGCACTTAAAGTGGGATTGTCAATGTTGCTAATCATGTGGTTGTTTAATACTATTAAAATGTAATATTCTTCACCTTCACTTTTTTAACAAAAAAAAAAACAATGCTACAGAATGAAATTGTTTATAAAATTATCGAGCACGTATCCCTAATTTTTCACAAACGGACACGCGCTGACCTTGGGATGATGATCGAGATCTTTAAGTACGTTAGCCAATCAGTTAATTGAAGTTGTAGTCTATTGAAAAATTGGAAATAAATGTAAAACCATGTGTGTTGTTTGTCTTCCTTGATCAGTTCAAGTGATACTTTAGAGAAAGTTGGCAATAAATGTTTCTATTGTGATTTACAGTATATGTTTAGAAATTAGAACTATAATACAGTGTAACCAAATAATGGTAACAAATAACATTAAGCTATGAAATAAGATAAAATTCGTATATTGAAAAGTCGCAAAATGAAATGATGAATACATGCAATTGATTAAATTTGCGAAACGATGGAATATACAGTCTAAAATTACTAATATATACGTATAAGAAATTCTTATCCAGTTTAACCTTATTTCAAGAGAGGCTAATGGTTTAGCTGACTCGCTGGCCAAACATGTCATTAGAGGGTTGGTTGTTCAAGTTTAATTTCTATTAATGAAGAAGTGGCATGCACCCAAAAAAAAAATATAGTTGGATATACTAAATAATATTTTCTAATGAATTTTAAAACATTTTAGTTACTATCTGATAGAATATTAAAATTATATTTCAGAAACTGTGACATATTTAAAAACTATCCGAAAAAGTGACATATTTTCACCATAAAAAAGTATTTATACCTTTTTCTGTAATTATTTTTTTCACAGTTAATGTGAAACATTTAGAAAGAAAACAACAATTAAGATATTTAGACCAAAGAAAATGGAACAGAAATGAGCCGAGCAAATGGTACGAAGTTAATTAGTTTTGTAATATTTTGAGTGATCGAAACATCTTTCCATCAATAATTATTATAGAAAAATGTTTATCGTTTGTATAAATATCAATGCTGTGTTAATTAAATAAAAAATCGTTCAAATGGACCAAACGTAATCAATAGTATATATATATATATATATATATATATTTTAACCGTGGATGTATATATGTATATTTTTTAACCGTGGATGTATTGCTAGTGACGAACGTTCCTGTGAATGGCAATGATACGTCTCAGAGGGTCAACGAAGTGTTGACTGAAGGATGAGCTGGGATATGAAAAGCATAAACAAGAGCTAGTCTTTGTTTCGCTTAGAGTGTTTGCTGTTAGATTGTTTTCTCGATTATAAATATTTGTACATTGTCTTTCATCTTTCTCATGCTTGATATTGTTGTTGTTGGTAAGTGGCTATGAGACTTAGTGACTTACACCTCCGCATCCGATCGCCATGAGACCATGAGAGACTGTTGAGCATCTTCGTTGTACGTACTTCGTTCATAGATTCAATAAAGAGTGATTTTCAAGAAGATCGGAGTTGCGAACTCTATCAGGCAATCATATTCATATGAGATCTAATAAACAGTAAAAGAGCAGATGGTATGAAATTATAGTTTCATGAAGATCAAGATGAAATTTCACAAAATTCTGACCTTTAGGTTGAGTACGACTGTCCAAATCGCTGAATGATTATATCTTTAAGGTTTTTTGTTCAAATCCTAATTCTATTTTCAGTTTTTCATCAGCTTTTTATTAGATTAGTATGTGAGCTTAAAAATTAAATGTTAAGCTAGCGGATACGTGAAAAATTACATAGTTAATGGTCTTCCGGGTACTTACACCGTGGATAACATTGATATATATGTTCGCAAGGCGCACATTTACTACTAACGCATTCGATAGTAACACTTTCGATAGGGCTTGCCATTTGAACTGATGACAAAACTTGCTTGACGCAGGTATGTTTTATACGTACTCTTATTATATGACATGTTCTCATCATGTAAGATATCTTTAATATCTGAGAATTAAACGTTTCTATAAGAAAAAAATTTAGCGTAGAAGCAATTCTTAATCCGGTCGAGGAAAGGAACATAAGCTAGAATTCAATAGCTTAAAAATAGGTGAAATTTAATAGATAAAAAAGGAGACAAAACACTGAAAACATAAAGATTCTCTCTCAAGATGAAACTCAGAAGGATCCAAAATTTTGCACAATGACATTAGATATTTCTTGGAGAATTACAAAATTAGAAAGATACATACATATATAGTATATAATTACTATACCTATCTACTATAAAGATTCCATCCTCGTGTGGACCAACGTGTGACAGATATATGATGACTCGGTGACTTCAATGTCTTGGGTCTTATACATATTAAAAGGAATCCAGAATTTCTTGATTTGCACATAAGTTAACGTTACTTATTGTACATTGAAATCGTATTCAAATGTGACGGCAACATAATTAATGCGGAACAATATAACAATTAATTAGCAATTTTTTTCTTCTCTAGTTTGAGTTCCTATCTCGTTGTGATGATGAGAGGATTACATCAATGGCTTCTTTAACCTGAGAAATGTCCGGAGCTTTTCCTCCTTGTGCCGGCCAAAACTCATCGGCCGCAAGTACCTATAAAAACGATTATGTGTATCAATACATACGTGATAGAAAAAGACCTAATTGTATATGACATAGCTTATGTTACAATTAATAATGGAATGTTTGTTGATTAAGAATAATCTACCTTAACTTGTAGTTGAAGAAATTTGACATAGCCTATTGCTTTCTCAAGCATCGTCACCAAATCAACCTTCATAAAAAAAAAAAAATCAACCTTCATAGAACCACCATAAAGATCAAAATTATTAGTATGTATAATGCATCTTTATTTTTTATTCTCTAGATTTGAAATTTAAATGTTTTGGTATAAAAATACCTTGGTGCCATTGGGTACAAGTTCTTGCAATACTTTGAGGCGTTCGCTTATCCTTTCTCTTCGGTTCTAGACAAAGTAACATATTTTTGTATTGGTTAATACTACTTCGCAACAAAAACAAAAAAACTTGTTATGAAGAAAAAAGAAAGCAAACCTTGGCTGCTAGGCTTTGTGGATCTTTAGGTGAAGTTGTTGCCTTCTTGGCCTTCCCATTCATACCGTTACTCGGCTTCTTGGAAGGTTGAGTGTTCTCTCCCTGTGGATCATTAGATGCATGGTAATCATTCAACATCTTCAAGTGATCTAAATCATGTATGAGAAAGATAATTCGTAAAATATACATTTGGAATTATTATTTCTTACCGTGCAAGGACGTTTATTTCCAGCTGATTTAGGGTTCGCACACTCGTGCCTTGAACCAGTGTTTACAATGGTTGAATCAGAATATAACCAATCTCCTTTTCCATGGTTTGTTGCCGGTTTAGGCAATCCGAAAATACCCGTTGTTTCCAAGCAATTTGGAGTTTTCATGACTCTAGGGCTAATACTATCGAACTGACTATGACTCCAGCCTGTGTAGTCGTAGCTCATGTTCCCGTCCAAGACAGATGCTGGAGGGATAAAGCTTCGGTGATGATCGAAACTAAGGAATGAAGAAGTGTTGAAATCCATCAAAGAGTTATGATCTTCATTGGTTTCGCTTGAAGGGTAAAACAGAAATCCTTGATTCTGTTGATGGTCAGAGTTCATGGTGCTACTGCTTGAAGCTGAACCTCCTCCTTCGCCGCCTGCATAAGCTACCTCCGTCTGATCCAATCTGTAATTCTCTGGCGAGGAGAGATCTTCTGAAGAATTTGGTTTAGAAATGTAAGGCTCATTGAGATGGTCATGAACGAGCGCCATTGACACTAGCTAAGTATATGGTGTTGGTTAAGGTTTCAGGGTTAATTTGCTTCTTCTTTTTTTGTGTGTTAGATTTTGCTTTGGGAGGTTATATGGAGATTTGAGAAATTGAAACGTGATATGGTTTTAAGGTTCGTAGATTGGTAAGCAAAGAAAGGCAATAATGTTTGTGTAGTTATGTTATCATAAAGGTTTATATAAGCGGTTATTTCTAATATTTTAAAAGAAGTTGATGGCATTTAATATCTGTTTATTTCTACTTAACCTATAATGATTAAAAGAAGAGGCTGGCATGAGATCAAAATAGATATTTCTCGAGTTTATTAATCTTATCAGGCGAAGCTTCGAAGTCATTATAAATGTAGATTACTATCCACATGCAAGTACAATTTTTAATACTAATTAATAGCGATATGAAAATCGCTTATTACTTTTAAGATTAACTTAATTACGTGGGATGATTTGACATTCTAGTAAAACCACCTTATTAAACTCGATCGAGTAAATGGAAATGACAAACGACTTAGTGAAACCTAACGAAAACTAGAGTCTTCGTGGTTTTAACCAAAATTTGAGTCTAATGTATTTTTCTGCTTCACAAGGACCTTTTTTCATTATATAATCAGGACGTCGGGCTTTTAACAACTAACTAAATCATTCATGGTGAGTGTAGCGGCCAAATAGCACACTTACGGATTTTGTAATGTGTCTAAAACTTGACACCATTTCAACCGGCCAAACAGAAGTGATTAGATCATTTCACGCTTGAGAAAAATCGATCTTTGACTTTGACCAACAAGGCAAGTTCTCAGCAAGACTAGCCCACTAGCTTTATAAAGACTTTATAGATTGCAATTTGATACTCGAGTTTAATTTAGGGTTTCTAGCTATTGGATAGCTGCATCTTGTTGTGTGATACATAGATATATGCTCTGTTGTTATTTATCAAGTAAGTGTTAATCTATGATGATGTATGCAATGTAAGCAATTAATGAATGTGGTTCCAAGTGTATTAATTACAATAATACTATTAGTTATGATCTCTCATCGGGATTGTTAGCTGGCAGTGGTGAAATTAATGGACTGGGAGACTTTACAAACCATAAATAAATTACACAGAGATGGAAAAATTAAAGAAAATTGGAGATTGAATGAACAAAGAAGCAAAAGCATCGCCGGATCTTCCGCTAATCTTCACGTCGTTTTTATTTCCATTTTAATACTCATTTACTCACACTCAAGGTGCTTTGTTTTCTCAAAAGAAGCAAAAACGATTATTTGATACCTTTTTTGTTTTCTAAATGATTTTTTTTTAATAACTAAGAGGTTATGAGCTTAGGCCCGTGCATCCTCTCAGATCCGGTACTAGAGCATGTTATATGGTCTTGTCTATATGATTTTCTTGTTTATCAAGTCCGAACAAAACCAAAAAAAATCATATAGAAAAAGAAAGTGTGTTCTGGTTTGGTTGAGATTTGCATGCTCTTTATTTGTGTATAAAGATGATAAAAGTATTAGTTGTTAGTTGAAAAATCTAGTAGAAAAAATTTTCTTGGTGTTGAAGTCTTGTTTCATATAATTTCAATTTATTTATATTTGTGAATTCGTCACCACCAAATATTAACCATAGGGAACCTAGGTAAACTATAATTTTGAAAGCGTTTTGTGTCTCAGGATATGGAACCCTTGTGATATGGCCACCTTGATCGGTCTAGAGACCGATTGCTGTTACATTTGGTCTCTCGTCTTTTGTTGGCTTGATTGGTGATTGTTATCGGCAGGGCCGGCCCTGAGTTAAAGCAGGTGAACCTCTTGCCTTATGATGAGGACATGCAACCTGAACCGGATCTAACCGAGCCTCAACTCCAAGATATCGAAGTTCCAACAATGCATGAAGGACCAATAACAAGGGCAAGAGCTAGAATACTTCAACACAAGTATAATCAAAGCCTACAAGCCGCAGCTAAAGAGATACCAAGAGAAGATCAAGAGCAATGCCAAGAAGAGACGGTTTACAAGGGCCATTGTCTACAAGCTGGGGCCGAGACATTTCAAGAGTTCTCATCAACCCACAACAGCCCAAAGAACCAGGACGTCTGGCCTCTTTTACCAAGTCAAGCCCAAGTTCAAGTGCTTAGCATCGCAAGAATGAATCAAGACGCTTAAAGAGGGATGTTCAAGTTCGGTCAAAGACAAGACACGCTAATCATGGTCACAAATAAGGTAAGTCTTTCATTTCATTTGACTAACGAATTTCCTTGTCTTTGTTGTGTTGCAGCCGAGAGAATATAGTCTAGACTTTAGCTTAGTAGTTTGAATTTTCCTTTATAGTTTTCCTTGTTTATTTCCCTTTGATGTTGCACCTTTCCTTTTCAAGTCCTGTCGCATTGAGTCTTTTTTTTTCTCTTGAGTCTAAGCCGCTTGGACGTTATATAAGTCCCTTTACGACCGTGTAACTTTTCAACTTTGATCATCAATAAAATCGAACTTTTCTTTCAAGCTTTTCTCAGCAAAGAAAACTTGTTAAACCACTTTGTTCTAGTCGAGACCAGTCCCTCCTAGACCAAAGATTACTCGTGTTTTATCATAAGCCTTTCACAGCTTGTATGGTACACCTCATTCCATTGTTACTTAACCGATCCTCCATACGATTCCTTGGTTAGAGAAGCTCGACCATTGAATCAACCCTTGGCCGTTAAACCAAGCTTTGTGTTTCGAGATCATACAAGCCTTGAGACAGCCCTGAGCTTGTATCATTTTTGGTATCAGAGCTGAAGTTCCTTTCAGCCCAAGTTTTATCTTTCCGATTCTGTCTATTTCAGTTTTGTTCTTCCTTGTTTTGTTTTTAATTCATTGCATCATTATATAAAAAAAAAGGGTCATATAGTCTGTCATTGTCTTTCAAAAATCCCAAAAGAAAACATAAGATCATAGCATTACATCTAGTTTAACGTAATATTCATCATTGTATCTCATCTTTACAAACCTTTACGCTCGCTCATCCTTGTCTTCTTCATTAGATCGTTTAAGGAAAAGTCAAAAAAAAGAAGGAAATCCTCATTAGTCCCGTAATTGCATCCTTTCCATTTTTAGTTTCAATCATTTTTCTTGATTAGTTTGACTGGAAAATTTACTTAAAGAAGACCGAGCAAATTTCCTTATTTGCTTTTGTCCCAACTAATCTCTTCTGTTTCATTTTTGCGAGAAAACTCAATCAACAACCATGGGAGAAGAGAGTAGTAATGCTCAAGATGCTCTTCACCAGCTAATAGCATCCATGAAAGATGAGATCAAAGCCCTAAGACAAGACTTTGGCGACCGACTCAGCCGTGTGGAACAAGCAAGAGTGACCTTGCAACCCACTCGCAACCTTGGAGGTTTGAACACCGACTTCACCACTAATCAGCACACCCGAAACAACTTGAGACCTACTGGAGTTCGCATCAACGAAGCTAATCACACGCAACTCACCGATGACGATTCTTCTCAAGATGATGAACCAGCCCAACGGCGACCTAGAAACAGGAGGCGTGTGCCGCAAGACGACTATGGAGAACAAGAGGAAGATGAGTTCTACTCATCTACAAGACAATCCCAGCATCATGTCAAGCTGACCGCACCAAGCTTCGCAGGAAAAGTTGATCCCGAAGCCTACCTTGATTGGGAAAAGAGGATGGATCACATCTTTGATTACTATAACCACCCCGGTCCAAAGAGGGTAGCATTGGCGGTAGCACAACTCACAGACAATGCCCTTATCTGGTGGGACAGGGTGATATCAGACCGCAAAAGAAATCGTCTTAGAGCCATCGACTCATGGATCGACATGAAAGATATGTTAAGACAAAGGGGAAGAGGACACATATCAAGAGAATGCCCGAACCAGCGAGTGATGCTTGTAACCGAATCCGGAGACTATGAATCTCAAGACGAGGCAGAGACTGAGCCTCTAGAGGAGTATGGTGACATTGAATACCCTGATACTGGCGAGCTCCTTGCACAAGACGTACCTTGAGTGCAATGGTGGAACCCTCCGAGACTATTCAGCGTGAGAACATTTTTCATACCCGTTGCACCATCAAAGGCAAGGTATGTAATCTCATCATTGATGGTGGGTCTTGCACCAATGTTGCTAGTGCTCACATGGTCGATAAGTTAGGCCTTGAGAGAACTAAACACCCTCGGCCTTATAAGCTAAGGTGGCTCGATGACAAGGTAGAACTTAAGATCAGTGATCAAGTGTCTATACTTTTTAGTATTGGTCGATATCAGGATCAAGTAATTTGTGATGTTGTTCCCATGCAAGCTGGACATTTGTTATTAGGTAGACCATGGCAATTTGATAGAGAAACTAAGCATGATGGTAGAACTAATATGTATACCTTTGTGCATAACAATAGGAAAGTTAGCTTAGCACCTCTCACGCCATCACAAGTGCATGACTTGCAAATGCAAATGCTCAAAGAAAAAGAAAATCATTCTAAGCCCAATTTTCTTATTCAACCTAGTCATGTAAGAAAAATTGCCTCCAAACACACAATGCTACTAATGATCTTTAAGGAGCTTTTGAGCGCAGGTTTTGGAGAACTCGATCTACCACCCGAAGTTTTTACTTTGCTTGACAGGTTTAAGGACGTATTCCCTGATGAGATGCCCGAAGGACTGCCACCAATAAGAGGCATAGAGCATCAAATTGATTTCATACTAGGAGCTGCATTATCAAACAAGCTGGCTTACCGTATGAGTCCTGAAGAGTCTAAAGAATTGGAGAAACAAGTCAAAGAGCTGTTAGACAAGGGGTATGTAAGGGAGAGCCTCAGCCCGTGTGCTGTACCAGTTCTGTTGGTGCCAAAGAATGACGGGTCTTGGCGCATGTGTGTCGACTGTCGAGCCATCAACAACATTACCATCAAATATAGACACCCGATTCCAAGACTAGACGACATGCTTGATGAGCTTAGTGGAGCTACCCTATTCTCCAAAATCGATCTCAGGAGTGGGTATCATCAGGTGCGAATGAAAGAAGGAGATGAGTGGAAAACTGCCTTTAAGACCAAGCAAGGTCTTTATGAATGGATGGTGATGCCATTCGGACTCACCAATGCACCAAGTACCTTTATGCGACTAATGAACCAAGTTCTTAGAGCATACATCAGTAAGTTTGTTGTGGTTTACTTTGATGATATCTTAGTATACAGCAAATGTCTTTCTGATCATGTGTCACATCTTGAGCTTGTATTAAAGACTCTTAGACAAGAGGGCCTTTATGCAAACTTAAAGAAGTGCACATTCTGCACTGATAAGCTAGTTTTTCTAGGTTTTGTTGTGAGCTCACAGGGTTTACAGGTCGATGGAGAGAAGGTTAAAGCAATCAAGGAATGGCCGACCCCAACAAACATAAGCCAAGTGAGGAGCTTTCACGGCTTGGCCAGCTTTTATCGACGCTTTGTCAGGGACTTTAGCAGTATAGCCGCACCTCTCACAGCTGTAGTCAAGAAAAGTGTGGGATTTACTTGGGAAAGAGAGCAACAAGCCGCATTTGACACACTCAAGGAGAAGCTCACTGAGGCACCAGTTCTAGTCTTACCTGATTTCAACCAGACATTTGAAGTGGAGTGTGATGCATCAGGGATTGGTGTGGGAGCTGTCTTAACCCAAGGAGGAAAACCTGTAGCCTTTTTCAGTGAAAAGCTAGGAGGATCAACGCTTAACTACCCTACATATGACAAAGAGTTATATGCCTTGGTGCGAGCTTTAGAGACTTGGCAACACTATCTCATGTCAAGGGAGTTTGTGGTGCACACCGACCATGAGACCCTCAAGCATCTTAGGGGACAGATCCACCTAAAGAAGAGACACGCGAGGTGGATGGAGTTCATTGAGACTTTCCCCTACATCATCAAATACAAGAAGGGAAAAGACAACATTGTAGCCGATGCCTTATCAAGACGACATGCGCTTATTGCCACGATGGAAGCTAAAGTTATGGGGTTTGAATTCATAAAAGACCTCTACAAAGAAGATCCCGAGTTTGGAGACAGCTTCAAGGAGTGTAATAATGGAGCCCATGGAAAATTTTATCTCTTCGAAGGCTTTATGTTCAGAGATAAAAGGCTTTGCATACCGAAATGCTCACTTAGAGACCTAATCATCCGAGAAGCACATGGAGGAGGTCTAATGGGTCACTTTGGGGTAGATAAGACACTAGCTGTAGTAAAAGAACACTTCTACTGACCACACCTCAAGAAAACCGTAGAAGCTCATTGTGCAAGATGTGTGGTGTGCAAGAAAGCTAATTCAAGAGTCCATCCCCACGGCTTGTACATACCCCTACCTATTCCGACAGCACCTTGGGTCGATTTATCAATGGATTTTGTGCTTGGGCTTCCAAAGATCAACCACAAGGATTCAATTTTTGTAGTGGTGGACAGATTTTCCAAGATGGCACACTTTATACCTTGTGCTAAGGTGAATGATGCAACCAAGACTGCTGATCTATTCTTTAAAGAGGTGGTACGCCTACATGGAGTGCCAAGGACTATAGTATCAGACCGAGACAGCAAATTTCTAAGCCATTTCTGGAGGACTTTGTGGAAGAAGCTAGGGACAAAGCTCTTATTCTCAACGACATGCCACCCTCAAACTGATGGGCAAACCGAGGTGGTAAATAGGACCCTATCTACCCTACTCCGAGTCACCATTGGAAAGAATTTGAAGAATTGGCTGGAGTGTATTCCTTTTATCGAGTTTGCCTACAATAGAGCTCAGCACTCGGCAACAAAGATGTCCCCATTTGAAATCGTCTATGGTTTCAACCCTACTACACCATTGGAGCTCACACCATTGCCCCCAGCTGAAGCCGTGAGTCTAGAAGGGGAACAGAAAGCTGAATTTGTCAAGAAGCTACACCTAAAGGCCAAAGAGAACCTAGAGAAAAGAACCGAGCAATATGAGAAGCATGCGAACAAAGGCCGCAAGGAGATGGTATTTGAACCTGGAGAATGGGTTTGGCTACACATGCGGCATGAAAGATTTCCAACTCAAAGGAGTTCTAAGCGTGCACCGAGAGGAGATGGCCCGTTCAAGATCCTAGAGAAGATCAACAACAATGCCTACAAGCTTGAGTTACCAGGTGAGTTCAATGTGTCTTCTACTTTCAATGTGCTGATTTATCTCCTTATCTTGCAGATGAACCAGTTTTGAGGTCAAAACCTCATCAAGGGGGAGGGAATGATGAGGACATGCAACCTGAACCGGATCTAACCGAGCCTCAACTCCAAGATATCAAAGTTCCAACAATGCATGAAGGACCAATAACAAGGGCAAGAGCTAGAATACTTCAACACAAGTATAATCAAAGCCTACAAGCCGCAGCTAAAGAGATACCAAGAGAAGATCAAGAGCAATGCCAAGAAGAGACGGTTTACAAGGGCCATTGTCCACAAGCTGGGGCCGAGACATTTCAAGAGTTCTCATCAACCCACAACAGCCCAAAGAACCAGGACGTCTGGCCTCTTTTACCAAGTCAAGCCCAAGTTCAAGTGCTTAGCATCGCAAGAATGAATCAAGACGCTTAAAGAGGGATGTTCAAGTTCGGTCAAAGACAAGACACGCTAACCATGGTAACAAATAAGGTAAGTCTTTCATTTCATTTGACTAACGAATTTCCTTGTCTTTGTTGTGTTGCAGCCGAGAGAATATAGTCTAGACTTTAGCTTAGTAGTTTGAATTTTCCTTTATAGTTTTCCTTGTTTATTTCCCTTTGATGTTGCACCTTTCCTTTTCAAGTTCTGTCGCATTGAGTCTTTTTTTTCTCTTGAGTCTAAGCCACTTGGACATTATATAAGTCCCTTTACGGCCGTGTAACTTTTCAACTTTGATCATCAATAAAATCAAACTTTTCTTTTAAGCTTTTCTCAGCAAAGAAAACTTGTTAAACCACTTTGTTCTAGTCGAGACCAGTCCCTCCTAGACCAAAGATTACTCGTGTTTTATCATAAGCCTTTCACAGCTTGTGTGGTACACCTCATTCCATTGTTACTTAACCGATCCTCCATACGATTCCTTGGTTAGAGAAGCTCGACCATTGAATCAACCCTTGGCCGTTAAACCAAGCTTTGTGTTCCGAGATCATACAAGCCTTGAGACAGCCCTGAACTTGTATCACTTTAGAACGCCTGGATTTATATAGAAGTTAAGAGCATCCAATAACAGGAATTATCTTATAGTGCAGTGGTTTGCGCTCAAATACATAATCTAATGGTGGCGGGTTCGGAGACTTGGGGGCGCCCGGCCCTGGTGATCGGTGTGGGGACAGGTTATTACTGCAGCATATGACTCGTCTTCTTCGTCCTTTGATCACCTGTCACGTATTCCCTTGAATGGTGTTCTCGATTGGTATAGGAACCGATCATCCTAACAAAAAATTTAAAATACCATCTCTTTGCCCTTTTGTTTTCCTGATCAGGGTGGTTGATTGTTTTTTACACCAAGCCTGTCTTTGCTCACAAACGATAATTTTCTTGACTTTCTTTCCAAACCACCTTTGTGTTAAGTCTCCATACTCTGCCAGCTTCAAAATATCTAAAAACGAACAAAATTATGTAATGCAAATGCATAATTTGTTTTCTAAAGACTCTAAATGCAAGATTAAGTTCAAATTTGACTGAAATGCATGAAAACTACTTCTAAATAATTAGAAGAGATCAAAACTAACGAAAACAAACGTTAAGGACACTTAATATATCACATTCATTCAGCTTGTAATTAATTTAATATACCAAGTGCTCTCGAGTTGTGCAGCTTTAACTTATATATGAAACATCGATTGGTTTCCTTCAATTTCAAATGCTTACTCTTAGTTTCGACTTTCGATCCATTCGTTTAATCTTATTACTTATTATACTCGAAATAGAATGAAACAAAGAAATTCGATACTTGTGTTTCTCAAGCAAACTACGTCAAGAAAAGAGATGCCACTAAGTCCAATTTATTATTTATGTTGAGATACTCACATAATATTCCATATTAAATTGTTTCAACTTATTATTATAAACTAGGTGACTAGGCCGTAACGTGAGCTTTCATGTTTTTAATTGTTCACTTTATTGTTATATCGTTGTTGATTATCAATGAACAATATATTATTATAAAAAATGACATTGTAAAATAAACAGGCAAGTACCTGTAGTCCAAAAAAACACAAACAAGCAAATAAATAAAAATTATTGTAATTCCATTGCAAACAAAACTTGTTTAACCTCAGCTTTCGAAATATGCCTTGTTAGATAGATGATTGACTAGGACATGTATGCTAGAAGTTTGTGTTAGTACTGTTGTGTCACCATCTATACTAAAATCTACATAAATTTTAATATATACTTAAACTTAGTATGATTTCCTAGTTCACACATCTATTGCTACTAGCGAAAGGTAAGAAATGAACCACACATCAATAGCTAGTAGAAATGTTGAAATATGACTTCCCAGTTCTATCAGTACTAACCTCTTGAACTCTTCAAATACATTTACAAGTTTTCTTACCAAAAGACAACTTATTTTGGATCAAAAGATCTTTGAAAGCAATAAGTTTGCCTCTAGTGATGAAGCCCAATAGAAACTGGCTTCAGAAGTCATTCTTTTTCTAGCCCAATATAGTTTTGTTTTTGTTAAATATTATTTTAGTCAGCAATTTCAATATACTTAACATCCTAAACTAAACCCTTTGCTCACTAGAACAGCAATATCGCGAGTTTAGTGCTGTTTACGCAAAAATGATCCAAAAGTCAGTTGAAATTGCATAAACGATTGTCTAAGATTCCAATACGATTTATGCTAGTCAAAAATAAAGAAACTTGATAGTCTTGATTAATATTTAACAATTAAGCAAAAATTGTCTAAATTTAAACTCTGGACACTAAACCTTAATATTAAATCTATAAATACTGTATTTATTTACTTCTGAAAGAATCAGCGTACTCCTCTAATTTGAGATTTACTTCTGAAACTCTAGCGTAGCAATCGCAAAATCATTACATAGATACTCCAGAATAGATACAATAATAATGAGCTGTTCGGTTGGTTAAACAAAGCTGGAATAGCTCAGTTGGTTAGAGCGTGTGGCTGTTAACCACAAGGTCGGAGGTTCAACCCCTCCTTCTAGCGGTTAAAGTCTTTAGATGTTTTTTTTACCAATTTTTTTTTTTTGTCAACTTTTACCAATTAATTGTTGTCTCCACATCATACGGGCCGTCGGGAACCCAAACTATGATCTATTTATAATTTTCTAATACAATGGATTCTCTGTACATATCTTTATTTTAGGAATGTGATAATGTTACTTGTAAATAAAAACGTTAGCAGAGTCGTGCCTGAGCACAGGCTAGTGAAGCATGTACTTCAGGGCCAATGAGAATAAATAAAATTTCGGGGCCAAAATTTTTAAAACTGAGTTAGCACAGAAGATATTGAGTGTGTGTTTTCTTCTTCTAATATGCGGGTTCGAATCTACAAGGCGTCAATTCTTTCTTTCTTTTTTAAAAAAGTCGGTCTTATGGTTGTCCCACATCGACAAAACTAAATAATTTAGAAAAGAAACTGCACTATAAATAAGAATTCACTTTGTTACTAAAAATGCAAGAATAGTCATATTTTATATAAAATGTATAAATATTCAACTGATTTTTTTTGTTATAACATTTTTTTGAAAAACGATTAAGGGGGCCAAATTATTTTTTTGCTTGGGGCCTGAGAATTCTTAGGCATGACTCTGAACGTTAGTGTTCGATATTGAACCAACAATGCTAAGTCTAATCATCGTTAGAAACATTAAAATTGTGGGGCAATTATGTTTATATTGGTTAACTAGTTGTTATCACGAATTAAATTCTATATATATGTGAACATATTTGAAGGTCACTTATTTTGTGGTTCTCAGCATCACAATGATATTTGTCAATGATATTTGTCAATGAACAATCAAAGCATAGTCACCATAAGGCTCGGATTAATGATACTGGAGGTCATAAGCCTTTAAATTGATAGAGACAAAACAATAAATATAGTAATTTAAAATAAATATATTTAGTAGTTTAATTTTATTTTACTAAATATACTAGTGATACTCATTACGCTTTTTCCATAACTTGTACTTAGAGCTATCATCATAAAATAAAAAAATCTTTATGTTTCATGATATAAGATGTTTTGTTAGACCAGCTCCAACGCAGACTCTTTGCAGGTTTAAGCATTGGATTCAATCAGCATTCAAAATCGAATTCGTGATAAACAAATACATAACCGATTACAAGTTGATTTACTTAAGCATATATGGCACAAATTTGGGAATCCACAAGATTACAATTAAAAGTTTTATAATTTTAATATCTTGTTTTTTATGTTGTAAATTTCATGTAATGAATAATGATTTGGATTTATAATATATTAAATGTTTTAAAATTGTTATAAAAATAAAAATTTTGAAAAAATATTATTTTATTCATAAGAATCCTTTAATGGAGCTCAGGGTTGGAAGCACTAAATTTGGAAAAGTTCTTCACATTTGAGACTCTTCAAAAAATTAGTAAAATAAGTAGAAGAACCCCATCCTGAATTCAGAGTTGGAGGTAGTCTTAGTTAGTGTTCTGAAAAAGCAGTTTACATGGCCGTTTTGGCGGTACTTAGGCGTAGTGATTACTTTATAAATATTGGTATCAATAATCATTATTATTAAGTGACTCCTTAAAAAAAATTTGACAGTACTAAAAGCACTAGATGGGCCGAGACGGTTCTAATCAGTTAATATTTATTTTTTTGTTTGGTATAGTTTTTAAACTTTTAACTACATATAGTTAGATTTATAAATACATGGTTGAAACAGTTTATATATTGTTTTTTACGAATAGAATGAATCTGTTTGTCTAAAATATTTGATTTTTCAAAAGAACATTTTTTGTCTAATTTAAATATATGAGAATTTTTTTAAAAAGTTTAAGTTTTTTATTTATAAGATATCTTTTGATATTTGTGTGTAATTTAAACTTTGGATCCAATTTAAGATTCACTATATTTACACTTTAATTTATTAATTACGAGCTACCCATGGTATTCATATGCTGCAGTATATATAAAATATATTTAATATATTGATTTATCTTGTAAATATTTAAACAGTTTAAAAATTGCTTAGATCCCGAATAGACGTTTTAGGCGTCAGACGTTATATCACCGCTTACTTAGTATTTAATGATTTTTTGAAGACAAAAAAATTATAAAAATATCATTTTTTTTTTAAAGTTTCCATGTATTGAAAAACACCAATCATTCAAAAAAAGACAACATAATACATTGGTCAAAATATTTAATAAATTTAAAGTTACATAAAAATGTGAGAATATCTTATATTTTGAATGAATCAGAATCTTCTAATAAACAGCTAAAAGATGTTTTGATACTTCTAAGTTCTAACCTAGCCTATTTTTTTTTTTTTTAAAAAAACCCTTCTAGCCTATTTCTTGCTTTTTTCGTCATTTTTTTTACAATTTTGTCTTCCTTTCCTTCTTGTTTCTTATTCTATTATTTCTTATCTTTTTTTTGGGTGAACTGCGATGTTCATTAATCAATCAATGGGGTACAAAAAGGTCTCCAAGAGCGTTTTTCGCAAGAGTGTCAGCCTCGACATTATCTGTATGAGGGACATAATTGAACGAAATAAGAGAAAATGATAACACCAGGTGGCGTATATCGTTTACAATGACATGAATTTTCGTATGCATTTCCTGCGAGTTGATGAGGTTCATAAGGATCTGAGAGTCTGATAAGACCTCAATTTCCTCAAATCCTTCATCAATGGCGGTTATCAATGCTTGCCTGAGCGCCCATGCTTCTGCAGCAAGTGCAGAGGATACAAAATGGCATGACGCGGAGAGCTGCAATAGTCGCTCATCCTCTTTAGTTCAAAAAATGAAGTCAATACCACAGTTCGCTGATTCAGCATGCCAGGCTGCGTCCACATTGCAGGTGACCTTGAGTAGAGGAGGAGGACTCGGCCTCATAGGAAGAGGTGCTTGAGGTTTGCGAAGTAAGCATTGTGCTTCTTGCTATGCCCTTGCTTCTCCTAGCGCGTTGGTGATTACTTCTCTCGCTGAGTAAGTCGTATTCCAAAAAATTTCGATGATTTCTGGCTGTCCAAAGATTCCAGCAGATCCAATCTGGGAGGGAGGTAGCAGAGTTTCCAGTCAGAGGGATACTTACTAGCGATGGGATGAGGGAGAGGAAGTTGAGACACAATACCATGTTCAAGTGTGAATGGTTCCTTAAGAGGTGTGATATACCATACTTCTCTTGCGAATTGGCAATCTCTTAGAACATGCATGATCGTTTTGGGTTCCTGCAGATCTTACAACCAAAATTGACTTGAATACCTCGACGAACAAGTTCTACTCCGACGGGAAGGGCCTCCACTGCCGCTCTCCAAAGAAACTGCTTAATTTTTGGCATATTGCTTAGGTTCCAGATAATTTTTTGCCAATTAAACTTCTGTTGTCAGTCTGGTATGGATTCAAAAACTGAAATGCCATAACCGAGCGAACAGAATACTTCCATTTTTCTGTGGTAGCCATACTAACCTATCTGAAGGGCGTGAGGAGATCATCGGTAGCAGACGAATATGGTGTTCATATACCGGAAGAATCTCGCATACCCTTTTCTTGTTCCACGTATGATGCTCATGATCTAGGAGGTCTGTTACCCAAAGGTTAGCGAACACGAGAGGTGGGGGTCCAAATGGTCTAAGTGGAGACTCCAAGCTGAGCCAAGGATCGTTCCACACGTTAATGGATCCATTTCCAATTAACCACCCTAATCCTTTTCAAAGAACTTCGCTCCCGGCCATGATGCTTCTTCAGCCATGAGACACATTCGAGGTTGGGGAACACTCCATGAATGATCTATTGGAGCAATACTTGCCCAAGAGGACTCGAGAGGCCAGTACATGGGGGGTGTGAGATGAGTCTCGCCCCCAATTTTGCAAGCAAGGAGTCGTTGAACATTTCGATATCTCAAAATCTCAATCCTTCTGCATTTTTCAGTGCAGTGAGCTTCTTCTATGATACCCAGGACATTTTCCTAATGTTTGCTTTATCATCCCACCAAAACCTTGTGAGCACCGATTGGATTTGTTTACAGAGTGATCTTGGGAGTTTGAAGCAAGACATAGTGTGTGCTGGCATGGAGGCAAGTACAGATTTGAGAAGGATCTGTTTCTAGGCAGCAGAGAGAAATCGCGAGGCCCAGCTGTGGGATCTTTGTCTGATACAGTCCACTAGTCCTGCAAATATGTTCTTTTTTCACCGTCTAAAGTTCTCCAGAAGTTCCATATAGTTTCCAGTCCCGCCCTCATTATGAATATTGAGGATGTATCTAGCAGCTATTCTTCGGAATCTCGGAGTCTTTGCTGAGAAGAAGATAGAGGACTTGCTAAAATTTATGCATTGTCCAGAAACAGCTTCGTAACACTTGAGAATCAAGGCTAGTGTATTACAGCTGATAGAGATCCAGTGCTAATAGTTTTGAGTGTGGCGCTCTAGGGCTTCCCATGGCGATAGTGACTGCGATTCAATCCAATCTCCTTCGGGCCTTTTGAATCTCGCCGTCTCGCATAGCTCCTCCCCGCTGTCACCCCCGTTCTCCGTGCTCTATATAATAAGTGTTGACTTAAGCCTGAAGTTAACATTCTAGAATTTAGTATTTTCTATTAGGATTAGGAATATGTTTAGAAGTTATCTAAACATACTTAGGAGTTATCTAAGAAAAGAAAATTCATAATTCTATTAGGAAAATGTTTTATCCACTATATAAGAAGATGCAAGGATGTTGCATAACTTATGAGTTTGAGGATTTGAGTGCTTTAGTTTTTGAGAGAGTTTTCTTATAATCCTTGAGTACTTAAAATAACTTTAAACTTCGACTACAAGAATTGGTATCAGAGCAAAATAAAAGGTCCAAACTAGGGTTCTTCCAAAACGTAATCAACGAAGATCCTACGGTATCCAATCATGGGCGATATTATTGCAGCTACGGAGAAACCAAAAGAAAGTGTGTCCTCTTCGATCCAATGCCCCATGCTAAATTCGACAAATTACACAGTATGGGCCATAAGAATGAGGGTTGTCTGAAAGTGCACAAGGTATGGGAAGCAATTGAAACAGGAACGACAGACTAAGAGAAGGACAACCTCGCTACAGGTCTCCTGTTTCAATCGATACCTGAGTTAGTGGTTCTCCAACTTGGAGAACTAGAATCAGCAAAGAAAGTGTGGGAAGCAGTAAAAACAAGATACATGGGAGCAAAACGGGTAAAGGAGGCGAGATTACAAACATTAATGGCCGAATTTGATCGGTTTAAGATGAAAGACACTGAAGGCATTGATGACTTTGCCGGGAAGTTATCAGAAATTTCTTCAAAATCAGCTGTCCTAGGAGTAAAGATCGAAGAGACAAAACTGGTTAAGAAATTCCTCAAGAGCCTTCCTCAGAAGAAGTACATACACATAGTGGCATCCCTTGAGCAGGTCTTAGATCTCAAAACAACGAGTTTCGAAGACATCATAGGACGCCTTAAAGCTTATGAAGAGCGAATCTTCGAAGAGGAAGAAGAAGCTCAGGAAGACCAAACCAAGTAAATGTATATCGAAACACAAAATCGGGAATACAACAGAGAGAATATGAACAGAGGACATGGAGGACGCTACTCAAGAGGAAGAGGTCGTGGAAGGTACAATGGAGGAAGAGGAACTACCCACTTATCCAAAATCACTTGTTACCGTTGCGATAAAACAGGTCATTATGCCTCAATTTGCCCGGATCGACTGCTTAAACTACAAGAGACACAGGAAAACGAGAAAGATGAGACACAAGATGCCAATGAGCTCTTTATGCACGAGGTCGTATACTTGAACGAAAAGAACTGTATTCCAAGCGAATACGAAACCAGCACAGGGGAAGAGAACATGTGGTATCTCGACAATGGAGCCAGCAATCACATGACAGATGATTGGAGATACTTTAAGAAAATTGACCACTCTGTTACCGGAAAAATATGTTTTGGCGATGATTCTCGAATCGATATCAAAGGGAAAGGATCGATAGAGCTCATCGATAGGAATGGTGATTCAAGGATAATAACAAACGTTTACTTTATCCCAGACTTAAAGAGTAACATTATCAGCCTTGGACAAGCTACAGAATCAGGTTGCGACATCAGGATGAAAGGAGACTATCTTACTATGCATGATGCCAGAGGAAGACTTCTTGTCAAAGCTAACAGATCGAGAAAACGCTTGTACAAAGTCTGAATGGGAATTACAGATACAACTTGTCTGCAATTAACCACAATGACTGAATCAAGTAAATGGCATGCTCGTTTTGGTCACATCAATCTTGAAATGGTGAAGAATATGATACAGAAAGAGCTTGTAGAAGGGATTCCGCAGGTAAAAATCGAAAAGGAGATGGGCAGTTCGTGTTTATTTGGAAAACAAGCAAGGCAGGCGTTTCCAAACTCAACCACATACTGAGCAACCAAGAAACTTGAACTTGTACATGGAGACCTTTGTGGTCCAATAACACCAAGTACAATGGCTGTAAACAAATACATCTTTGTCCTCATTGATGACTACTCCAGATACATGTGGACTGTTCTGTTAAAAGAAAAGAGCGACGCCTTCATTAAATTCAAAAGATTTCAAAGCATGGTGGAGCAAGAAACGGAGACGAAGATATAGACTTTCAGAACAGATAGAGGAGGAGAGTTCGTTTCACAAGAGTTCAAAGATTTTTTGTGAAGAAACAGGAATAAAACGTCACCTTACCGCACCATACACCCCTCAGCAAAACGGTGTAATGGAACGACGCAACAGAACACTATTGGAGATGACGAGAAGCATTATGAAACACATGCGTGTACCAAACTACCTGTGGAGAGAGGCAATAAGGCATTCCACATACCTTCTTAATCGAGTCGCTACAAGGGCGATCAAAGATAAAACACCATATGAGATCTTTAGAGAGAAAAGACCAAACATCGATCACCTTCGCGTCTTCGGATGTATTGGATATGCTAAAATAGAAACTCCACACTTGAAGAAATTAGATGACAGGACACGCATGCTTGTACATCTTGGTACCGAACCTGGTTCAAAGGCCTATCGCATGTTAGATCCAAGCAAATCAAAGATAGTTGTAAGCTGTGACGTGATATTCGATGAAACAAAAAGCTGGAATTGGAATACAAACAGCTCAGATCGCTTGAGAGATGGAAGCTTCAAGGTAATCATCAGAGAATTTGGAAATCGTGGGATTCTCAGAACAAACGAGAACAGTTCCAAAACAGAGTAACAAACAGAGGTTTCGAAAACATTGATAATGAAGATGACGATGAACCCAAAATTTACGAGGAGCAGGAAGCAGAGGTTTCAAACGATCACATTCAGTTTCCACCAGTTTTACGAAGATCTGAGAGGATAACCAGAAAACCTTAACACCTTGAAGACTTTGTCTTACTCGCAGAAGAAGAAGGGGAAAAGTTATTACTGTGTTTGAACGATGAACCAAGAAATTTCTTGGAAGCAAAGGAATCAAAGGAGTGGATACTCGCGTGCAAAGATGAAATTCGATCAATCAAGAAAAATCAAACATGGAGTCTTATGGATCTGCCGAATGGACCGAAACCAATTGGTTTGAAATGGGTATTCAAAATCAAACAAAATTCTGATGGGAGTATCAAAAAGTACAAAGCTTGTCTCGTAGCAAAGGGCTATGTACAAAGATATGGGATTGATTTTGAAGAGGTTTTTGCTCCAGTAGCTCGTCTTGAAACCGTAAGACTTCTCATCAGTCTCACAACATCAAATGAATGGGAGATACCTCATCTTGATGTTAAAACAGCATTCTTGCATGGAGAGTTGAAGGAGACTATTTTTGTAACTCAACCAGAAGGGTTTGAAGAAAAAGGAAAGGAAGACAAAGTTTATAAACTTAATAAGGCCTTATACGGTTTAAGGCAAGCTCCGAGAGCATGGAACAACAAGTTGAATCAGATTCTACAAGAGCTTCAATTTGAAAAGTGTTCAAAGGAGCCATCAGTTTATCGAAAAAGAGTTAAGGAACATCTGCTAATTGTTGCTGTTTATGTGGATGATCTATTCGTTACAAGAACAAATAGAAACGTTCTTGACAAGTTTAAACAAGAGATGGCCTCCAACTTCGATATGAGCGACCTTGGGAAACTTATATACTATCTAGGAATAGAAGTATGTCAAGACAAAGGGAGGATAACACTATGTCAACACCGATATGCCTTAAAGATTTTAGAGGATGCTGGAATGGCAACCTGTAATTTAGCTCACACGCCAATGGAAGCAGGATTGCAACTATCAAAGTCCGAAGCAGAGAAAGAGATTGATGCTACTACTTACCGAAAGAATGTAGGGTGTCTCCGGTATTTACTCCACACAATACCAGACTTGTCTTATGTTGTAGGAGTATTGAGTCGTTACATGCAGAGTCCGAGAGAACCACATGGAGCAGCTATGAAGCATTGTTTAAGATACTTGCGAGGTACCATTAACTGCGGTTTAGTCTTTAAGCGATCAGGCCAAAGGTTACCAAGGTTAATATGATACAGCGATAGCAGCCACAATGTCGATCTAGATGATGGAAAGAGCACCGGAGGGCATATTTTCTACTTTGGCGAAAGCTTAATTTCTTGGTGCTCACAAAAACAAGATATAGTGACATTATCATCATGTGAAGCCGAGTTCATGGCTGGTACTGAAGCGGCAAAATAAGGGATTTGGCTTCAAGATCTACTAGATGAAATCACCGGAGCTGCGTATGAAAGAGTAGTCATACAAATTGACAACCAATCTGCAATTGCCCTCACCAAAAACCCAGTTTTCCATGGAAGGAGCAAACATACATAGAAGATATCATTTTATAAGAGAGTGTGTGAAGAATGGTCAAGTAGAAGTGGAGCATGTTCCAGGAAGTGAACAAAGAGCTGACATCTTAACAAAAGCCCTTAAAAGAATCAAGTTTAAAGAAATGAGGGAGCTCATTGGAGTTCAAAACTTGGAGATAGGTGGTGTCAAGCTTAAAAGAGAGAATGTTGACTTCAGCTTGAAGTTAACATTCTAGAAGTTAATATTTTCTATTAGGATTAGGAATATGTTTAGGAGTTATCTAAGAAAAAGAAATTCATAATTCAAATAGGAAAAGGTTTTATCCACTATATAAGGAGATGCAAGGATGTTGCATAACTTATGAGTTTGAGGATTTGAGTGCTTTAGTTTTTGAGAGAGTTTTCTAAAGCTTAATAAGAGAGTCATTCTTATAATCCTTGAGTACTTAAAATTACTTTAAACTTCGACTACAAGAATTCAAGAAATTGGATTGGACTGAATATTCGGTGTGGGAGAGAAATCCTTAACGTGACCTTGCGATTAAGAAGTACAAGATGGTACTAAGTATCGCTGTAAGTTGGAGATCAAGAGTTAGAGGATCTTTGGCTTGAGGGACAGATTGTTGGGAATCAATCCAAAGACCCACATCGGAAGTTTAGACCAATATGGTCTAGTATATAAGTAATGTCCAACTCCAATTAGTATGAGACCTTTTGGGAAGTAGTCCAAAATTAAATCTGTGCGGGCGTTACCAGTTGGACCCAAAACGGACAATATTATACTAATTGGGGGAATTAGATTTGGGCTTAGAAAAGCTCAATAAATAGTATTAGAGCCTAGGTCAGGAAAAAGTGGACCTGGAGAAATTGGATTGGACTCAATGTTCGGTGTGGGAGAGAAACCTTCAGGGTGACCTTGCGATTAAGAAGTACAAGATGGTACTAAGTATCGCTGTAAGTTGGAGATCAAGAGTTAGAGGGTCTTTGGCTTGAGGGGAAAATTGTTGGGAATCAATCCAAAATCCTACATCAGAAGTTTAAACCAATATGGTCTACTATATAAGTAATGTCCAACTCCAATTAGTATGAGGCCTTTTAGGAAGTAACCCAAAATCAAATCCGTGTAGGCTTTGCTAGTTGGACCCAAAACAGACAATATCATATTAATTGAAGGAATTGGATATGGGTTTAGAACAACACAATAATAAATTTGGACTATTTAGCTGTCATTAAAAGATATTTCAAATTATGCATGTGCAAACATATACTTTGCAGGAAACTAGGAATGGTATCACATAATTTTATTGGACGCGGGCCAAGCGCATGCCAAAAGATCATGATCGTATTTGTGACTTACTCTCCTATTTTTGTGTTACCATCTGATTCGTCATCAGTTAATAAATTTTCTGTTTCATATTCTTTCATCTTACAAAAACTTATTTGCATACTCAATGAGTGTATTTATTTGCTATAAACGTAACTAGATTTTGACCCGTGCTGTGCACGGGATTATGTTGTAATCAGTTTAGATATCTAGTTTTAACGTATGTGGACATACTATATTTATAAACTAATGATTTGTACTACATTCTATATAATTTAGAGTTAGATTAATAGTTGTGTATAGAGGAATGTTGTATTGTAGTTGTCTTTAGCATTTTTTTGTTACTTTGTTATATTATTTTTTTGGTTATTTGTTAGTTATTAAATAGTAAAATATGATTCGGTAATTCATATTAGATATTGATGTGTTTAGACAAAAAAATCACGAATGTGGTGTAAAATGGCATAAGCATTTGAATTCAGTGTCGATATTAAAAAGGTTAAAATCATGGAAATAATAATAGAATTAAATTAATTATGAATTAAGAATAATATATGAAATAGAAATACATTAAACTTCATAATCCGAATATGAAAAACATGAGTTCATTCCTCTTATTATTACTAATGCAAATGAAAATGTAGAATCGTAGATAAATAATAATAGCAAAACTCTACTAATCCATCACATCAGAATTTCCAGATGTGTTTTCCGCAGTCCTTCTCTTGTTCCAAAGGCTGTATAAACAAAAGAAAAAATAGTAAAGTTACGATATGAGCAAAAATAATATGAAAATATAGATATCCAAATTATTTACTATATTACTCGAGTCTGAAACGGAAGACTTCATCGATCGGTGGTGCAACAATGAAACGGGATAGTCTTCCTCCATCGTAATCATAGATAGTCATTCCATCTAAGCAAATATTATATGTTAGGAATATTATTAAAAAGTAATAAAACAATCTAATATGAACTATTATTTAAACGTACTCATATTTCTGTGAACAACCCAATCCGTCAAAACACATATGGCGTATTGTCCTTTCATAAATTTGCAATCACACTTTTCTTTGATGTCATATGCCAAAACACCACGGGGAACGCAATCAAGCGTGTAATCCCTTAAGAAAGGAATGAATATAAGTTGTATTCATGAAGAAAAAAACAATAAACTTTATACTGTCTATGACAGACTTACTCAAGATCTCTTATACGGAAATAAATGGTTGGGACCATTGTTCCATCTGGATGAACAGCAGTGACAATGTTTCCAATTGGTTTATCAAGAACACCTAATAAATCTGTTGGGACATATATCAGATTTATAAATTTGTATACATGAAAGTAGTTAATAAACAAAAAAAGTATAAATAAATGAAGCATATGTATTTTTTGTATGTTATATAATCAAATATGTACCAATTGGGTAGTAGTGTGTGTATGGCTTATTGTAAACATGACTGAAATCTGTCAACTTAATGAATGGATCTTCTGTCAAAGGTCGAATGGTCGAGGCCTTTGTCTGATTGTTTAGGATTATTTGAAAAGCATGTCGAGTCATTCTTTCTTCCCAGTTGGAATTAATCACACCAAACTTAGAAACTTCAACCCAAGCACCTTCTAAGAAAACACGTTCAATGTATGAAAGTTGAAGGTTGTCAACCGATGCAGCAATTTTAGATCCCTGAATTTTTCATAAAAGTTTGTGTAAGAAAATATGAATATTAAAATACTAAAATTAAATATATAGTGCTTTTATAAAAACTTACATCTTCATCTATCAAAATGAAACTCATTCCTGGGAGACCATTTCCATCAAAGGATTCCCAACGTTTGTAAATCTTCACTTTGATGGTTTGTTTGTACTCTTCACAGGCAGTGACATCCATAACCATTTGATAGTCAGCCATTATAAGTAGTATGAAACCTTTAGGTTTAGGTTTCTTTGAATGTGTGATGTAAAAAGTTTAACTGAGAAGGCAATATATTATATAGGGAATCGATTTGACATTGTGAATTTGCGAGGGCTCGAATAAAGACGTTTCCTAACAAAAAGGAAATGAATAAATCACGATATATAGAACATATCTACAATATATTAACCGAATCTTAAAAATTGATTTTAGTATTTTAATAAGGCAGTATAGATAATTACGTAAAATCTATAGTAGTTATAATCTACAATATAATAACCGAATCTTTAAAATTGCTTTTAGTATTCTGATAAGGCAGTATTGATAATTACGTTAAAACAATAGTATTTATAAAAGATTTGTAAATGAAGACGTATTTGATAAGAAAAGGTAGTTTAGATTGTAATATTCTTAAATGAAGATACGCAATACTTCCTAATATAAATTATGTCTCAATTGCTGTTATATTTATATACACAAAATATATAATTTGTTATATTTCTATATATTAATATCTAAACCATGTTATTTTTGTATGGTTAGTGTTTTAGCAAAATCATATCATTATTATACAGTGTAAATAAACAGTTAATTCAAAAACAAATGTTAATAACGGTTTATCAATATTAATATTTTCCATGATATGATATAGGAAACATTAAAAATTAAAAAAAAAAGACACAAATAATCTAAATTGAAATCATTTCATATCTTAACCATAAATCTAAAGTAGTAAACATTAAATAGGATATCAAATTAGCTGATACATATGTATAAGACAAAAACTAAGTTAATAAAGTATATACTACCGTTTTATTTAATAGACATCCAGATAATTATCAATTGAGATGCAATAGAGATCAATTATAGTTAGAGTACTGATAATAACGAAAGTAACATAACATAGTATAAGTTCGAATAAAGCCAACATAAAACTTAAGTCTTAACATTGCTGAAAGTAGGAGGACATCACTCCTTTTGATTAACGAAATAAAAAGAAAAAACATAAAGACGAACTGATTTCAGACTGCTCCCACACTAAGCATCCCTTGCCTCTGAAGATGAAGCATTGTGGGCCGATGCCCTTAGCTTATCCCAAATCCTGAACAAAATTATAAGTTACAGAAATAAATAAATATGTATATGTATAATATTATATGAAAGAAAGACTAAAATTAGTATAACATTTTATTACTTACTCCTGAGTATGAAAACTTCATCAAGTGGTGGATAAACTATGAAACGGGAAAGCTTTCCTCCTTCATAAGCATGTATGGTCAGTTCATCTACAATTATAAAGTATATAAATATCAGGAATGAAGACAAATGATTATAATATATGGAATTACAAAAAAAATTAAAGATATAATGGTGACTTACTGAAGTTTTTCTTAACAACCCAGTCAGTCAATACACATATCGCATATGGTCCTTTCATTAAGTCACAGTTACACTTTTCCTTGATTTCATAGGCCAAATCATCTTGAGCGACACAGTTAAGTTTGTAGTCCCTTCAAATAAACAACAAAAATTAGTTAAATACATATACTAATCATTAGAATTTGTTAACTTACTAAAATCCTTACTCAAGATCTCGGATACAAATATTAAGGGTTGGAACAGCTTTTCCATCAGACTGAACAACATCAACAACATCTCCAATCTCCTTATCCAAAACACCAAGCAAATCTGTATGTAAAACCAAACAAATTCACTGCATGTCTACATAACATAATATAAATTACGTATAAAGAATCCATGAACAACAATAAGAAATTAATGAATTTATTAGTAAATTTAAAATAGAAAGGTATACTTACCAATATGATAATAGTGAGTATACGGCTTATTGTAAACCGATGCGAAATCAACAAACTTAATGAAAGGATCCTCAGTCAAAGGTCTGATAGTTGAAACCTTTGTCCTCTGAGTGAGTATGATCTGGTACGCATGTCTGGTGGTTCTTGCATTCCAATTAGAGTTAACTAATCGAAACTGAGAAAGTTTAACCCATCGACCTTCTTGTAAAACTTCTCCAAAGTAAGACAACACAGCGTTGCAAATGAAAGCAGTCACTCGGAAGCCCTGAAAGAGTATTATTAATATTCAAACAGATATATGAGAAATGTCCAGACAGAAAAAATACTAAAAAAAACAAAAAAAATTCGATGCTTACATCTTCATCAACGAAGATGAAATCCATTCCAGGGCGGCCTTGTGAATCAGTTGATTCCCATCGTTTGAAATCCTTAACTTGGATAGTTTGTTTGAACTCTTCCCATGGAGTTAAGTCATTCACCATCTGGTAGTCAGCCATCTTAGTTGTATTACAGATCTTTTGGTAGGGAATGTTTCAATTTATGGTAAAGGATGAAGTAAAAGACGACAGAAGATGGTAATATATAGAGAATATTGAGTAGGTTAAATCGTGATGGTTGGAATAAATGTATCCATAACAAATAGTTAAATGGTTTGCTTCTTTTGGTTTGATATAGGGATATGTTCAACGAATCTAATTGAATCGGTGTCAGATTTGAGAAGAACAATTTTTTGATATTTGAAAGGAAATAAAGGAAGTTACTGATGAAAAGCTGCAAGTGGAATACTATCAAATCAATTGAATATACCTGCTTTCTGATCAGAGACTATAATAAGTATTTGGACTATAAATCAAACGATGCATGCTTTCGAAGAATCTAGTGTATTAGTATAATTTTTGAAAAATGGAGACTTTCTAATTTTTGAAAAAAAAAAAGAAACTAAATCTTACTTAAAAGCTGTATAAGATATCGATCAAATCAAATTGAGTATTTTTATTTTGCATGCAGAGAATAGATAAATAATTTCCTTTTATATTTTCATATGTAAATGTAAATTTAAGATATCTATACAAAATTTGGTACAATAATCATTTAGATATTAAAGATCGATATCAATAATGGAGACTTTCTAATTTTTGTAAATAAAAAAAATCAAATCTTACTTAAAAGCTGCATAAGATATCGATCAAATCAAATTGACTATTTTTACTTTGCATGCAGAGAATAGAGTAATAAATTCTGCAATATACCAGCCAACAAACAATGTTTAATTACGTAAATTCCATTAATATTAAACTTATAAATATAACAAAATAATGAAAGTATGATGGTAAATCAAAACATTAAAATTAGAAAACATAAACTATATGTTGTGAATACCGATTAACAAAAGAATAAAAATATCTGATACGTTATAGCTTTAGAATGCAGTAATATCAAAGAAGATTTGAATAGCATAATAGTAAAGAAGTTTTAATCATCTTATATTTTAAGTTCAATGATAGAAAGAGTTCATAATAAAAAAACATCTCATAGTCTTGAGTGATTTCTAAACATATATAAATCACACATAACTTATAAATAGAAAAATAATCGAGACAACTAAAGATAGATTATTGGATCAGTTTCTATTCTTCACGGAAGATGTACTTGCTTCATCATCGTTCGCACCCAAATCAATAACATCGGTAGGTTTTTGTTGGTTGTTCCAAAACCTGTTAATAATAAAACTATATTAAGCAAACATTCTAATAAAAAATGATACTACTTTGAAACTCTGAATAATGGCTTATCTTCTAACGAAATTTTTGGCTTGTGGAATTTTAAGATAAAATTCGATCTTTGAAATCCCTCCTCTAGACCTAAGATAGTACCCACCTATGACGATAATATATATGTTATAACATCTATCTATAAATAAACAAACAAATGTTTAATAATAATCACTACTTAGAAATAACATAAACTAACCTTCTCCATGTTTCACAGACCAGTCGGTCAACAGACAATCAAATGGTAATTGTTTTTCAGTGAAAATTTTGTCATTAAAATCAAGTGCAAGTGATCCTAATGCAACACACGACAATAATAACCCCCGATATAGTAATTACAAATTTTAGTTAATCAAACAATGATAATTAGAATAAGGAAAAAGCATAAAACTTAAAATGGAGTCTTACTTATCATCCTTGATAGTGAAAGAGATGCTGGCGGTTTTCTTATCTTGTCTTTCAGGGTAAGAATCATCAGTAACTGTGACCAGTGGCTCAATATTGACAACAAAACCCATAATATCTACAGAAAAAAAATTACAAACTTATATGCAACATTAGTATATTATTTTGTATTTGAACAATTTATTTATTCAAGATATTTAGAAAAGGAAATAGTTATACCGATGGGAATGCCAGGCTCAGTTTTGCCACCAAGAACATCAGAAAATTTGAGAAAACCATGAGGAGTGTCAACTTCGATAGGATCAATGAGATCAACTTCAGTGTTTTTTAAAAATCTAATACAACTTCCAATTGGAGAATTTGGTTCCTCCGACGTTTCACCAAATACCACAAATTCAGAAAAACAAATCCATTGACCTTCTTCAATTAACATGTCGAAACTCTTGATCAAATCGGGAATATAGAGAAAAGCTTGAATAGTTTCAGCCTGGATAATTTAGGATATTTAGAAACTATTAAACAATGTTTGAATTGTAATTGAAATCTTGGTACAATAATACAGAATTAGGAACAAATACCTCTTCATCCATCAACATAAACTGCAAGGAATGACGTTGGCTAGGATGCTTGACATGCCATTTCTTCAAGACTTTAACTCTTATAGTCCAGTTCGTTTGACCGGGATGCAGATCTGAAATCAGATGATATACCTCCATGGAATGAAATTTCCCGAGTTTAAACAATTAGAAGCGTTAAGAAGATGAAAAATGAGAGAGATATATGTGAGAGAAATAGTAACTGATGGTTTAAATGAAAGTAGGTTTGTGTGAGATTTTGTAAATCTAGAAATTGATAGTTAAGTTTTATGTTTTTTTCATTTATATGAGAGAAGATGATAAACGATATGGTCGAATATATAAAATATATATATATATACTTTAGATATCAAAGTTCTACAATATTCTATAATATCGAAACTAACAATTACACAGCCAGTCAAACCGTATTGATTACCAAAAATACAAACAGCTTTCTTGCATTGTGTTTTCAAATCAACACGAAAAGAAAAGAGAATATTCGATATTTTTTGTCCTTTACAATCGTTATACTCTACCCTGTACAGCTATATAATAGATTTCAGTTTTATAATCTTCATAATGTATGGTATAAATCTACAATAAATGAAATGTATATTCGCATGTATACATAATATGGAAAAGGTGAAGGTTTATAAGACATTTGGCTAATTTTTAAGAAGCGGTTAATTTGACCTAAAACATTATAATAATAGATTATTACCGAAGCCATGATATTTTATTAAATAAGTGGAATGATTGAAATACATAATAGTATTGGCATATTAACGACGAACACGTAAACATTGAAAGATTTAGGTCGAAATTAAATTACTAATGAAATATAGCCATCAAAATAAGTAGATTCAGAATAATAAAAGTATTGATAGAAGTCGCTTCATAGAGAACTCATCCGATGGAGATTTGACAATCGGAGACCAAGATTGTAATCTGTATAAACATGGTAAAACATTTGTAGATGTTGATAATATTTAATTGTACATCACAGATAGACAAATGTTATACAAATAAAGACGAACATAAATTAATAGGAATAAAATATACCTTGGTATGAAAACATTTCAATTATAACTGCATCTTACACCATAATACTCGTTCTGCTGACTATATATTGTAATAAAAAGAAAAAGAAGTCAATATGTTAGAGAAATATCATATATGCAAACCATGAAGTACCAACCTTCAACAATTTTGATCGGTATTACTTGAGTAGAAACAATGAACTGAATGATATAGTTCGAAGTAATCCTGATATCATTAAAGTTGTTTGGAATAACAACAAAGTCACTAATTTCAACCCAATAGCCTTCCTTGAGTACATCAATAAACAAATGATTGTAGTTTTGGGATTACTCTTCCATGGATTGTATGATCCTAAGAATTAAAGATAAATATAATATTAGAAATGAAGGCGTGATTGTAGACCAAAGGAATCAAATGTATATAGCAAACTCACCTCTTCATCACGTAGAATCATATCTAAGGTATTCCCTTTATGTATTGTGAATTGGTTCCACATACATACTATTTTAACTCTAATAGACCAATCTGTAGTACTTTGATCCAAATCAGACAACCTATCAATGAAAGCCATATTTGATTTAAAAAAAAAAGTTTCAGGATTTAGGAAGTGAATTAAACTTCGAATATTATACCTAACGTATATATAGGACTAAGATAACATCAAATATTTGTTTTCTAGTTTTTTTATTTTATATAACATAATAAAAGGCAACAGCGAATATATAGTAACTATAATTATATTGTTAAGATTCGTGGAAGATTCTAATTCATGTAGGTTAATACGATTGTGATTAAATACTATGAAGTCAGATAATTGTATTTAGAAGAATTAAGTTCATATATTGATGCAAAGTAAATGGTGACAATATTTTTGTTCCTTGTATTGTTTCATAAGGTCATATATTGATGCAAAGTAAATGTTAGTGTTTTAGTTAATGTAAAAGATTCAGTGATGAGTTACCTTAACATTTGTAGGTCATGATTCATAAGACACGTAAACATTTTAAATAAATGCCTCCAGTTTGTTAAACAAATACCAACAATTTAAATCTTTAATCCTTTTCAAATAACTGACAAAGATCACTACTCCTTAGAAAAATTGACATCGTGCTAAGCTGCATCTGAATATCATCTGAAGGTACCAACTAAAATATAAAATTCTGAAATATATAAACACATGCAAATGTTAGTTATAACAGTTGGACACGTTAGAGAAATCTATATATGAATATACTATTTGTACTAACCTTCCTACTGTTTTGGATATATTTTCTTAAAAACCTCTTTGAAGACGACGTTCATGGTTTGCTTCTGAGGTTTTCCTTCATTGTCTATAATAAGTACCTTCAATCCAGACTTCGACTTTACCCTAGACAGACCACATACAACTGACCATGTGAAAAACACGGTTTAGGTAAATACAAACCAACACTTAAAAGTGTTTGACCTTGACTTTTATTGATTGTCATGGCGAATGCTACTGTCAGAGGAAACTGTCTGCATCGCATTCTGAAAGGAAATCTACCTTCTGGTGGGGAAACATTCAATCTCGGAATAAAAACCTTCTGACCATGAGTCTCACCTGTTAGTATAATAGCCTCTATCACATGATCAGCTAGCTGAGTAATTTGTAGTCTTGTTCCATTGCATAGACCACCCTTAGGATCGATGTTTCTCAATAACATAACAGGTGCCCCAACTTTAAGCGTCAATGAATGGTTAGGCAAGCCAGAAACCTTTATATTATTCAAAAAATCTGGAGTATGTACCCTACTATCCTGGTTGGATGTATCAGATGGGTCTATTGAATCAGAGCTTAAATATGTCTTCTCCTCACCTACAAATAATAGGATAATAAGATAACGTTATACAAACATTAATATAGATACTATATTGTTTTAGTAACATCGCTGCTTTAATACTTACTTCTGAGGATAGATAACATGTGATCGTTGATAACGGAAACATCGCATTTGTGGGACACAAAATAGCTCGATCTTGATAGAAATTAGGGTCGTTTTGGTCTTCAAATCCAAGACCGTATACAGCTTCAATAATAGAATTAACAGGATCATCGCATTGTTTAATTAGGAGCTCCTCTGGTATATCAATAGACACTTCACCTGTATTTGGTAGATTAATCTTTCCATCACCTACTTTAAGTATCCATTCAGAAAAACTCTTAATTTCCTGAGCAACGCCTTCATCAAGATCTGCCAACAGTCACATATTCTTAATTTCCTGAGCAACTTTGCAGCTCTCCCATAGATAAGAGGAATTTATCGAAGCAGCAACAATATCTTCACGACCTCCACCACTTATAACAGGCAGTATTTGTCTAAAATCCCCACCAAAAACAACAACTTTGCCCCCAAATGGTTTATCTTCATGGCGTCTTATAATATCACGCATACTTCTATCCAAACTTTCAAAGCAATATCGACTCATCATGGGAGCCTCATCCCATATTATCAGCGATGCCTCAGCGACTAATTCTGCTAAATCTGTACCTGGATGCATATTGCAAGTAGAGTCATCATCTGGATTAATTGGAATTCCAAAACGGGAGTGTGCAGTTTCTTCCACCAGGTAATAAAAGAGAAGCTATTCCACTACTTGCAACATTGAGAAAAATTTGTCCTTTAGACCGAATTGCAGCAGAAAGGATTTTCCATAGATGAGTCTTTCCTGTCCCTCCAAAACCGTAAACGAAAAACACACCTCCCTTGTCTTCAGTAACTGCTTCCATAATTTCTGAAAAAACTTTCCTTTGCTCATCAGTCAGACCAGGCAGCATTGAATCATGAATAGCAGCCATTTCAGCTTTGTCATAATTGCGTTCATCGAATAGCAACCTATTAATAGCGGGATTATGATTGGTACTATCTGGAATAGGCATGCCATCGTAGTTAGCAAGTGAGCTTCCATTACTTCGCAATATCGATTCTACATCATCCAAAGTCAAGTTTTTCAGTTGTTGATCATCAAGAGTTAAATCTGCAATAATATAATAAATATGTTACACGAAGTAGCTTATTACTGATCATTAACAATGAAATAAACGGTCTATCTAGATCTATGTTATCCATAAATACTTATTAGAAATGTGGAATTTACCTGGATTGTTTTCTACGGACCTCCTCCTGTAAACAATATCTTCAGAAAGAAGATGCCATGTCTCTTCCCAAACCCCACCGAGATTTATTAAGCAATCAGTAAGAAGCATAATCGCAAACAATCTTCTAAGAAAGAATCCGGTACCCCAATTGCTGGCTTCAGTTATACCATCTATATATTCTTTGTCATCATCTAAGAGTCCCATTGCATAGCAGGCTTCTTTGTAAGATGGATATAACACACCATCTACTGTCTTTAGATCATTAAACCCTTTAGGACACTTACGTATGTTCAATAGAACACGTAAATAGTATAACTGACCACATGACACAGGGACATAAGTTAATCTCCCAACAGCTATTCTATTTTTTTGTTGTCGTGGTTTCCACTCAATTTTCTTCCTATCATAAACAAACATAGTGGGAAACTCTGCGTAGGTTAGATCCTCTGCTTCAGGATATTTATTGCAAGCTTCAAAAAACGCAAGGAACATAGATGTTTGGATTGATCTACGATTAAGTACTGTCTCAACTGGATCATCATCATCATAAAGCACAGACTGCTCATTCTCAAGATGAAAATATAGTTTCTCCACAGGTGTAGTTCGGAAATGAATTAAGAAAGCCAGTAAACGCCAAGCAGCTTCACATGCAGAAACATACCTATAGTCGAATCGTTTAACTAATTTTAGTAACGACTTAATGTTTTGTAAAACCAAAGATTTATCAAATAATATATACATTCAAATATAAATTAAATTAAACAATATAGTACCTGTAGTCAAAAAATTCTTGTATTTCATCTCTAGCATCCTCTTCGTCTAAATTAACAGACGTTGTACCTTCTGTATTACCATTTTAATAGTGGCAAGTACACGATCTGGTCCTTTATTGATATACTTAAATAAGTACTTGATAGACCTGGCTTGAGTGCACCACTCCACATTAATATGAGCTCTGTAACGAAGAGATAGTTCCCGGTTATATGGAACAACGAAACTGTTGTCAATCTTCAATCCGTTTTTTTCAACAAACGCATCTGTTTTCCTTCGCATATAATGTGGATAACCATTGCTGTCAATAGAAGTTCTATCACAATACTTCTTTGGAAACATCTTTGAACACTTTCCATTAACCATACATGGTGAACTCTTGTTGATCGCTCCACATGGACCATGAATCATGTTTTTTTTTAACAACTTCGTATAGGTAAGGGTCAGTATCTTTATCGGGTATCTCTGCAGATATTACTTCGTCAATCGCTTCCGGGGTTGGGAATTTGTGTTTCTGAGCCATCCACAGCAATATATGTGCATGAGGGAGTCCTCTTTTCTGAAATTCAATAGTATACATTCCTGGTACATAAAGAGACAAAGTTGTTATTATTTAAGTATTTTAAAAATGATATTTTTATATCACTAAACATCACAAAAGAGTTATGAAAACGCACCGCAAACACTTTTTCCAAATATGTTCTTCTCTGTCAAATCAGACATCAAACTCTCTAGCTTCATTTTGAAAATTCTGCAACAAATATCTGGTCTGTCCTCTGGCTTCAGATTTCGTTTTTTTGTATACCTAACAATCTCTGGCCAACTTGGATTGCAAGTAAATGTTATAAACAAATCTGGAAAACCAAAATGTTTACAAATTGCCATTGCATCCAAGTAGTTGTTATTCATGTATCGTGGACCACCTGTAAAAGACGCAGGTATCAATATTCTTTTGCCATTGTTAGATAGATCAGAGTTGCCATCGTTAGCAACTTTCTCCAGATTGACATATTTATCAGATCGAAGTTTTTTCTGGTTTTTCCTGAGGTAACGTAGACGGATAAACTCAATCATAGTATAAACATCCACCAAATACTGCTGGTACAGACGTTTAGACCGAATAACTGCTTGAGATTCCAATAACCTATCTTGTATGTGAAAGGCATAGAACTCTCTCATGCTAATCGTTTTCCTTTTGCGTTCTTTTCCATCGTCAAATCCATCTTCAATACCAACCTGAAAACCATCTTCACCATAAGGAAACAACAGAGGGTATTGAAGTGTGAGATACCCAACATATAGCTCACTAATCCTCCTTAGCTTTCCTTCTATTGTTTCTAACACAATATCTCGTTTATCCATTCCTTCAGGGAAATCTCCTGGTATTAGAGCAGCAACTTCGGATGACGTAGGCATGTTATGAGTGCGTGCGTCCTTATTTCTATTTGCTACCAATACCAACTTGGCATTGTCTTCTGGCTGATCAACATGAAACATATCCTTGTAAGAACGGAAAGCTTTCACCATCGGATTAAAATGATCTAACATCATACGGGCCGTACAGTGCTTGCATTCAAATAATGGGCCGTACAGTGCTTGCATTCCCTGCATACAGCATAGTGTAAAAATATAATTCTTTCCTCTCCTTTTTTTGCCAATCCTCTCATTAAACCACATACGGGCCGTAAAGTGTTTGCATTCAAATAATGGATCACCATCATCATGATAACCTGAAAAAATAAATCACAATAGTGACTGCTAAAGATGATAGACTCTGGGAATAACAGGTATAGTCAAAAAATATATCCAAGACGGTGATGTTTTGAAGAAACTGATTACCATTATCCTGGATTGTAGGTCGCATATTTTGCTGTTGATCATCAGATATTTCAACATTTCCAGAGTCTAGGTCATCATCAGATTGATCGTTTTCACTGAAAGTTTCTTGGTCATCATGAATTTGTAGACTATCATGCTCCCAGTTAATAGTAGTATTTTGATTTTCCTGAGTTAATACTATAAATAATAATAAAATAAGAACAATTTATAAACACAGGCACTATTTATTTTTTAATCAAAAATCTATATAAAATAATAATAATGTATGATTTATTAATAAGTTTTAAAGATTTAATGAGTGATTACCTGAGGCCTGAGTGCAGGAATTCTTAGTTGTATCGATTTTTTGCTTCCTGTTTAATCTTGCAATTCTCTGTTGCTCGAAAACAGTGTTATGCATATTTTTGCCTTTAATCGATTCAGAAATTTTGAAGACAGAGTTATTCCTCCAAAGTTTAACTTAGAGAGGTCAAGGATATTTTTGTAACTAAAACGAAAATTAAATCCAAATACCAATATATAAACTTGTAATAAGGACAATATATATAACAAAAATCTAGGTAAGGATACATGACAACTCCAAATTTCGAAAGGCCTTTGTTTTGGTTGTTTTGGTTTTTAATAGTGCTGTTTATATAAAATGACGTTTAGATATATAGTGTTAAGAACAACATTATTTATAGATGTGATAACAAAGAATTCTTACTCGCAGATTTAGATTTGGATGCTAGCCGAGACAATGGTGGTCTACTTCGTGATAATTGAGAGGTACCAAATTCTGTAGAAATTGGTATACAACTTATATTTGAATCTCCTTGCGTAGTTACAAAACTTGCTTGCGTTGGTATCTGAGTAGTAGTCAGACATTTACGCGTTGGTATAGCTTTCGGACCCTGATTTTGATTTGTACAATCAGTGAGGCATAACACTGTAATTTGAACAGTGTCAACATCAGTATTAGAGTTATATAAGTAGCTAGAGGAATGATACAATGAACAGGTTCAAAATACAATTCAAGAAACCTGATCTATTTGAAATTGTAGAAGAGTCATTGACAATTAAGCCTTGTGTTATGTTCTCTTTATTCGAAGGGCGAGCGTAATCTGAAATTGTTAAACAATGTTAGCAAGAAAATATAAAGTTCAATACAAATACAATACTTATGATTACATAAGGAACTACAACTAACTGCGATTAAGTTGTTGTGTCATGGTAGACTGAGAACTCCTTTCCGTGTTGTTTGAGTTCGTGAGATCTCTAAGTATTGTATTAAATGCAACACGAACAACAGGCTGGTGAGTTGTTTTACTTGATTGCGCATTGTTATCATTGGTATTGATGGAATCTGTAATTTTGCATGTAACATACAATTGACAACAAATACAAATGCAACAAATGATTAGTATAAATATTCTAAAAATAGTATGTTCGTACCAAGCAAACTTCTATCTTTCTTTGATTTCTTTGATGATCGTCCGTCTTCGGTAGCTGAATTTTCACCGAGAACACTACTTTTTCTCATATCTCGTTATTTGCTTGAGCTACTTCATTCAAACATAGATATTTCCAATATAGTAGCTTATATTGGAAAGAAGATAACAATAGTGGAATGTTTCTCAATTATTGCATATCAAATACTCCATAATTTGTAATCTAGTTGCTATTTACAGGCAATCAAATCAGGGGTAAAACCATTACATATATTCGATTAACGAATTATTTTCAAAATCATTAGTAGGAGTTTCTTAATATTAGGAATGATTTGAAATTCAGTTACCATAACTAACATTCAAAATATTTGAAAAACTTCATATATTTAATAACAACTTCAATTATTTCAAAATATACCAATAAGCGGGAACTTTTTAAAATTTTCGAATCATACATTCCACTTGGTACTAATTAGAGGTAAAACACTTACATATATTCGCTTAACTAATTATCTTCAAAATCATTAGTATGAGTTTCTTAATAGTAGGAATAATTTGAAATTCTGTTACCATAACTTACATTCAAAATATTTGGAAAAACTTCATATCTTTAATAACAACTTAAATTATTTCAACATATACCAATAAGCGGGAAAATACAAAATTTTTGAATCATACATTCCACTTGGTACTAAAAGCAGTATTAATAACAATAAAAAATTATTATTAACAATCATCTAAAGTTATACATGCTTCGAAAAATCTAAAGTATATCGAATCATATCGAAAAGTACTAAAAAGCAGTGTTATTTTCAACATTTGATTTAAATAGAAGAGTTGCGTGTTTATGTGAGATCATAACGTCAATAATTGTTACATTTTTTCGAATTAGGTTATGGTAACATATTATTAAAAATATGTAAATCATCAAAATTGCACTACTGTATTATCGTGTGTCAATAATATTTAAGGTTTAAATAACCGTAAACATTTTAATAGTGTGTAGACATCAGAAATAACAGCCAAATTTAGATAACCTGCTTTATTAATAATATTGCAAAACATCAAAATATTAAATTGAAACTTATAAAACGAACAGCCTAAAATGTGAAAAATTCAATTAAGAAAATAAAGGAAACGAAATAGTAGACAAATGGAAGCAGGATGAATAAAGATATCACACTTCTTCAACCATCTGGTTTTTCTTTCTTGACCGGCTTCAGCACAGTATGTTTCGCATCATCTCCATTTTTGAAATCATTTTTGGTTTTCTTTGAAGCTACAGAAAGCTCCCCACTGTCATTTCCGATCTCTTCACTATCATTGCTTTTGCATTTCGAGGACGGTGTCTTCACATCCTCATAGTCATCTTCAAGCAAGAGTGGAGCCTATAAGTAACAGAAAATTAATTAAAAATATCTAGTATATTATAAAAAGTATGATCTTCAATATATAGAAGAATATCTTATAAGAAAGTATATTATAAAAAATATGATTATGGATCCGATATCGAGAAGAATACCAACCTCTGTAGTGAGAGATGTCAAAACGTGTTCTTCATGTTTAGCTTCAATAGTGTTCTGTGACACGACACAAAATATTTTAGTAATAAGAGATATGCGTTATAAGTTGAACACATATTAGTATGATCTTATGTTCATGACCTGAGACACAGAAATTTCTGAAAACTCCTTCACCAGGTCACTTTGTGTAACGATCTTCATAACTTTGTAAGTGTCACTATTGAAGACAATGTTTGAACTTTCAATAGCAACCTTAAAAAGATAAGTCTTCCCACATATGTTGCTCAGGGACATAGGTAAAACATCCGGATCCTGAATCTATAAAAAAAAAAATTATAGAATAACAATTAAGTTAAACAATAGTGACAAAAACGGATTGATATATAGACAGATGATGCGAAAAATATACCTCATCAACCAATTGAGTAAGCTGAGAGGCAGTCTGATTGACAACTTCTATAGCAAGCTTATCAAATAAAAGAAATTTCGTTTCTCCAGTGTTATCCATTACACGAAATGTAAGCATGAACCTGCATATTGTAAAATCTAATATAAATACAAATAATATTAATAAATGTTACTAATAAGATGTAACATTATGTACTTACGCTGGAATGACTTCTTCAACATCAGTATTACATTTACCACACTTCCATAACTGTTTCTTGAAAGGTCTGCCAGGATATTTTTCCCTCATTGCATCCATATCATGTGGAAGAACTTTTTTTGAACAGGTTTTACAGGACATGTAATACCAACCAAACTCGGTGTCAATTGACATGATTGTAGCCATGGTAACACATTTTCCAACCTAGAAGGTAAAAATATCATATTTCATTATAGAATAATTTTAAATGATATAAAACAATTACAAACAATCTAAAATATTTAACCTCAGATGCAGCTATTATCTCACTTATAGTCCTTCGAGGACTATGTAAGAAGAAATCATCACGAACAGAGACAGAATTGACGATTGTCAACTGATTTGGATGTGTGTAGGATATAGTAATACCATCAGCAGGTAGCCTACATAATGGTTAATAAGGAAAAAAATATATTATGTATGCAATGTTATATAACATGATTTAAAATTTAGGGTTTAGTGCAATACTTTTCTTTGAACGCTAAAACCTCAGGGATATCTGGATTAGTTAAAACAGTTGAACAATTGTAACAATTGCCAACACTCCAAACACCTGGATGATTTATAAAAACAGTTAGTATATGAAAACCATTTGAATATCATATGATTTGATGATGTTACCTTGGTAAAGCCTTAGCTTTGAGAACCGCAAGACAACAACAAAAACAGCTTCGGTTGTATTAGTTGCCAAACTCTCCAGATTTGAAGCATAAGGTCCCCATAGCACACAGTTTAGGCGAACATTTCTACACATGTTAACGTTTTAAGGATTTAGTTGTACTAATAAATTCTAAAGTATAAAAACATAGATTCTTACTCAGTGTCTCTGATTTCCATGGTAAGTCTTTTTGTCTGCTTCTTGTTAACATTGAGGATTTCGACCTCCCAAATACTAACAATCTGACCAACAACATCTGTAATTAAACATATTAGAATAATCGTTATTAGTACGGCCATCAATATATAGTTGTTACATCTCAATACCTATTAAGAAATCCGGATTGAGTTTGCCCTCATGAATGTCCGAGAATTTGACGAATTTCAATCCAAGGATATTAGGATCAATATCCTCGGCTGGTCGTACAGATGTTGTGCTTGCGAATTGGATCTTGTAGACATGAGGAGTCGTACGAAACTTTCCACCATTGTGTGCAACCTGAAAGTTAGTAATGATCTTACTTAACCCTTCCTCCAACACGTTTTCGTGTTTTTTGATGTACTCTTTCTTTAGAGAAACATGCATAGTTTGGTTCTGCAAGATACATAAGATTAAAAAACATAATTAATCACTGAATGTTCAAATAGTAATACATAGTAGTTCGAATCTAATATAAAAAGAATACTATACAGATTTGAATGAGAATTTACATACCATATCATCTACAACCACCATTTCCAAGGTCTCGACACCATTCAGATACTGTTTCCACACCTTCAAGATCCGTACGTGGACTCTCCACTGGGTTTTGAAAGGCTTAATAGAGTATAGGTTTGTTATAGAAGCCATTGGAAAGAACTTTCAAGGCTTAAGGGAGTAGAGGTTTTTGGTATATATAAATGCTGCTTAATATATGAAATGACTACAGAAACAATCATGTATTTATAGAGAGAATTTTAGGGATTCGGAACAGTATTTTTTAGTTTGAGGGAATAGAAAGAAAATATTAGTAACAATAATGTTTTAGAAATATATGGTAAGCGGGAATATAGATGGTGGAAGGTATAATTTAAAACTTGCACTGCGAACAGTATAAATTCAAAATTTTGTTACTATCTTTGTAGTTTGTGATATTAATTTATAGATTTCAGAATATATTTTAAGAATATGCGAATTTGTTATGGATAGAGAATAAATAAATTGATTTGTTTTTAGATAAATGAGAGATATAGACGGGATAGTGATAATTACTTTAGATATCTATATGGTTAGCGTTGATATAGGAGGTAGTGGGTTATTAGGAACGGAAAATATATGGTTAAAGAATCTTAGAATTTATTATGGAGGGAACTTCTTAACTTTTGAAAATATTTCAGAAATTATTTAATTATTCGTGTTTATAATATTATACTCGTGTGTAGCTTTTACATTTCATGAATTAATTAATATAATCTATTCGACTCATCTAGTAATATATATTTGAATTAAAAATTTATACTTTCCTAAATTTGTATATTCACATAGTAATATAGTATTAGAAAAGTAATATAAATTTGTAAGCAGAAATCCGTTAAATATACAATTTAATAATTGTAAAGAATAATTGTAAAGCAAGTTTTTCATTATCGTTTAAGGGTTTAAAGTAATAGATTAATTTTTTTTACTAATTAACCACCAATGAATTATTGTTATGGCTTTATATAATCGTTGGAGACAAATAAGGAAGACAATATTGTCAAGAATGTATTACCTCTCACATTTTTGTAGTGGAAACAAATGAATTAATAAATTCAACAAATGTTAACTTTAATTGTGGTGCTGTCAAATGTATTTTTGTGCTTCTTCTTTAATATACTTTAGATGTACCTAAACTGGTTCTTAATGTACATAAATCTGCATTGATGATGATTATAAGAACTAACATTTAGAGAGAGAGAGATTTACTTTCTGCTGTGATCTGTTCCAATCATTTACCATG
>NW_006256877.1:6472574-6510232 GCF_000478725.1 Eutrema salsugineum
TTTTTTATTTCTACAAAATCCATTTGGTCGAGAGCCTGCTTTCACGAATCTTTGATTAAAAAAATAATTCATAGAGCATTAATGATCATGTGCTGTTGGTCTGCTCACAGTTCTGTTAACCGAATAATAATATAACTACCCGATCAATAAATAAATCTATATTAAAAGTATCCTTATCAACTAGTTGACCTATGTATTAAAACTTTTTATATTTATATGTACAGAATTAAACCTCAAGTATTAAAGTATCGTACGTACGGTTATTGACATATCATGACAAAGATTGTTTCGTTCACTATAATTTTTGTTTTTTTATATTTTTATTATCATTTATCACTTTTAGGTTGAAATGTTAAATTAATTTAATCAACAAAAAGTATCTTCTTATATATAAAAGTTGCTCAACTTTCATGAAAAATTTGTTTTATTAATTGACTGTTATCTAACATTTATATTAATGTTAAACTAAAATTTATGTTATAACTAATTAAAATTATTGATAGATATGTATTTAATTTTTATATAACTGTAGATTACTTAAATTAAAAATATTGATAAATATGTATTTAATTTTAATATAACTATAGATTACTTAATATTATTCAAGATGTATTTTAAATAAAATTTTTAAGATTATTTATAATAAAATACTAACAAGTAACAAATGAAATGATGATTATATTAATTTTATTTTTTATTAATTAACTATTAATTAATATTTGTGTAAATATTAAATAAAAGTTTATGTTATAATTAATTAAAATATTGAATGATATTTATTAATTTTAATATAACTTTAAATTATTAATAATATTTAATATGTATTTTAAATTAATATTTTAAAAAATTTTAGAATAAAATACTAACAACTAAGTAAGTAATAAGTGATAATTATATTAATTTTTATAAAAATATAAAAAAAATTTAAAAAAATTGAAAAGAAAAATCTGCACGTAACGTGCGGATATTCATCTAGTATACAAAAAGTGAAAAGGAAAGAGTGAATATATATATGAAAAATTGAATAATTTAATAAAAGATATTGTCAACGGAATGTTCGTGCAGAAAACCACCATTGAAAGAGTGATTTATAGCGGGAGAGTTTCTACATCGAAGCGCAGAAATGATTTCTTAAATTATGCAAATGGATATACAGTAGGTTTACTGACATATTTGTGTCTTCGCTCCAAATATAGTAACTCGTTGTTTAGAAAACTACACATAGTTTATCGAGTCTAATTAGATGTTGAGACTGTTTACACAAAAAAAAAAACTACACATAACAAGAAGAAAACGCCAAAAAAAAAAAAAAAAAAGAAAAGAAGAAAACGTCTATCTCAAACGCATGGTTAATGAATTGGTTTGTTGGGCTATCAGTTACCACTTAGTACTTACCACATTGTCAATGGTAAGTCTATCTTATTAAAAAATAAAATAAAATCGTTCTAAACTTTTAATCCCATGTCACTTGGTTTTTGCAAATATATTAATTTTGGGCTTCAAGTTGAAATAAGGATATACAAGATTTTTTAATAGATTTGTTTTTTCTCATAAAATTGGTAAAATGACTTAAATTTATCATAGTTAGGACATATTCTCGTTCTATACTTTAAATTCCACGTGTATTTTAGCTTTTCCAAAAAGATTTAATTTTTTTGTTGTATTTCTATTTGAAATTATGTAATATATAGACCGTAAAAAATACTATTTATTCCATTGTACAAATAATATCGTTTTATATAGTTATTTTTAATTTCACAAAAATATTGTTTCATATTTACAATACAATTTTTTAGACTAAGTTCATAATCTGAAACTCACTTTCTTTGAGTCTAAAAATTTTTCATCTAATTAATAATAACATATATCTATAATTGAAAGTTTACTTGATTTTTATGAAATATATTAAAACAAATTTTTAGTGAAAGAGATTTTGAAAATTATAATTATTACTTGAAAACAGAATTTTTTTTAAAGAGATGAAGAAGCTGCACTATAAATAGAGCAAAACTAAAATTTTCTATGGATTTCTTACGAAATATTATTTGTATAAAACTCGTAGAAATTCTGTAAGAAAATATGTTTTTTTGGTTTGTCCCACATCGACAATCTACATAATTTAGTTGAAGAAGCTGCACTATAAATGAGAGTTTTCATCTTCTCTTTCTTTCTGATTAATAATTACTTAATTAAGCTATAAACTTATAGTAATTAATAAATTTATTTTGTTTTATATATATATATATATATATATTATTAATAAACTTTATAATTATGTTTTAATTTAAATTAAATTTTTGATATTAATTCTATTTTGATTTTATTAAATTATTTTTATTTTATTGATAGAAAATTGGTAAAAGTTGGTAGAAAATAGTAAATTCGTAAGAAATAGATAATTAATATTTTGTAGAAAATTGGAATAAACACAAACTAAAGGAAAATGGTAGTAATTTGGTAGGAAATTGTCTACCAATATTTTCGTAGAAAATTTTTTTACTGACATTTTCGTAGGAAATTTCCTACCATTTTTCTACCTTGACGGCCGATTTCCTATGAAAAAAATTCGTAGGACTTTGATAAGAAAAGGCTGTTTCCTACGATTTTCCAACGATATTTTTCGTAAATTTTCGGCAGTTTTCTTGTAGTGGGTTATGAAAACCCACTTCAAAATCGAAAATAAAAATTCAACTGTTCAGATTTGTTATAAAACAATTTGCTATACATAAATTTTGCTACATGCTCCTCTGTGCACGGCGTTGCCGGTTTAGAATATTCCGATTCACCAACATGTTATGAGATAGCTCTCCAACAATCTATTATATAATATAAGAGTTTTTTCAGGGTGTCTACATCAGCATCATTAAAAAGAGTCTATTTTTAATGTTTATTTATTAAAACATAATTATATTTATTACTAGATTTCAAATTTAAATCAGTAAAATTAAATACTAAACTCATAAATTTAGAATGTTATACAGATTAATGAATAGAATAAAATTTAATTGATATAAACTGGACTAAATATATATATATATATATATATATATATATTTAAGTGAAAATGAGATATTGTTAAAAATTGAAAAAAAAGATTAGAGAAAACGACAATAATAAAAAAATTAAAAAGATGATGAAAAAAATAAAAGTAGGAAGAAGAAGAAGGAAAATAAATTAAAAAAAGACATATATAAATATGAAGTAAATAAAATAAAAAAAGTAAAAGAAGAAAAATACATACACCAGATAAATAAAAAATAAGAGATGGAAAAAAATTAGGAAAAAAAAAATTAAAAAAAAACTGAAAAAAAAAACTGAAAAAAAAAAAGAAGATAAAGAAAAACATAAAGAAAAGGAAGAAGAAGAAGTCAAGACGATCAAGAAAAAAAAATAACAAGAAGAAAAAGAACATGAAGTCAATAAAGAAAAATTTTGGAAAATACAAAGATTAGGACATTAAAAATAAGAAAAAAGAACGAAAGATGAAAATAATAAACTATAAAAATATGAAAATAGAGAAAAGGAAAAAATAAAATAAAAAAAGAAAAAAAAATGTGATAAATTAGCTATTCAACAATTTGTAATAATAGATATTATTTTGTACTTCTTTTTTAGATTTAACATCAACATACTTTTTTTTCTAGCCTGCGCGAAGCGCAGAATCAATATCTAGTTTTGTTATAATTAATTACTTTCTTGAGAATTAATTAATTTTAATAATTTTGTTGATGTAGATGCTTACTATGTTCGGCATTGTTTACATACTCTTTTTTTTTCCTCCAATCTCACTAACTATACGCATAGCTAGAGATGTTAGCAAGTTAGGTAATTTGAAATTATAATATTTAGAAACATGGTAATTTAATCGCTTATTTTGCGCTGTGGATATTTTTGAGTTCATAAGCAAATTAATGGATAATAGTATAACATGATTTCATTTTCCACGACAGTTCATGTTTACAATTTCGTGAAGATTTTGGAAGATATATTATAAATATTTACTAGTGGTAGTTTCTAAAAATATATAATAAAACTGATTTATTCAAAGCTTCAGAAAGAGAAAATTATGTTTTTAATGGATACAAAAAATGTACTTTACGTTACTTATTAAATAAATACAGAAATAACCAACATATATATGTAAATATTTTGACGTTTCATTTGAACCGTTTACAAAAATTCTAGGTCATCTATTTGAACTTGTACACCGTCATTCAAAACTATCACAAACTCAAAATTAGCATATATGTTGTTTTTGACCCCCAAAAAAGCATATCTCGTTTATATACACATCATTCGTCTATCATCTATGAAAACGTCAAACCATAACCAGATATTGCCGGCAAAGTTCTCTAGCTTTTTTTTTTTAAACCCTAACATTAATCTACAGGTGTTAGAGAAATTTATATATATATATATATATATATATATTGACATTAGAGAAATTTATATTTTAGATAAGAAAATTTGATAAACTAAAAAAAATACTCAAAAAATGAGGTATACAAGCCCTTAAAAAATCTTAATTAATAAACAGAATATGAAATTAATTATTTTTCACTTCAGCATTTCTAAACATAAAGTAGCTTTTTCCCACCTAAAGAAATTAGTTTATTATTAAATTATCTTGCATGAAAGTATTATTTATTACTTTCTCTGTTTTATAAAGAGTGTCATTTTGATACATTTCATTCATATTAAAAAAAACTATCAAAAATTTCATTTTATCCTATATTAATACATTAAACATTTTTTTCTTTCTAATTCAATACACTAATTCAATAGGGTTAAAGTTTGTTTTTTGTTAACTAATATTTTTTATTGAAAATATAAATAGATACGTTTTAAAATAATAATTTTTGTGAAATGAAAGAAGTAATTGTTAAGAGCTTCATCAATTCTTCTGTGTTACCACTAGGTGTACTTTTGAGTTATCTAATGTCCAAAAAAAGAACTTTTGTGTTTTAATTACCAAAAGACATACTTTTCTACTATTTGGAGGAGACAAATGACTGTTTTAACAATTTTGCTTACTTATCTATATTATTTCTTTATTTAATATTATATTGATATCACACACTCCCCATAATTATTTGTTATTATTTATCTATTATTTAAAAAATAATTGAATATTTTTCTTAATACTTTGATATCCATTTTATATTTTTTAACTTAATTTTTTTTGTCGTTTAGTGATAAACACATAGGTATCCATATAATAGCGTCCACGTGGACACAAATATATGGATATCTATGCAATTATATAAATATATATATATGTATACACATACGTATTCATATAATAGCGTACACGTGAACACATAATATATGGATATATTTACATATCCACGTATATAGAGTATAAATGGATATAACTATATAGATACACACATATATATTTATACATGCATATCTATATGCATATATTATAGATGGATATAACTATATAAATATATGTACATATTTATATGTGTATCCATATAGTTGCATATATATAGGTGGGTCTTGTGTGATTTAATATGTGAAAACTGATAAATTAAGATGAGTTCATGTGATTTAGTGTGTAGAAGCTGATGAATGAATTTAAGTGGACCCCGTACGTTTTGGTAAAGTAAAAGAAAAATAAGGATAAAAAAATCCAAAAATGGGAGCAAAGTAAAATAAGTCCACCTGATTCAGAAAGTGCCTTTTTAGCAATTACACTTTCAAAAAGTGCACCTAGTGGTAATATTCTCATTCTTTTAGACATAAGAAAAAAGTGTTTATAATTTATGGAAATTAATATATTCTCTCTTACCCCCATAAAAATTTGAAGGGAAAAAAACTGTGCAATGGTGATGACTAGGCAATGAATGCAACCAAAAAAAGAAGAAAAAAAAATAACCAGAACAAAAAAATACTTCATCTGTCTCATAATATAAGATGTTTAAGAATTATCTTTTATAATTCTTTTTTGTTTTATTTTATAAGATATTTTACAAATTTTTAAGCAAATTTTAATGTTATTTGATACTTTTGACTCTTTGAATTCTATAGCCTTTTCTATGATTAGTTGAATTAATTTTTTAATTAATTATCAAATGATGTTCTGTTTTAAAAGATTTATAGAACAGAGGGAGTATGACTTTTCTTACAGCAAAAAAAAAACCATTTTATAGAAATTAAAATTACAGAAGATAAAGAGAATTAATAAGAATGAGTTGGTTACTAAAACTTAAAAAAATAAAAATAGTGAGCAGCATACTCCCTCTGTCCTATAAACACACACACACACAATTCAGTGGAGTGGAACCTTTTTAATTTTGAACCCTAGCCTTTAGCTTAAAATATAATGGGGAATTTAATACTAGCTTACTAGTCATTAGTACTCTCAAAGTTCAAAAACGCGCCTTCATTAAAGCAAAATGAGAGAAAAAGGCAGAAATGAACCCAATATGACTAAGAAATCACAACGTGACAAACTTTCAATTATGGATTATGGTCCACAAATATATAAACCCATAGATCATGTTGTTTTATCAATAATGGTCAACAAATATATAAGCAGTATACAGGAGTATTTTTTTAGAAAAAAATAAAGATGATATAAACCAAATTTATGGGTAAAACCGTAAAAATTACGAAATAAAATCTCCACTTGATCCTTAATTTATCGCTGTAACTGGTTAAGCACTAGAATCTCTCCCAACCCCTGCTTAGTTTCTTATAAAATTTTGAACATCGATGGGTAACAACACATCATATTATCATAATAAGTTTTATCTTTCGAGACAAAACACACATAAAAGTAGATTAATGATTATTGTAAGTTAATTGGGTAACTTCCCTACTCTTGTTAACAAGGCATTCAGTTAAAATTATATATACAATGTAATGAAAAATATGTGACATGTCCATGATGGTCAAGACAAGGGAGTTGTAAAACTTACGTAAAGTTTGTGTGGTATGTAAAGTATCAAATCACTAGAGTTCGTGATGTGAGTTAATTTATTGCATTTCATTTGTTTTTTTCCCAAATGTGACGCGCCTAGCATTTTTATTTCACATTTACAAGTTCACTTAAACATGATTTTTTTTTTTTTTTTGGCAGCAAGCATTTGTTTATTATTTTGTTTAGAGTTCAAATTTAACGATTTGTGTTTAGATTTCAGGGTTAAGGTTTCAGATTTGATAATTTAGAATAATAATTTTGGGATTAGGGATAAGATTTTAGGATTTACATGTAAGAAGAAATCAAATTGAGCCATTTAGAATGAAGAAGCTGAAAAATGCTTTTTACATAGAGAACACGTGAAAGTTTCCAAAAAATTTGTTAAAGGTTTCGAACTCTTGTTAAAATTTATTTTAATGGATTTGAACTCTTGTTAAAGAATTCTTGTTATAATACTAGAAACATATCTATATCAATGCATCTGCTCATGTTACGACTACAAAGATTTTTGGATGTATGATATGCTATACCCAAATTTCTTATAAAAGGTTCCAAAAATTTATTAGTATGTACAAAACTGTGTAAAAGTTATAGAAAACTTGTGAAAATTTGCAGGAAAATGTTAAAAAAACAAAAATCAAACTTGTGGTAGTTTCCGAAAACTTTTATTTTTTTTTCCTTCTATATGTCACTATTTATTCATCTTTCTTTCTCTCTTTCTCCAAAAGAGACATCATTTGAAACGTAAAATATCTGATAACGTCAACTGAAAAATACATTATGTAAATTGTGGTAACATAGATAAGTTTATGTCAATGCAAGGGTACCTAACTACATATATATATATATATATATATATATATAGATAAATTGAGGCAGAATATTTTGTTGCAAACCAAAAAGATAAGAACATTTGAAAGCATCAAAGAGAGAGATTAAACCACACGACAAAGGATTAGAACATTAGAAGAATTATTATTATCGTATGGAAAAGAGAATTAACAAACTCGAACTAATTATTACTTTAACAAAGACCAATTGAGGTTGTCAAAAAAAAAAGAAGACAAAAACCAATTGTGTTTTTATTTAAAAATATGGAAAAGAGAAAAGGACATTGCAACGCATTTTTTAATAATGGAGATATAATGATAACACCAAACAGAAGACATGTATATAAATGGACTTTGATATGTTTCTCCTCTCTGTCTCACGTTCATGCATGCCTGCGTCGAATTATTACAATCTATAATCTAATAATTCGACATTTTAAAATATATTTTTTCATTCACACACATATATATATATAAGTATACTTGTATTGATTCTTATATTTTCCTTAAAGTACGAGATTAAGTTGGCGTATTTTTTGAAGATGATCTACCAATCTAGACAGGTTTTCGTAAAATTACTTTGGATATTTAATATTTTTCATTATAACCATAGTAACTTCTACATATATTTATTAAATGTTAGAAAGAGAAAGGAAGAAAAATTCGTTTGCCTTAAGTTTTGTGTTACTTAAGTCATCATTTTTCATTGTAATAGAGCAAGAGAGTAAAGTACCAATTTTGGTAGTTAAACGCATGGGGTAAATAAGCCAACTCTAATAAGACATCATGATTTTTTTTCGGAAAACGACTCTCGGAGAGCGTATTCTTCTTGTTCCCAAACATAATTACAAAATGGTACGGACTCACTGGATTCACACGTGTGCATGGAATGTGTATATACATACTAACATACATAAAAATAAAAAGTAATCCAAATTTTATTTTATTTTTAACATTAAAAGTAATCCAAGTTGATCTTTTTGATTTCACTAAATTTCATTAAAATACGAAGGAAATACAAGAATCGTATACGGTTGAGATACACAAAACCTGCATGATCTCGTCTTCCGGAAGCGAAGCCCCGAAGATGATGAATCAAAAAAGAAAACATCAAAAATCGATATTGAACAACCTACTACCCATCTCTTCTTTCGATAAGTCTTAATTTTTTTTCGTTGTTCACCGAGTAGAGTACTCCAAGTTGATTATGATTCATGGTTATTATCATCATTAACGTCAATGATTTATCTTAAAAGTGAAAATTTGACCAAAACCGACACCCTTTGTAAGTTGAACGAACCGACACCGTATTCGTCCACCTACTTTTGGACCTCTCTCAATATCACATCACATCTCACATACGTTACACACCACATCCTCTCGTTAGTTTACCAACATAACTCATGGGATGGGTCGTTAGGCAGCCATTATTCATTACGAAAAAAATATTAATTCACAAAAAGATAAGGATATGGATTAAGGATATGGATAAAAATATATTTTTCATGCCATTGTGATTGTGATAGATTAGAGTTGAATTTTTGTCGCCGTACCAAAAACAATATTTAGTCCAGCAAAAGCGGTTGGATCCAAAGTATTAGGTTATCTTGATTCTTGTTAATGCGGATTTTAGCTTCAAATTACACCACATGTTTTCTCTTGGTGAGGTTATAGGTCGTGAAAACATATGTAGATAATCAATCATATGTAGTTAATTTGTAATTTTCAACTGGATTACGTAAATTAAAATTACTATTTTTTTGGCAATACCTATATAACTCACGGTAAGATCCCCACTAATTCTGGTTCACTTTCCTAACTTAGTGTTTAACCTAAAATAGTTTGAGATCCCATATTGCAATCGTGCTTACTGGTAATTGCAATTTTTAGGTTAATTTAATATATTCATATAAATGGGCCATAGACAATACATGGTTCACCTTGTGACTACCACATGTTTATGAAATTTGGGTTGAGTTGAGTCAACGAAATATTTCAAAATAATTAACTCTTAGACCTTGATCATTCTCACTGTCCTGTTTCATCTATTATGGCATTTGTTATATCCCGATAGTTTTAAGAGGGTTTAGTATCAAATTAGTGATTCAATGTCCATGATTATGCTTTAACTAACTACGTGCTTGATCCTAGTATCTTTCATACTGCCTAATCAACTTGTTAGTTCCCTTTTGCTAGTTTTATTTAGTTAATCGTTTGCATGGTCTTGTTAACTAAGCTTAGAATTTCAAAAGCTTAAATGTTCAAAAAAAAAAGTTCGAAAGCTTCAAAACAAATTATAATCTCGAAATCTCATCGTGTATACCAACTAACCATGTATATTGGTCTTTTTCTATGTAACATCCTACCGTGACACTTAATCGTGTAGATGCGGATTACTAGTTTATACATAGGATATTAAAATTCGAGTACATTATTACTATTGAGGTAGCCTAGCTATGACTAGTATATATATTCTTTTTGAAAGTAGTCTGGAGTAATATTGGAGTTTATTATAGTTTTTTTTGCTTATTCTTGATTATTTTGAGACACAAAACACAGACACAAATCTAGACTAATTTACATAACCAGTAGAAGGGCTAAGAATGTAAAGATACATGTTGGGTTAAAGGTTTTGTTAATTAGTTAGAAACTAGACTGGTCACCCAATTAAATTTTTAATGATTATTATTGATCAAATTGTCATTGTCAAACAAACTATTTACTCCAAAAAATATATTTCTTTGCTATTTCTATGTAGACACAACACATGTGATTTGGTAAAATATAAATTACTAAGTTCTAGACTATGAATACAAGAATCTTTGACTACGTTCCATCACCAATCAGTTATTAGATTATACAGTTACATTAATATATACCTTGGACTTTAATTAAACTTCTCTCATAAGTTCTTCGTTCATTTATGATCAAAGTTTAAGGTAATATATATATATATATATATATACATAAATCCATACCTTCGAGGCTTCAACGACTTGAACCTAAAGCTATCTCATAATTTGATTTTGATAACGGATTTAGAACCTTAAATCTTATATAAGTGTTTTTGGTCCAAATTTTCCATACAAATATAATCTTTGTTTTTTAAACGATCACACTTATATTTTGGAATAATTTTTTTGTGCAACTCGTATTTCTCATTAAATTAAACCATAAGAATACATGGATCAACTGGAGTTATAAAAACTCCATGATTAAAACAATAAAACTTGAAAGCAGTAAAAATGAAAGTAGATAAATTTTTAAGATAGAGCGACTGTGAATCTTACGAGATCGTAAATTTACGACAAGGCTAGAAATTTGAAAGATGGTCACCTTAATTTGTGATTTTGAAAAACATTTTATACCTCAGAAACTCGTTGAAATGAGATTCGTTGTATCTTCTGGCTCCAAAACCGCTACACAAGATAACTGTAACATCCCGATTTCCGGTATATGGAAAGACTTATAACAATTGATTTGGCTACCTATGTCAACAAAGTGCAAAGTGTGTTGAGAGAACTCCAGAGTTAAGCGTACTGATGCTGGAGTAGTCTCAAGATGGGTGACCTACCAGGAAGTACTCTGCGGTACCGTGCGAGTGAGGACAAAGCACGGGGAAAGATCATGTGGTGATTGCAGGGACAGTAGACAAGTCTTACGAGCCTTCCGGACTAACGACTCCCGACCGTCGGACAGTGGTGGGCCAACGGGCCTAGAGAGGATGTTGGGCCCACGGGCCTAGAGAGGGCGTTGGGCTCACTAGGAGGGGCGGTTGGGGGGAGTTAGGATTGATATCGCCGGTCCGCGCCTGGTCCCCAAAGGAAGGGCGGGTCGGGATGTCACAAGTGGTATCAGAGCCGACACCCAACCACGTGTGTGGAGTCGTCATGTGGCTTCACACCGTAATAGGGTGAACGATTCTGGTGCACGAGCACTCTGTGAGTAGAGGGAGAATTCGGGGACGAATTCTTTGGAAGTCGGGGAGAATTGTAACATCCCGATTTCTAGTATATGGAAAGATTTATAAGAATTGATTTGGCTACCTATATCAACAAAGTGCACTTATCTTTTCCGGTCAAGTGTGCTGAGAGAACTCCAGAGTTAAGCGTGCTGATGCTGGAGTAGTCTCAGGATGGGTGACCTACCGGGAAGTACTCTGCGGTACCGTGCGAGTGAGGACAAAGCACGGGGAAAAGATCATGTGGTGATTGCAGGGACAGTAGACAAGTCTTACGAGCCTTCTGGACTAACGACTCCTGACCGTCGGACAGTGGTGGGCCAACGGGCCTAGAGTGGACGTTGGGCTCACGGGCCTAGAGAGGGCGTTGGGCTCACTGGGAGGGGCGGTTGGGGGGAGTTAGGATTGATATCGCCGGTCCGCGTCTGGTACCCAAAGGAAAGGCGGGTCGGGATGTCACAAGTGGTATCAGAGCCGACACCCAACCACGTGTGTGGAGTCGTCATGTGGCTTCACACCGTAATAGGGTGAACGATTCTGGTGCACGAGCACTCTGTGAGTAGAGGGAGAATTCGGGGATGAATTCTTTGGAAGTCGGGGAGTATTGTAACATCCCGATTTCCGGTATATGGAAAGACTTATAAGAATTGATTTGGCTACCTATATCAACAAAGTGCACTTATCTTTTCCGGTCAAGTGTGCTGAGAGAACTCCAGAGTTAAGCGTGCTGATGCTGGAGTAGTCTCAGGATGGGTGACCTACCGGGAAGTATTCTGCGGTATCGTGCGAGTGAGGACAAAGCACGGGGAAAGATCATATGGTGATTGCAGGGACAGTAGACAAGTCTTCCAGACTAACGACTCCCGACCGTCGGACAGTGGTGGGCCAACGTGCCTAGAGAGGGCGTTGGGCTCACTGGGAGGGGCGGTTGGGGGGAGTTAGGATTGATATCGCCGGTCCGCGCCTGGTCCCCAAAGGAAGGGCGGGTCGGGATGTCACAAGTGGTATCAGAGCCGACACCCGATTTCGTGTGTGGAGTCGTCATGTGGCCTCACACCGTAACAGGGTGAACGATCCTGGTGCAAGCACTGTTGGGGTAAAGGGAGAATTCGGGGACGAATTCTTTGGAAGTCGGGGAGAATTATAACATCCCAATTTCCGGTATATGGAAAGGCTTATAAGAATTGATTTGGCTACTTATGTCAACAAAGTGCACTTATCTTTTCCGGTCAAGTATGCTGAGAGAACTCCAGAGTTAAGCGTGCTGATGCTGGAGTAGTCTATGGATGGGTGATCTACCGGGAAGTACTCTGCGGTACTGTGCGAGTGAGGACAAAGCACGGGAAAAGATCATGTGGTGATTGCAGGGACAGTAGACAATCTTACGAGCCTTCCGGACTAACGACTCCCGACCGTCGGACAGTGGTGGGCCAACGGGCCTAGAGAGGACGTTGGGCCAACGGGCCTAGAGAGAGGATGTTGGGCCCACGGGCCTAGAGAGGGCGTTGGGCTCACTGGGAGGGACGGTTGGGGGGAGTTAGGATTGATATCGCCGGTCCGCGCCTGGTCCCTAAAAGGAGGGCGGGTCGGGATGTCACAATTTGGTATCAGAGCATGGTTCGAACTAGGTGTTAAGAGAGCTAAGTCTAGAATAGTGGGAATGGGATTCGGATTTCAAAAAAAAAAAAAAGGTTTAAAAGTTTTTAAAAGTTTTCAAGTTTTCAAAGTTCAAATATTTTCTAATGTTTTCAAAGAAAGAAAACCACCACCTAGACTGGCCTCTCTAGTTTTGTTGTTCTTTTTCTTTTGCAGGAAGTTAGTCTTTACGGGACCGGACTGACTTATCTGCCTTTCATAGTTTTGTGAGCACGAGGTTGACCAAGTGTTGGACCTTCTCCGGAAAGTTCATCCCCAGGTTGAAAGCAGTGGAAACTGCTTGAAGTGAGCAGGTGGAGAACATTGGAATCCATGAAGAGGTGCCTATCCTGTTGGAAGGAGCAGATTTTCCTTGGACTCTAGTGGAAATGAAGTTGGGCCACTATGATGTTATCCTTGGAATGGACTGGCTGAAGCATTATGAAGTTGTCCTGAATTGCTGGAAGTCGAGGGCCTATATTCCGCATCGAGGAGGTCGGGTTGTCTTTCAAGGAGTAAAGACCGACGCAGGAGTGCCAGTCGTTTCGGTGATTCATGCCGAGAATCTTATAGAGGAAGGATGTTAAGCTTTCTTGGCGACAGTCTCTATGGTAGGAGAAGGAGCACCTAAGAGCCTTGAGGAGATACCAGTGGTAAATGAATACGCGGACGAATAATAACCACTGACTGGACCTCCGCCAAGAAGAGGAGTTGACTTCACTGTCGAGTTAGAACCTGGAACAGCCCCTGTTTCGAAGGTTCCATATCGATTGGCACCAGCAGAGATGGCTGAGCTAAAGAAGCAGTTGGAGGACTTGACGGATTAAGGATTTATTCGGCCAAGCAGCTCGCCATGGGGAGCGCCCGTGCTATTTGTAAAGAAGAAAGATGGAAGCTTTCGACTTTGCATTGATTATAGAGGGCTGAATAAGGTGACCATTAAGAATAAGTATCCCTTGCCAAGGATTGATGAGTTGTTGGACCAGTTAGAAGGAGCTTCATGGTTCTCTAAGATTGATTTGGCGTCAGGCTATCACCAGATTCGGATAGCAGAGGAGGACATTAGTAAGACAGCATTCCGAACTCGATATGGTCATTATGAGTTTGTGGTAATGCTGTTTGGATTGACTAATGCGCCTGCAGTTTTTATGAAGTTGATGAATGACCTTTTTCGGGAGCACTTGGATAAGTGTGTGATTGCCTTTATTGATGATATCCTGGTATATTCAAGGTCGGAGAGAGAGCATGAATGGCATTTGGGCATGATTCTGCAGAAGTTAAGGGATCAGCAGCTTTTTGCGAAGCTAAGCAAGTGTAGCTTTTGGCAGAGGAAGATGGGATTCCTTGGGCATATTGTCTCAGAAGAGGGAGTAGCAGTGGATCCTGAGAAGATCACTACAGTGACAGAGTGGCCTGTACCTAAAAGTGTTACTGAAGTCCGTAGCTTTTTGGGTCTGGCTGGATATTATCGCAAGTTTATGCCTAATTTCTCCCGTATCGCCAAACCTCTCACCAACTTGACGGAGAAGAATGTTAAGTTTGAGTGGACGGATAAGAGATCTCAGAGTTTTGAGGAGTTGAAGCAGAAACTCACAGAGACTCCGATATTGGTACTTCCAAGGTCAGAAATACCATATGATGTATACACCGATGCCTCTGGATCCGGGCTAGGATGTGTGCTGATGCAGGAGAAGAAGGTCGTAGCCTATGCATCTAGACAGCTTCGGAAGCATGAAGTGAATTATCCGACTCATGATTTGGAGTTAGCAGCAGTAGTCTTTGCTCTGAAGATTTGGCGTGCTTACCTGTATGGGGAGAAGGTGCACATATATACTGATCATCAGAGTTTGAAGCATGTGTTCACTCAGGATGATTTGAACCTAAGGCAGAGGAGGTGGATAGAATTATTGGCTGATTATGATTTGGAAATTTCCTATCATCCGGGAAAGGCCAACCAAGTGGCAGATGCCTTGAGTAGAAGGAGGAATGCGGTTTCTGAGGCTAAGGAAACGCAGGAGCTGATAGCGACCTTGGCAAATTTGAGTTTGTGTGTCGCTGAAGTGGGGGATGATGCCGCAGGATTGGAAGCATTGGATAATGCTGACCTGCTAATGAGGATTCGTCAGGAGCAAGCGCATGATTTGTCCCTTAAGGAGATTTTTGAAAAGCAAGTGGTTGGGTACCACAAAGCAGACAATGGGACTTACATGTATAGGAATCGAGTCTGTGTTCCCATGAATGATGAGGTAAGGAGGGAAGTGCTAAGTCAGGCTCATCAGTCGAAGTTTCTATTCATCCAGGGAACACCAAGATATATCGGGATCTGAAACGCTACTACCATTGGTCTGGTATGAAGCGTGATATTTCTGCTTGGATATCTCAGTGTTCTACATGTCAGCAAGTGAAAGCAGAGCAGATGGCACCCAGTGGACTTCTCCAGAACTTACCATTACCAGAATGGAAATGGGATATGGTAACTATGGATTTTGTGACGGGGTTTCCCAGGACACTAAGTAAGAAGAATGCGATTTGGGTAATCGTAGACCGTCTTACTAAGTCAGCTCACTTTTTTCCAATTAAAAAGACGGATGAAGCGGAGCAGTTGGCGCAGAAGTATATTGATGTTATTGTGAGGTTGCATGGAGTTCCAGTGAGCATAGTGTCGGATCGGGATCCAAAGTTCACAGCTAGTTTCTGGCAAGCTTTCCAGAAAGCATTGGGAACAAAGGTCCATCTCAGCACAGCGTACCACCCTCAGACAGATGGCCAATCGGAGAGGACGATTAGGACCCTGGAGGATCTGTTGAGAGCGTGTGTCTTAGATTGGGAAGGAAGTTGGGAGAAGCATTTGCCTTTGGCGGAATTTGCTTATAATAACAGTTATCATAGTAGCATTGTGATGGCACCATATGAGGCTCTATATGGTCGGCCTTGTCGCACACCTCTGTGCTGGATCGAAGTCGAAGAAATGAGAGTGCTAGAGCCAGAACTTCTTGAGGAGGCGTCTAAGCAAGTGGAAATGCTTAAGACAAGGTTGAAAGAAGCTCATGATAGATAGAATTCGTGGAAGAACCGATTACCTCTCCAAACACAGACCAGAGTAGAAGCATCAGAACTCAAGGAGAAAGACCTTCAGAGGGAATGATAAGCATCGGCTGATGAAGAAGCTTAAGCCTAGGTACATGGGGCCATACCCTATCCTGGAAAGGATTGGATAAGTGGCTTATCGCTTGGAGTTGCCCAAAGAATTAGCTGAGTTCCATGATGTGTTTCATATTTCGCTTCTGAGGAAAGTTGTGAGGGAGCCAGAGCTCATTTTGCCCCAGCCGCCAGCAGATGTAAGGAAGGACTTCTCAGCAGCATATCAGCCTGTGGCAGTGTTGGAATTTCGGGAGAAGGAGTTGAATGGTAAGAGGAAGCCAGCGGTTAAGGTGTGTTGGGAAAGGGATGGAATCCGCGAGGAAACCTGGGAAGTAGAGCAGGAAATGCGGAAGGAATTCCCGGAACTCTTTAAGGACAAGGGAGAAACCGGAGGAGTAGGAGAGAATTCGGGGACGAATTCTATGGAAGTAGGGGAGAGTTGTAACATCCCAAACCCAGCCCAATTAGAGGAGGCCCATCAAAGCCAGGCCCACTCCAAAAACCCTAATATAAATAGGGAATTAGGAGTTAATGAGCCTCATTCTGCCTCTAATTACCCTAGCACCCAAAGAAAAGAAAGTTAGAGAGAGAAGGAGAAGCTGCACGCCGCCGTCGCCGAGGAGGAGAGCCGCCGCCGCCGAAGAAGGGTGCCGCCGCCGCCGCTTGCCGAGAGAAGAAGGAGCACTCGCCTGCTTCCACCTTCTCAGAAGCTGCTTGATTCTTTTGCCTCTTCTAGTTCTCCTTAATCTCAGATCTGCTTTTAGGCCAAGGTGAGGATTAGATCTAGGTCTTTCTTCTTATCCCTTTATCTTCTTCTGGTGTGTTGAGTCTAGATCTGGTGGGACAGGTCTGTCTTCTTGTGCATCTAGGCAGATCCATATATATATATATAACTAATAAGATCTAGGATCTCATTAGAGGAAGAACCAGCATGATTGATTGACAACCCTATTGATTGGTTAGTGATTGGTAGAAGTCTTAAAGGTCATAGTCTGTTTCTGGTATAGTGATGTGCCGAATGCAGGCTTGTTTGCTGGGTTATGTGCCGTCTGTGTGACCGTGGCAATAATCCATTCATCCGGTGGAGTGATGACCCACGGGGCTGTCCATGTGGCATGCCGGGATTGGACTGTCTGTGTGACAGGGTCTCTGTCTGTGTGACAGGGTGTCTGTCTGTGTGACAGGGTGAGATGTCGACCTGTGTCCGAGTGACAAGGTGGTTTGGCCTATTGAGAGGCGGGATCGGAGACATCACTGCTTGTTAGTTGCTTGTGAACTTGTAGAGTGCTTGTTTGGTTTCATTAGATTTATTCTTAATATGTTGGTGGAAATAAATGAATAAGGCGGGAGCCTGGTTTGGTTCTCACTGAGTAATTCTCCCAAATTACTCACCCCTCTCTCTCTAAATTCCGATATGCAGGTGATTGTGATTGTGAGTGTGATTGTGCTGATGTCTAGGAAGAACTAGACGAGTAATTCTAGTGTGGTGTGCCTTCAGAAATGAAGGAAGTTTTATTGTTTTCAGAACTATTTCACATTTCTTTTTAAGACAATGTTTCTATTTTATTTCGGATTTAATAAGTTATTTCATCTCTTTTGTAAGACTTGGATTTGGGTTTGGATTTGAATAAAGAACAACAAGTTATTTGGAATTGGTTTAGTTTAGGTTAGTTAATATCCCGGTTTATTTTGGTTTCCTCCGGAACCAGGAATCGGGGTGTTACAATTTGGTATCAGAACCGACACCCAACCACGTGTGTGGAGTCGTCATGTGGCTTCACACTGTAATAGGGTGAACGATTCTGGTGCACGAGCACTCTGTGAGTAGAGGGAGAATTCGGGGACGAATTCCTTGGAAGTCGGGGAGAATTGTAACATCCCGATTTCCGGTATATCGAAAGACTTATAAGAATTGATTTGGCTACCTATGTCAACAAAGTGCACTTATCTTTTCCGGTCAAGTGTGCTGAGAGAACTCCAGAGTTAAGCGTGCTGATGCTGGAGTAGTCTCAGGATGGGTGACATACCGGGAAATACTCTGCGGTACTGTGCGAATGAGGAAAAAGCACGGGGAAAGATCATGTGGTGATTGCAGGGACAGTAGACAAGTCTTACGAGCCTTCCGGACTAACGACTCCCGACCGTCGGACAGTGGTGGGCCAACGGGCCTAGAGAGGACGTTGGGCCAACGGGCATAGAGAGAGGACGTTGGACCCACGGGCCTAGAGAGGGCGTTGAGCTCACTAGGAGGGACGGTTGGGGGGAGTTAGGATTGATATCGCCAGTCCGCGCCTGGTCCCCAAAAGAAGGGCGGGTCGGGATGTCACAATAACAATACAATTAGATTTGACAATGTTTTTCGGTTCAAAAGCTGCCGATAATTTTCTTCTCAAAAACGACTACACTTATATATTTGATAGATTGGAAGGGTTCTTTGTTGGATTATCATTTATCAAAAACTTAATCACCTTAGAAAATAAATATGACGATATGTACTTCGTTTGAATCTAATTTCGACCCATATATAACCAACCCAACTGTACTAATTATCAACAAAACTTCAAAGTGGTTTTGTCAAACATTCTTACGAAGAGAGGAATTAAGACTTTAAAATTGATGTCGTCCTAAGAATACCAGTTCGATGGAAATAAAAATTAACATTGTTATGTTTAAGATTCATTTGAAAATTTGGTGAGTGGGGGGTATTCAAATGCTATGCTCATTTTAGAGATTAGTAAAAGTGCAAATTATCTCTAATTATAAAAGAAAAAAATAGAAGTTGAGAAGTTTTAATTTGTGTTCTGTTTATTCATTTACATATTTTGTTTTCTAGGTCGGATTTGGTTTGTACGGATCGGATCTTAGGTAATAGCAATTGTTGAAAAGCTATTTATTTTGTTTTGATAAAATGTTATCTCCCATATCTATATATATAAAGATAGCTTTTCTCTTTTCTGGTGCTGCCACCTCAGCAGCCACCTCAGCAGCCATCTGTGCAATTATTTTTTTTTAAGACTTTTAGTTTGTCCGGTTTCTTCAGTTACGGCAAATGATGAGACACTTTAAATAAATCAAATATCACACTACCAGAAACTAAAATTAAACAAACCATATGAACGACAACAATCACGGAATCACCATCAAAAGAGAATTGCATAAACAGATTTTTCGACGGAAGTAATATTTTCCAGAAAAAAAACTCAGCTCAGCTTAACCATAAACGCTGGACTTTCTACTAATCCCAAAAAGGATCCATGAAATCTATATATATAAAGATAGTTTTTCTCTCTTCTGGTGCTGCCACCTCAGCAGCCACCTCAGCAGCCATCTGTGCAATTATTTTTTTAAAAACTTTTAGTTTGTCCGGTTTCTTTAGTTACGGCAAATGATGAGACACTTTAAATAAATCAAATATCACACTACCAGAAAATAAAATTAAACAAACCATATGAACGACAACAATCACGGAATCACCATCAAAAGAGAATTGCATAAACAGATTTTTCGACGGAAGTAATATTTTCCAGAAAAAAAACTCAGCTCAGCTTAACCATAAACGCTGGACTTTCTACCAATCCCAAAAAGGATCCATGAAATCCACGCCAAATTGGAGTCACCAACGGCACACCCAAAAAACCAATTCCAAAGCTGAGAAACTGATCAGCTCCCCAATATGATGACGAATAGAGGTATATCTAAGAAATCATGGGAAGGGGTTAGACCGGCACCGATTCTGGAAAAAAGCACTGCAAGAGTGGACAATACCGAAATAAACGTCACTGAATCACCCAAGGAAGAAAGAGAAGGAGGATGAAAAAAATGACTCAATTAGAGACCAAAGGAATGGGTATGAACAAAAGGTTGGTCCGACCAAAATTTCAATCACCCTCTTTCAATTGAAGCACCCTCTATCAACAATAGAAGAGTTTTGCCAACATTTGAGAGAGCTATCGATTAATACCTACAATTATGAAGGGCTAGAAACGGACACAGCTTTGTATAATCAAAATGAGATTTCATAAACATCGAACGAACAAATAAATATAGCTGGAAAATGAGCCAATATAAAATAATACAAAAAATTACAGACTAAAAAAACTTTCATACTAACCATCCAAACCCGATTTCAATATAGACATTTTGTACTTCTTTTGACTCAAGGCCTTATACAAAATATACTAACGGAGAAAGTGCTTTCACAATTACAAATTAAAAAAACGAAAAAAACAAATACTTCATAAACAAAAATAAATTAACAAGAATAAATATAACACTTCCATAACATTAACCAAAAAATTATTAAAAAAAAACATCCCGAATAACATCTTTTATAAGAGACATAAGTCTCCCATATATAAAACTATAAAAAAGGGAAAAAATATGTGTATAATATAATAGAGAAGAATCGTAATATAAAAACAATGGTAAATGTCCGCGCGTAGCGCGGATCACACACTATTTTGATTATAAATATAGAATGACATATCTGCACAAATTACCACTTAATTCAATTTCTTTATAAACTTGACATTTAATTATCCTTTTTGTTTTTAAGCTTGTAAATAACAAAAATACTTGTCTATCCATATACCGTTTATATGTATACACGTTGATACATGGTTAAATTGTCATGAATAGTACTAAAAATGTTAAAAACTATGAACAATTAATTAAGTACTAAAAACTATCCTCAGTTTAGCAAAATCTAATTCTTGCAAAACTCCCATATATAATTAACTAGAGAAGAATATTTTGGATGATTTAGTGATGAAGTTTATAAGTTTAAGAGTTTTAGTGATGTTTGACAAAACAAAAAGGTTTAGTGATGAATCTAACAATGTGGGAAAAATAGATTGAGAGGTAGAAGTTGAGGGGTCTACTGAAATCACAAAATAATACTATGTGGACCGGCAAATAAAAGTTACCTGTATCGAAATTTTGCCACATGTACGAATTGGAAAACAGAGAATAAAACTAAAATAGTAACACTTGATTATTTTATTTATATCGATAGTAACACTTGTTGTTACATGAATATTTTTAAAATACTCTCTCTCTACATTATTTCAGAGAACCATGACCTCGTGGGCACAGCTTTTGTCCCCCTCTTTGAGTATTAGCAAACAGCTTTACCCATATGACCCAATCTTTTGAATTATTACATTTTATTTTCTACATTAATACTCATTGATTGATTTGTTTTGTAACGCTCTCAATTATTTTAAACTCAATTAATTTTAAAATCCACTAATCCATACCTAATTATTTCCCCTCCCCCATCTCCTGTTTTTTCTTGCTCAAGATCGCAACAACAACTTAACGGTACAGAAATAAAAATAAAAATGTTTCAACCTTCCACCACTAATCATATGTTAATTTAATCATCTTCTTCCATCTTCGATTTATAAACCTAAAATTGCTAAGAAAAACAAAAAATTGGAGAGAAAAGAAAAAACAAATTATATTCTCTTTCTCTTCCATCAAGCAAAGCTTCAAAAAGAATCAACTTTTTTCACTAGAGAGAATCAAATTTTCTTTCTTTTTTCGCTTCTGGGTATTTGTGCTCTTTTTCTTGAGATCTGTTCACAGAAAAAGAATGGGTTTTTATGAAGGAGCTTCTGTTCATCCACGAAACCCAGAAACAAATCTTCAGGGCAATTCCGTAATTATTCCCATTCTCACTTCTTCGTCTTCTCCAGATCGTGCCGGAGATTACTATGAGAAAGGACTCAAAACCCGTCTGAAAAAGATGATCTTTGATTTGGGTCTCGCTTGTTTCCTTCCTCCTCCAGCTGGATCAAGCTCAATCGAGAGCTCCGGCAACAATGCAAACGGCGGAGGAAGCGGCGGAGAGAACAACAAGGCGTGGCTTTTAGCGGAAACAGCACCGGAAAATATGAACCCTGATCCTCATTCTGTCCATTCATCGTTTAGATTCAGTCTCTGCTCACAGATTGAGCTTGAGAAGATGAAAGGAGGAGGAGAGCCTTCGTTGTCTGCTTCATCTTCTTGCCGAAATTTGTCAGTTTCCGGTGGCTCCGCGACGGTTTTAATGGTGAATCTAGAGAATGGAGTTAAGGAAACCGGAAATTCCACGGACGATTTGAGGTGGACGAGAGCTCGATCGCTGGAAAAGAGTATTTCTCCGGTAGCTAACACTCTGGTTCGATTCAGCTACGACGAAATCGTCGCCGCGACTCGTAATTTCTCCAAAGGTAAAAACTTTAAGCTTAGCTCCGATGAAATTAGGAATTAGGGTTGAGAATCTGGAGAAAGGTTTTGACTTTATGATTCAATGGTTTGTGTTAGGGAGAGTGTTGGGAAGAGGAGCTTGTAGCTATGTGTTCAGGGGTAAAATCGGAATTTGGAGAACAGCTTTAGCAATCAAGAGACTTGATAAGGAAGACAAAGAATCTCCGAAATCATTTTGCAGAGAGTTGATGATTGCAAGCTCTCTTCATAGCTCCAACATTGTGCCTCTTGTTGGATTCTGTATCGATCCCGAAGAAGGTCTATTCTTGGTGTACAAGTATGTTTCTGGTGGTAGCCTCGAACACTATTTACACGGTAAGGAGAAAACCTTTTCTTGATCTTCATTGTTTTCTAGATCAAAGTTCCGATTTTGTTTCGGGTTTTGAACAGACAAGAAGAAGAAGAAAGGAGGCGTGAGGTCAGCTTTTGGTTTGCCTTGGTCAGCAAGGTACAAGGTCGCGTTAGGCATTGCAGATGCCATAGCTTATTTGCATAACGGAACAGAGCAATGTGTTGTTCACAGAGATATCAAACCCTCCAACATTCTTCTTTCCTCAAAGAAAATACCAAAGGTAAAATAGAGAGTCATTTTGGTAAAATAGAGAGTCATTTTCCGAGAATACTAATGATCTTATTCGATAATCGATTTGAGAAATAAGAATTGTTTTTTTCTTTCTTCAGTTGTGTGATTTCGGATTAGCTACTTGGACTGCTGCACCTTCTGTTCCTTTCCTTTGCAAGACTGTGAAAGGCACATTTGGGTAAAGATCAAAACATCCTTTGAGTTCTTTGTCTTCCTTTTAAAGTCGATTCCTTGTGATTAAACTCAAAACTTCTTGCAGGTATCTTGCTCCTGAGTATTTCCAACATGGCAAGATATCAGACAAGACCGATGTTTACGCCTTTGGTGTTGTTTTGCTTGAGCTAATAACTGGTAGGAAACCTATCGAACCAAGAAGATCATCTGGTGAAGAAAATTTGGTTGTTTGGGTATGTCATCAAAATCCACATCATTCCTATACAAACTATTAGTATTGAGCTTGGTTCTTGCACAACTTTAGTGATCATATCTGTGTCACATACATTTAGAGTTGTTTTGGAAAAAGACTTAGTTTTTTTTTGTGTTTTATTCAATAGGCGAAACCATTGTTGGATAGAGGGATTGAAGCTATAGAGGAGCTGCTAGATCCAAGATTGAAATGTACAAGAAAAAACTCGGTTCACATGGAGAGGATGGTGCGTGCTGCAGCGGCGTGTGTGATCAATGAAGAGTCTCGAAGACCTGGTATGGAAGAGATTGTCTCGATCTTGAAAGGTGGTGAAGGATTAGAAGAGCCAAGAACATACTCGAGCAGGAAAAATAATACAAATCTTGCGGGTGTAATCGACTCGTATACACAGTTGCAGCAGACCAAATCCGAGATGAAATGTCATCTTGATCTTGCGATGCTCGGTGTAACCGAGCTTGAGGACGGTGATCATTTGTACGGACGATGAAAAGATTCTCAAAGAAAATGGGATTAAAGAGTGTGTAAATAGGTATTTATGGAAAGTTTGGAACAGAGTTTTTTTTTAGTTTTCTTGAATCAGTGAATTTGATGTGTGTACATGTTTTGGTTTTTTATTTTTTGTTTCCACTATGGATAAAAACCCGGTTTAGGTTTTTTTATTTTTCCGGTTTGGTTATGGAGAGAAAGCCGATTCTCCGGTTTCGTTTTCCGTTTTCAATATTTTTGGTGTTTTTTGTGAAATCCATTTGAAATTGTTATTTATTTGATAGGTAAAAGAAAGTGTGCTGTGAATCCTGACTATTTTATTGTGTGCCTTTATTTTTTTAAGTGGTAGTGTTAACTGTATTCCAACAATAATAGTTTTATAATATGTAGCTGCAAAGTGAGAAATCTCATTGGATGGAACACGAAATTAAATTATAAGTGTAAGCGATCAACTTGCTTGATTTAAAAGTATGGAAAGTATAACCAAAATCAAGCTTTTGCCATCTAATTCAAAAGTATGGTTAGTAAAAAAAACTCTTTCTTATATTATTTATACTAGTTATATTATTTTCTTATAAATCTTGAGTAAAATTTGATTAACGTAAACAATCGATTCTAAAACTGATATGATATTAATATATACTAACTCGCAAAAGTTATCTCAACATCAACGGAAGAAAGAGTGTCGAATTCTACTGCTGAGGAAAATAGAAAGCTAATGTGTGTGAGCCAGACTCAGCCAGAAAATCACAATGATATGAACAAGATAGCTATATAAACAACTGAAACAAAACATAAACAGAATTGACGGTATATGTACGCGACAACAAAAAATGGTTAAGTAGTTTTTCGGGTTTTTGTTTTCTTATCTTATGTTTTTTTTTGTTGCTTTTGTCAATTAGAAATTTTGAAGGGTCGTGCCTACGAAAAAAAAAACATTCGCCTACGGATCTTTGTTTAAAAAGGAAATGAAAAGCCAATTTTTTAGTTAAATTCATTAATTGTTAGTAGTAAAAAAAATTATTTATATAAACTTAATAATTATGTTAAATAATTTTAATAATTTATTATAAATATTTAACAACACAATAAAATATTAAAGTAACATACATAATGATTTAAATAATTAAAAAAACATATTATTGCTCTCTTCTTCTTCGTTACAGTCTTTGCAACTTACTTCTTCTTTTCACAACAACCACATAATCAATTGATATTTGCTAATTACTAAGTATATATATTTTTTAATAATTTTATTTCATCTAATATTAGATTTAGTTTAATTTATGATTTATATTATATTACAAAAAAAACTCAAATAATTAATTAATTTACCGACTTCAAAAAGTAGATTTTTTTTTACAACAACTTTCAAAGTAGGATTTAGATTTTAGATTAGAATATGTTTAAAATAATAGATATATATTATAGTTTTATGAATTTGAAGACAATAATATTATATACATATTATTAGTTTTATATAATTTGAAACAATAATAGTTATTATTTATTTTATATGAGCTAAATTGATTCTAGATTTGGGACGATGATAGATTAACTGGAGCCTTTTTTAAATACTGTTTACAGGCTCCAAAACTCCGGGCAGCACAGCTCTGGATAAATACAACAGATATTTGAGAAAATCTTTCAAGTGAAGCTTGATGAAGGTAAGTGTAAGCGATCAGTAAAATTATTGAATATTTGAATAGTTGTTACTTGTTACCCATTACACAAAGTTACAAAAGCAGAAAATGATAAACCAGTTTTTTCATACGTATAACTAAAGAAATAGTTCATACATATAGGTTAAAGTTAGTAATCAACGGTCCCGAATCGTTTATTTTGGTATAAGATTTGCTTTGAGGCATATTTGACAAAAGAAAACAAAATATCAAGTGTTGTTAGTTTGATTGGTTAAAAAACCTTAGACAAAGCTTAGAGGTTAAAGGATCAGTGATTTTTGGAACGAAATTAATATTAGTAGTTTCAAAATTAATAATCAACTAAGTGGACCAACTTCACTCTTATCCATATGAGATAATGTAACTCCAGTTTAGAGTAAATTGTGTAATTAAGCTCGTATGTAAGAGCAACTGTTGTAACAAAAACAATTAAGGAGAAATAATATCCATTTTCTATCGTCATCTTCTTTGCTTTTCTCAAAAAGCATGGTATCGCTGTTTTGTGATTGTTTTCTGCTGATCCTTCGAGTTTATCATCGATTAAATTTTTTGATTTCAGGTTTTCATTCAATTTTCATCATTGATTTCATCTCTTTGTAGTAGTCCTAGGCGTTTTAGTCCAAACCAAAAAATTTAACCGAAATCAATAAAAAAAAAGTTGGTTCAGTTCGATTCGGATGTAAGAAAATATCATCATAGATTTTTAGATTGGGTAACTTCGGATATCGGTTCAGTTCGGATAATAACTAAAATTCGAAAAACATCCAACTACTAAATTAGCTCTCAAGAATTTGGATCATACTGGCAAGGTGTCGACTTTGAGCATGAAAAATCTCCTTTCTTATCATTATTCGATTTAAACATCAAATCTCTCCTAAAAAATCACTTTTTCTTATTAAACCAATCTCCTCACAATTCAACATAACAACATACTTGTAATTTTTTTTTGTTGTTATTTGACGAAATTCGTTGCCTCAGTGTAACAGACTAACTAACAGTTTCGTCTTTGTTTTCTTTCTATATAATTGTTTGTTACACAAAAATCTACAAAAATATCTTCGAATAATTTCTTTCATAAAAATCTATTCGAAAATTTATTTCTCTCTCTCAAACTTCTCCATTGAAAATGCAAAGATAACATGAATTGGACTACATTGAACTCCAAGATAGTAAGAAACAGCCTCGACAGCTTTATCATGCGCTGGCGATCATGGTGCTACATCTGGTGCTTCCATACGTGGTGGCCGGTGCGAGCAAAATAATAGTATATAAAAACAACTTTTTTTTAATATAAACAACTTTAGAAAAAATAATATATATATTGTTTCTTCATTTTCTCCGTTTCTCTCAAGAAACTAACAACCCATGTACAAAATTTGAACATAAGTGGAAATAAATAGTTCATACATATAAGTAAAGCAATATATATATATATATATTTATATTTGTAGAACAACTTCTCCTCCATAATACTTTTTTACCCGAAAGATGATTAAAAATCAAGAAATTAGAGAAAAAAAAAGGTTGGTATGTCAAGTTTGATGTCATTTCTTTTTTACTGTTAAAATTTTTTCCGAAAGACATTTGCTTAAAACTTGAACTTGGGCTTTGTAAAGACTAACTAGGCCAATCCTTTCAGGGGAACATTTAGAGCAACTGAAATAAGCAAAGAATGACTATGTTAGTTGCATAACATTCTAAAACATGGGATAGAGATATGATTAAATATCTCTTCTTGTAAACTCTAATCAAATCAAAAGCAACTTCAACTTCTCAGCCATGGGAAACATCAAACAAAAGATACGAAGAAGAAGAGGGTTCTTGTGGAATGGAGCTGCTTTGCTTGTCTCATCAACACCAATCAGCAACCCCCTGTTATAGAAATGTTAATACGGTAAAGAAGAGATTGCATGATGCATCGTAAACTGAGTGGACAGCATAACCACATGATTTCTTACCATTTGTAAACGTTTATAGAGGCTTCTTTGAAAAGAAAACTCAATTGCAGCATCAGAGAACACCCTAGGAGAAAGTTGCATCAGATCTCCTACCTTGATTAACTTTCCTGTCGAGTTATAGTTTCAGGAGGATTAGATTTGAGAGAGTTTATTCTATTCCACAATTTTGTTTATTTGCCATGATTAATAGCATATAAACATAATTTCATAACATTTTACCAGATAAAAGGTGTGAATGGCAAACACTAGAGTAATTTGAAGTAATTTTTAAAAGAGTAAATGAAAGGTAAAAAAAATTGATAATTGGAGTAAAGGAGTGGAGTAATGTTTTTACTCTATCTTTTTTGGATGTACAATATAACGATATAAATAGTGTTAAACTGTTAATAAGAGGAAATCTTATCTTTTCACTTTTATAGATTTTTTATCTAATTGGACGTTTTAAGAATAAATTAGCCTTAAACTTTTTTCCATTTCCTATTTTAACATTAACAATTCCTTACAGTCATACCCAAAAAACAGGGAACTTCACAGTTTGAATCTCTTGAGATTTATTTCTCAATGGAGCAAATGACTAGACACAAAATGTTTTATATGATGTAACTTCTGATAGCTTTGACAAGGTTAAATAATCGCATTTGATTTTAATTTTAAAGTATTGATCAATTATAACTGTTTTCTCTATATATATTGAAAAAAAAATTATTTCATCGAGTAGAAGTAAAACTAGTAAAAATTACAAGTATTAAAATTTTCATCTATTTAATTCATTGTAAATATAGGCCCTATAAGATTTTGAACATGGATGCCAATTTCTAATTACTCGTTTGTCGTTTTGCTTGAACATATTTTCTTTTAACAGTTTCCAAAGACAGACGACTCTGTATCCAAAATACGGAAAAAAAAATAAAAAAAAAAAACAAAAAGCAAAGGGAGAAGAAAGACGATTTCTGGAAAAAAAAAGGACGAAGAAGCTATGGCGGACCAACTCACAGACGAGCAGATCTCCGAATTTAAGGAAGCCTTTAGCCTCTTCGACAAGGATGGCGATGGTTAAAAGCTCTTCTCACACCTTTGTTGAATTTCTGTGAATCTTCTTACACATTTGCTGGATCTCGCTTTTTTGTTTTTCCGTTTTCGTCTGCAATCGTTGATCCAATCGTCTGAATATGAGTCTCTGAGTCGATAATGGATTTAGATTCGGTGTTATCGATCTATTTTACACCCTCTCGTTTGGTGTTTGACGTAATTAGTTTTCATTGGATTCGTTTTCGCTTTTCGATTTTCAGTGGCTTGGCTTCTCGTTTATGATTGTATCGATTTAATCGCCTCCTTTATGTCGTCCTGCTTCACCGATTTGTTAACTTGGATCTGGGTTTTTCATTTTTGCGTTTTGGTCTTCAATCTTTGTTCGATCTCTGTTTCTGTGATCAATTGAGAAAACGAGAGTATCTCTCGCGTTGTATGTTTCGTTGATGAATCTGTGAACCTTTCTTCAAGAATCCGATAACTATGTGCAAAAGTGCGATTCTCTATTCATAAATTGTTTGAAAAACTATTCTTGAATTGTCTCATGATGTATATCGTGCATGCTTATTAATCGAAGATCTACTTTTCTTGAAGCTTAAAGGTGCAAGTTTGTGTATTCTTTTTAGAGATAAGCAATTTTGTGCAATTCTTGAATTGTCTCATGAAGATCTACATTTCTTGAAGTTAAAGTGCAACTTTGTGTAGTCTTAATAAGAGATAAGCAGATCAGGTTCATGTGCTTTTGCATCAATCATCATGTGCTTTGCAATGTGAAAGATAGATTGATAGTATTTCCTTCATCCTCCTGTAGTTTATATGGTGTATAAATGTAAATGCTTTCTCTCGATTTTGGTTTTACACAGGTTGCATCACTACCAAAGAGCTGGGAACAGTTATGCGTTCACTAGGGCAGAACCCAACAGAGGCCGAGCTCCAAGACATGATCAACGAGGTTGATGCAGATGGAAACGGAACCATCGACTTTCCCGAGTTCCTTAACCTGATGGCTAAGAAGATGAAAGACACTGACTCAGAGGAAGAGCTAAAAGAAGCTTTCAGGGTTTTCGACAAAGACCAGAACGGTTTCATCTCAGCTGCTGAGCTACGCCATGTGATGACCAATCTTGGGGAGAAGCTAACTGATGAGGAAGTGGAGGAGATGATCCGTGAGGCTGATGTTGATGGAGATGGTCAGATAAACTATGAAGAGTTTGTCAAGATTATGATGGCTAAGTGATTGGAGAAAGGTTGTTGCTGGTGATGACTGATGACCTTTTTATTATCTTTGTCTAGGAGTTTAACCAAGAACATTTGTATGATTGGTCGACAAAAAATTGGCTTTAAAAAGATTGAGATCTGAGACTGTGTTTGTTTTTGTTTTTGATTTCCTGGTTCTGTGACTTTTGTGTGTAATGTCAATTAAGTTAAGTTGGTCCACTTGCTTGTTCTCCTCCTCTGGTTGGGTTTTAGCCACATTTAGGCTCTCATTGTCATCGATATTGGTGTCTATCGCTTTAATAAGGTGTTTATGAGATTTTTGAGAACCAGAGGAAAAGTGGTTGAAGAGAGTACAGTTGGAATCGAGAACAGAGAATGCGGTTTGGTTGAAAGAATTAGGCCTGGACACATTATCCGAACTCGAATAATTTATCCGAACCCGACCCGAAAAAGAGAAATCGAACTTGAACCAAAACTGATAAAATATCCGAACGATTTTTAAATTTTTAAATCCGAAAAACCCGGATGGATATCCGAACGCCCAGACCTAGAAAGAATAGTTGAATATTTGGTTGAATATTAAAAAAATAATCTATATTGTTAATTATGATTTAACCAATTTTATAATAAGGTCTTTAAGAAATTGTGTTAACAATTTAGCATCTGACTATTCAAAAATGTTTGATTTTTTTTTTGTACAAAAGATTAAAGTTTTTACAAAACTTACATAAACTTTTTAAAAAAAAGAAAATCAACCATGTATTCACAAAAAAGGCTCTAAATAAAATTCTTTTACGATATTTTAGATATGAAGATAACTTCAGGCTTGAATGGTATGTAGCTTTTTGACGTTTAGAAAATGTTATTCCGCTAAATATATACCATTCATAATATTAAATATAAAATAATAAAAAATGGAAATTAATAAGTTATTTTTCAGTTTATACCGTAGTTATAAATTTATAGATAGTTTTAAACACTTCATTCTTCTAGTAGATACTAGCTTTTGGTATTTTAAGTTTATTCAGTTTTAATTTTTTTGGTCTTTTTAATTATGCTATTTTATTATTAAGCTATTATGTTATTCTATTATTCAGTTGACATAAAAGTCAACGCTGGAATTTATTATCCGGTATCCAGTCTCCGATCCGGTATTCAGTCCTATCCGATCCATAAAAACCGAATATTTGTGGAGTTCCGGATCCGGATCCGGATAATGAAAGTATTCGATTATTTTGGATACGGATCCGGATAATAGAAAATTTGAAATCGGATATCCGTTACCGTTATCAGTTTATTAGGTATTTATTTATTTTGATAATATTTATTAAAATTCATATTACATGATAACTTTCTATTTCATATTGTAATAGAAGAAAATGAAAATTGATAACACATGAATATGAAGATAAATTAACTTTTCTATTACTATTTTCTCTTTTGCTATGTAAACTTTTAAACTTTGTGCTATTTGAATGATACTTGAATGCTTTTTAATTTTTAGTATTTGTAATTTTTGTTATATTGATACATTTTAATTATATATGTTATCTCATTATAATTTTGAAAAATTAAAAAAAAAATTTAAATCAACGACTAGATATCCGGTCGGATATCCGTAAATATTCGGTTCAAACTGGATATCTGATCTCTGGATATCCGGAGTTTTTGGATCTGGATCTGGATAATAAAATTGATTATCCGGCAAATCTGGATCCGGATCCGGATACCTTGAAAAGTCCGGATATCCGGCTCCATTCCAGCCCTAGCATCCAAAACTAGTAAAAGATTCTTAGCAAAGGAGAGAATTCAGTTAAAGTAACACGTACGATTAGATAATGGTTATTGTTTAGGGGATTTTTGGTCCTTTTGTGAGGATAAGTCTCTTGCAAAACTAAAAAATGTATGAACGTCCGGAAAACATAACGGAAAACACGGAGGGGTATGTTTTCCGAAGATTATTCGACGCTCAAGTCAAAAAACAGTTAAGAAATACCACTAAGTGGCACATCAGAGATCAGAAAGAGATCAGAAAACATGTGAAGGGAAGTGGGCCGAGCGTTCCTGAAAAAGACGGAATCGATTCGGACATTTAGTGGTGATTGATTTTTTGAGGTGAAAAGAAAGGAAAATAAGAGTTTGTTGGTGGAAAAACTCCATAGTTTAGAAACCGCAGTTGTGAGAAAGTTAAAAGAAGTGATCGGTATAGTGACCGAAAAGTATAAAAGGCTAGTGCTTAAGACTCACAAAAAAAAGTGTGTGTCCCTCAACCCGTTCAAATGGTAACCAAATGTACAATCGAAACCTTAAACTTTTGTGTTCTGGCTGATGATTTCAACTAACTATTTGAACCACTCGTTCCAACCGTTTATTCTATCTATGCACAGCTGCAACAGAGAACAAGATGCTTCGCATACAACCACATACAACCACTTCCAAATTCTTCCAAAAATGTGCGTCCAATCAAATTCTTAACTTTAGCATGGAAACAAATAAAATTGGTATAAAGTGCTTTTATTTTGTCAACAGTATAAAGTGTTTATCAAATTAATGTCTTGTTCCTCATTTTCTATCTGGATACGACGTTGAAATTTTAAGGCTGCACAAACGAAAAAACGACACATGTAAAAATGTACAAGGTTGGTATTCATGGGCCACTGGCCACGCTTATATTAGCGTGTGGGGCTGAGATAGAGAACGCCTCCATCTCATGAAAAGTTTTAACATTTTAGGTAAAACTCAAACACTATTGTCCCCACGTAGTATTTACATTATCATTTTTCGTTTGGACATTACTTAGTATTATAATGTCCATTATCATTTTAAATATGGACATTAAAGGTATTTTCAATTACCACGGACATAAATTCATACCTAAAAAACTCAAACACGACATACAAATATGGACATTACTTAGTATTTTCAATCACCACGGAAATAAATTCATAATCATGTAAAACGATAATGTAAAATATCAATTGTAATTACTTTAAAACTATCGCTACATCAATCAATATAAAAAAATATTTAAGTTATCCGATATCATGCATTTACCTTAGTATCCAATACAGATGTTTATGATATGAGTTTGTTTAAATCTAAAATGCAATCTTATGGTCCTTTTGGACTTCGTGTTATGTAGTTTTAATTATTTTTAACATATTTATTTATTTGTAATGTCGGATATGTATTATACTTCTCTGAGATCATTTCCAACTATATTCCAAATTTCATTCCAAAATAGAATTTGGAATAAAATTTTCTTTAACTCTACTTTATATTTTTTTTCCTATGTCCAACTAATATGTTGAGATATTAATTTGGAGACCATTCTCGACCAACTCGGTATGACTGATTTGGAAAAATACTAAACCTCGTGTTCGAGTTCCTTTTACAAGACTATCCGTTTGGACATTTAAACTTCTGCGAATATGAGATAAAGTGAATTCCGAATAATTCTCTCGAAGAATACATAAGGATTCCAGTTATGCCATAAAGAACGGCCAATCTGCTGGAGATTCAATCATACTCACAAGATCCGAACAATCCATCTGAAAGTGAAACTAGCTGATCTGTCTCTCTCGCAAACATGACACAGCCCAAAGGAGGTTATCCATCTTGGCATGAAGAGTCGAGAGGCTTCTGCGACATCCTGAATTCCAACAAGCTTATTTTGCCATGCCATCATCCAAACTCCAACCGAGACCTCTAATCGATCCTTGATTGATCCAAGAGGCATGAATCCAGTTTAACGGAAACCACTGTTCTTCGATTAGAGATCTCGAGGACAGAGGGGTGTGTGTCGTTGTCTTGATCAGGTTGATTCACGGTTCTCCAACTCTCTGCTTCGAGCGTTGCATGGAGCAGAACATCTTCTGAAGAAATTTCTTTCCCGTCAAAAATCTTGTATTCCTCGTTTTCCAAATAAATCAAAGGATCAAAAGATATACATCTTTCTCTGGATCAGTCATATCTAGTTCTTTGTTTTTTAAAAGAGAAAGTTCATATTTTGGTGTGCTAGGGATCCTACTTCATATCTTTAGAGAAAAAATTAAAGTTACTCCAAAAAATATGGAGCACAAGTTAGAGTTACTTTATTTTTTTTTAGTTATGATTTTTTGGAGAAAAGAATGAAATAATGTTGGAGTAAAACATAACTCTATTTTGGACTTATTCTAAATGGAGTAAAATATACAGTTTCACATTGAAGATTATGAAAAATACTGACTTTTTATGTATTAATATTATACACTAGAATATAGATATTTTTTAATTTACATTTCCGAATTTCTATAACACAATAGTTAAATGTAATAAACTATTAAACCAAAAAAAAAATGTAATAAGCTCAACAAACTACATTTCATTATGTTATTTTATTTTTATTTTCCCTTTCTAACTATTTCTTTTTTTACCTTTTTTTTGTCTAACAACTGAAGCCAAACACTTCTTTTGACTTATGAAAATGAAAAAGAGAAATAAAAAAAAAATTCTACTTTTCAAACAACAATTAACATATTGTATATTCTAACTAAGAATTAACCCGCACAATGCGGAATAATGTTTTTAAATTATTTTTTAGTTAAATTAATTTTTATAGTTAAATTTAAATTGGTGGTAAAAATATTTTAACAAAAAATACAAATAAATAAAATTGGTGGTAATTAGATAATAATCTATTTTACAATTTATTAAAATATTTTTTTGGTCAACTTATAAAAAATAAATTAATTAATTTTTGAAAATAATACTAATTAATTATGAAAATACAAATAAAAAATATTGCAAAAGTTTAAATAGAATTGTTTGGTATATATAGATTGATTATTATTTAAAATAATAGAATATATTTAAATATTTTAATAAAAACTAAATATATTTTTGATTTATATTCATATATATTCAAAACAAATCTGTAAGTTATATATTTAACTATCTCTTATGGAAAATATTTAATTAAACTTTCTATATTTGTAAAGTTTATTTATGTAATATCTTCTAAGTAAAAAATTATTTATGTAATATATTATAAATAAATATTTTTTATATAAAATATCATATAATATCTTACAAATAATAGTTTATTTATGTAAATATTTATTCAAATAATAATATAAGATTTTCTTCGTGAGTAAAAATATTGTCAGTTTTTCTAAAGTGGAAAATTCCATCACTTAAATTTTAACTATGGAAAGTATGATTTGTTTGTCAATAACATTGATATGGGGATTTAAAATGGAAACTTTTACTTTACAAAAAGGGAAATTTGCATTTAATGCATACGCATTTAAGAAATAGAACATTGGAGTTAAATCAAAGAAAGATGCCTACTAGACTCTCCAGCTCACGCAATCTTAACGCGTTTTATTAAAAAAAAAACGCGTTATTACGTCACTCTCTTCCCATATTTATAAACCAACACATCGTCTTCTCCACACACACACACACTCTTCGTTACACTCCTCCAAATTCGTCTCTCTCTCTCTCTTTGATTCTGATTCACAATCGTTGCAAATGTCGAAGAACGGAGTTCGTAGCTGTTTAGGATCCATGGAAGATATCCGCCAAGTTTTCCAGCGATTCGATAAGAACGGAGACGGAAAAATCTCCGTCGACGAGCTCAAAGAAGTGATCCGTGCGCTTAGCCCCACCGCGTCGCCGGAAGAAACAGTGACGATGATGAAACAGTTCGATCTCGACGGAAATGGATTTATCGACATGGACGAATTCGTCGCTCTTTTCCAGATCGGAGTTAATCAAGGAGGAGGAAACAACAATAACGATTTCAGAGATCTGAAGGAAGCGTTTGAGATATACGATCTGGATGGTAACGGACGGATCTCGGCGAAGGAGCTTCAATCTGTGATGAAGAATCTCGGTGAGAAGTGTTCTGTTCAGGATTGCAGGAAGATGATTAGCAAAGTTGATAGTGATGGTGATGGTTGCGTTAATTTCGAAGAGTTTAAAAAGATGATGAACAACGGCGGAGCTTGAATTTTCCGGCCGACGGTGACGGTGAGGAAGGATTGTTATTAGGGATTGATTTCCGAGGTTTTTGTATAAAGGAAGAAGCTAGAAAGTTCGATTTTAATCTTGTGGGTTAGTGACGGAAATTAGAAATTAAAGGCAAATCCTCTACATGATTCAGAAGTTTCCAACATAGTCTTTCATTTTTTTTATGGTTTCGTTTCTGGTGATGATCATTGATTAACTACTAAAATTGTTCTATATTTTACATTCACATACGAGTTTTTAATATGCTGAGAAGTTTATTTGAATAAAACTCAAATCTAAAACGAGACCGAAATCGTACCAAAACAGTTATAACAAATTTAGTTATGTATCTTGCGATTCATAAACCAAGAAAAAAAAAAAAAAATTCCGAAGCCGAATTCTGTATTGAAAACTTTAAACTAGTCATGTTAGTTATTCAGTCTATGTTTAACATAAAACCGGATAAAACCAATCGTAGACACTATCATGTATCCTGCAAAACCTGAATAAACCGGATATCGATCAGATAATTAACGATTTCAGAGGAAAAAACAGGATTAGGATCACACAATGATATAGTATTACTTGGATTAGCTTTTTACCAATTAATGGTACAAAAAAAAAAAATTCAAGAATCTTAACTTGAGTACGAGGTTAAACAGAAGATGGTGGAAACAGAGGCAAATAGGTTAAGAAGATTTGTAACTTGACATATCTAAATGTGGCTTATGGTGGAGGTTAAGAAGAAGAAGAAGAAGAAGAAGAAGAAGAAGAAGAAGAAGAAGAAGAAGAAGAAGAAGAAGAAGAAGAAGAAGAAGAAGAAGAAGAAGAAGAAGAAGAAGAAGAAGAAGAAGAAGAAGAAGAAGAAGAAGAAGAAGAAGAAGAAGAAGAAGAAGATTAAGAAGAAGAAGAAGAATAAGATGAAGAGAAAGAATTAGAATAATAATAAGAATAATGATGAGATGAATAATAAGAAGATCAAGAATAATAACAAGAAGATTATTAATGAGAAGAAACCGAATATTACTCTTTGAAGAAGACTCCGCATGTCTTGCACACTTTTTGAACTCCAATAGGAACAGAATAATCCGAATTAAGAGCTTATTACGTAGGTGAGCTTGAGATTCTTTCGCTGACCAGCTTCTAATTTCTAAACCATGTATGCACAAGGAGACTAACGATAGACATCGATCGATATGAAAAGTCTTAATTACCCCTTGTACCGGTACATCGATCCACTCGAGCTGGGCCTCGACCTCTCCGCATTCCACGTGCTGAAGTCTAAGGAACATGTTCTGGCAAGCTTGCCTTGGTTCCACACAATCCTGGCTCTCTTCCTATGGACCGTGCTGGCTGATCGGTTGTCTCTTCATTATTATGGTTCTGTTGGTCTGACGTCCTTCGATCTTATGACGAATCTTGATGGCATCAAGATGTGTAACAATGTTAATACTCTGCTTCTCCCTTCTTATCATCCGATGGAGAACAAGTGTTTATCTTACACCGTCATGTGTTCCAATAACGAGAATGT
>NW_006256877.1:6512140-6515773 GCF_000478725.1 Eutrema salsugineum
GAAGAAGAAGAAGAAGGAGAAGAAGAAGAAGAAGAAGAAGAAGAAGAAGAAGAAGAAGAAGAAGAAGAAGAAGAAGAAGAAGAAGAAGAAGAAGAAGAAGAAGAAGAAGAAGAAGAAGAAGAAGAAGAAGAAGAAGAAGAAGAAGAAGAAGAAGAAGAAGATGAAGAAGAAGATGAAGAAGAAGATGAAGAAGAAGAAGATGAAGAAGAAGATGAAGAAGAAGAAGATGAAGAAGAAGAAGATGAAGAAGAAGAAGATGAAGAAGAAGAAGATGAAGAAGAAGAAGATGAAGAAGAAGAAGATGAGAACAGAGGACAGAAGTTAAGAAGATGAATGGAACACAGAGGCATAAAAAAGGAAGAGGTTAAGAAGATTTGTAGCTTGACACATCTAAACTTCAGTGAAAAAATTTAGCTTATCATGGAGGTTTGATCAGTTGAATCATAGCAAATTCAAAGCTAACGAGAGAAGATTATTAATGAGAGGAAACCAAATGTTACACTTTGTAAGTTACTCCTCATGGACTTGCACACTTTTTGGACTCAAATAAGAACAAAAAAATCCAAAATAAGAGTTTATTACATAAGCCAGCTTGAGATTCTTTCACTGACCAGCTTCTAAGTTCTAAACCATGTATGCACAAGGGGACTAAGGATAGTAATCAATCGATATGAAATGACTTAAATACCCCTTGAACCGGGGACATCGATCCACTCAAGCTGTAACTCGACCTCTCCGCATTCCACGTGCTGGAGTCTAAGGAACATGTTCTGAACAAGCTTGCCTTGGTTCCACACAATATGGCTCTCTTCAGATAGACAGTTTTGTCTGCTCGGCTGTATCTTCATTATTATGGTTCCATTGGGCAGTCCTCCTTCGAGCTTATGGCGAAACTTAATGGCTTCAAGATATGTAGCAATGTTAAACTCTGCTTCTCCCATCTTATCATCCGCCGAGAACAAATCCTTATCGTACACCGTCTGTGTTCCAATAACAAGAATGTTTTCATTTCTCTAGTGAACACCAAATGGTGATGTTTAAAGAAAATGTTTTAAGTATGATCACTTACAAGTTTGATAGGGAGATTTGGATCAGTCACAGAGAGAGTCAAATCATCGTTCCACTCAGGGTTTACACTGTGTTTGATCACACGGGTTTTCAGCTTCTGCATCAAATAAACAAAAACTATCATTAAGTAAGAGAATCAAGAACTATGAAACTGCTTTTGCTTGATGTTAAGCTGAGTCAAAAGGGGACAAAAGTCATCATTTTCAATCATTTCAAGGTGGAACCAGAGGATTAATGATGACAGAAAGAACAAAGAACAATTGGTTGGTTTAGAGTAAAAGACAACTAATATTCCAATTTCATAATACAGTTGATCATATGGGTACAAGGACCCACAAAAACATTAATCATAAATCTTCTTCTCCAATTTACTTGTATGCAAATTATCATATGCATAAACCCAACTCTAGCAGAGAAGAAGATATCCAAAGGTTTTAACTTTAGAGATATTTGACTAAATCAAGATTTCAAAGACTTCACATTAGCTTGTCAAATTAGGTATAACTAAAACCCAAAATAAGTTAGGTAAATCTTCTAAGTCTGACTTCAAATCTCATTACTGAGAACTAAATCTAAAATCTCAGTTCTTGATGAATTCTGTTGAAGATCTATTAACATCAAGAACCAATAATCTACTGTCAATGTATAAAAAACACCCAATTGAGTTTTCATTACACAAATCCCTTTTTATTACCAACCAACAGTTAAATACAAAAAAAAAAACATTCAGATTCGAACAGATTCATCACTTTAGCCAAATATGCTAAATTGAGGTTTAATTGAGAAGCCAAAATCGAATTCTTTTTTTTTTACCTGTTTGCCTGAGTGAACAACGACATAAGGATCGCTGCTGGAGATATCTCTAATGGCGAGATTCACACCTCTCTTCACATGAATTCTGAGAAGACCCAATAGATTCTCCATTGCAATTGACGAAATTTGCTTTCTTCTTCTTCTTCTTACGAGTGTTTACGAAACTGTGCTTTTGGGAATTTGGAAAGCAGTGATGAGGTTTTTGTAATTTTTATATAGACGAAGAGAGAGAGAAAGAATTATTTTATTACAATTTATTTATTATTGGACGTAAGAACATAGAAAAGCTATACTCGAGCCACCTTTGTCTTTTGACTCTTATTCTATTATGGTCGACTAAAAGACATAATATTATCAAATCAATTAACCATTAATCACTTTTTAATTTTTTACTAATCACCATAATCTCATTAATTGCCCTTGGTAAAATATTTCTTTTTGGTCCTCATTTCCATTTTCGTTTCCATCCTATCTCGAAAAAAGATCTTGTATTACCTTCTTTTGTTTGAATTTATTTTCATGAGAGATATACAAAAATAATCCCGAGTCATCAATAGTAAATTTAAAAAATATTTCCACGTCCCTCACATCAAATTTAGAAATTTATTTGGTAATTCACACGTTATTTTTTATTTCATCCTCTTCTGCTAATTTACTAAACATCTCGTCTTACATTGTAAATTTTAAATAGACATAAAACGTTCTTTGTAAATTTAAAAGAACTAAACCTACTAGGTTAAATGAAAAGAAGTTCCTATATTTTTATCTATGGTTGGTGATGGATAGGTTAGTCAATTTGGCAATGTCTACTGGTATTTTAAAACAACTTTGTCGTATTTCATTGACCAAGAAATTCAATTATTCGTTTTGATGATGAAGCTAATTATAAAGTTATTTAATTTCGGCACCTGCCACGCCTACTTGGTGCCTTATTCATGCGGATGACTCGGATCAGAACCGGTCAAAGGTTTTTTTTTCTTTCACTTTTTGTTTGATCTTTAACTATAAATGCAAATATTTGATTTCCATCACAATTCATACAATGATATTTTCTTTTTTTAGTTTCCATTATTTCTATTATTATAATTATTATTGTGATTTGTAAGGATTCCAAAAGTTTGGTGAATTTTAAAATTTATATCGTTTAATTTGGCATAACGCCATTTTTGTTTTTCATTCTACGAGTCTCCTCCACAAATCATATCGTATTAGAGAGCCTTTATTCTTAGAGGAGGAAGAATTGATTGAAATTAAAGAAAGCAGATGTCATCTATTAAAACAGAAGCACATTTAGTACTTGTATCCGAACACTTCCAAAGTTTTTTTAATAATATTTTATTTTAATTTATATTTAAGTTCCGAAAATTAGTTATTAATTTATATATTTTTAGATTTCCTAAAATCTAGGTCATATTTAATTTAAATTTCAAATTATTAGAAATTTAATTAAATTTAGTTACAAAAATTTGCATTCAATTTAATATAAATTCAAAAAATTCAAAAAAAAATTATAATTAAATTTTATTACAAAAATTTAGATAATAATTTTAATACTTTAGAATTTCTTAAATACAGGAAAGATTTAATTTTAAATTTTAAATTTAAATAATATTTTTATAAAAATGCATGGTAAATAAATATTTTATTGTATTTTATCATAAACAATCGGTTTAAAATATCAAATATTTGAGATTAATAAATATTTATATTATACAATAATAAGATCGAGCTGATTAGAGTTATATATATATA
>NW_006256877.1:6515977-6519680 GCF_000478725.1 Eutrema salsugineum
GGTCCATGAGTTAATTTATTAAAACATGTAGATATTAAGATGATTTGAGACAATTAAACTAACAGATTAGCCCGTTTATTTATATATATATATTTTTTTTAATAGCACAAATAGTAAATAAATATCTTATTATATTTTTTCATAATCAATTGGTCCAAATAATATTAGTAAATATTTATAGGGTTATACAATTATAATTTTAGTCTTATAAGGGTTAGTTTTTCAAAACATGTAAGATATTAAAAATGATTTAAGACAACTAAACGAATAGATTAGCAAATTCATAGATATATAGATTGTTTATATGTAAATCTAAATTCACATAATAATAAAGTTTATAATTAACATTAGATCAATGTATACTTAATTAACGTATACTCTTATTCTACTAATATACAAATTTTACTGTTGAAAATTAAAATATGATAACAATTTTTTGATTTGAAAAAAATAAATAACAAAAATAAATTATATCTAAACAAAAAATATAAATACAATTTATATTAGAAATAAAAAATAAAACATTCCCGTGCGGACGCACGGGGTTAAAATCTAGTTATAGATTTATAGTTATAATACATGTTATGTTTGTTAAATACTAACATGTTTTTTTGTTTTTTTTTTTTTACTATTTTCTCCTAATGCTTATTTCATAGATCTTTTTAATTAAACTTCCAGTTCATTTTACAAAAAAAAAAAAAGAAGACGAAGTTATTTCAGAAGATAGTACTAATGGCAATTTTTCCGAATATGTGTAGATTAACATTTTTTAAAAAGGACAGTTTGTTTATACAAAAGATAATACTATTCTAGAAAACATGTAATACATTCTCTGGTACATAGAGCTGAATTTCGCTTCAATGATTTGACTTTTGTAAACTCATACTCATCCGATTTGGTTAACTAGTTATTCTAATGAATTTAGTCACGCAAGTTGACAAAAACAAAACATAATTTTCATTACGATTGAAATAGACAATAATCCTGCAATCTACACAAGTTCTACAGTCTACACTATCTATAACTTCCATGCATGAAATATATATTGTACCATGCACCGCAATTAATTTGATATGTTTTCCACCGAAATATTTATCTCGCATTGGTCGCTATCAAAAATTCTATTTGTTACAAAACACATGTTATTAATTTACATGAACTCCACAAAATTATTTTTATTTTATTAATTGTTGTGATTGTATTTCTCGATTGATCTGAACCAGAACCACGTTCACGTGGTCTCATTTTTCAGCTGTATTTCAATGGCGCATTAAACTTCACTAGCTGCCTAATATGTGAGGAGTGAATTCATCTTTTCTACAATTAGATTTAAAGTCATTAATGTGCTAAAAGAAAAAAGGACCATGGTCATTCACTCATTTTTCTAATTCCCACCAGGAATTTGGCTACACAACTAATTAACCCACGCTAATATTTACTCAATTATTTTTCTTGTTTCAGAAATTTAGATGTTCTCAATTTTATATGTGCAATTTTTTTTAATTATCCCTATAATAATTATTATTTAAAGAAAAAATTTATAGTATAACTTTTAGTAAAAATAAAGTTAAAATGGTCAATACTTAAAAGTCTTAAACAGCTTAAAAGTAATTAAAAACAAAGAGAGTAATAATGAAACATTGAGCTTAATTATGTTTGACTTTGTCAACCGGTCAATTATTTCTAAATCCTCTAGGCCATTATTGACTTTTGCATGGGAGAATAAATAGGTACATATCGATCCACATTGATTATATATATCTTGTGGTGCAATAGCTTCACAAGAGATTCCACTAATTGATATCTCTTCATCACCATAGGTGACGCTTCCGCATTTGAGCAAACAAGCCAATGGAATTAGATTCTCCAAATTTTATATATGTACAACATATACAATAAACCAGCTAGTTACCAATAACCATCAATCACTTAACAAATGTAGATCACTTTGGTGGTTCTATGGATATCAACGATTAATTATAAGAAGAAATTTCATGGTCTTAATAGAAAATCTCTCTAACTTATTTTGTCGGGACTTTTATATGAATGAAGCGTATTATAGGTTCTTCTGAATAGTCTCTCAATAGATTAAACTCCTAACACGTAACTTTCATGCCCTTCTTTTTTGCCTCTTATAAAATGCAACCATTGTGCATGTGAGCTCAATGCAAATAAGAAAGGAGATAAAATTGGGAATGTAAAAGGGAATGATGAAAGAGCAGAAGAAAAAGTTGTTGGTGAATGTGAAAGTTCTTGGAAGTGTTGGTCCTATAAGGTTTTTGGCTAATGAAGATGATAAAGTTTCAAGTGTTATTAACACAGCTTTGAAAACCTATGCTCGTCAAGGCAGGATACCTGTTCTAGGATTCGACGTTGATAACTTCATTTTCTACTCCATTAATGGCGGATTCAACAGTATACTCCCTTCACCACTCTTCACTTATTCTTTTCCAATATATTCGGTTATAAAATAGAAAAAACCACGTGAACTGTTTGCATGTTTTAAGGTTGTGTATTGAAATTATAAGTATACAAAGTTCTTATGGAGATCGACTAATTTGGTTTCATTTTCTGTATCACTGTTTTTGTTTTTAGCTTTGAATCCACACGAGAAGATAGGTTCAATGGATGTAACGAATTTCTTGTTGTGCAAGAAAGAGCGACGTCCAATGGAAAAAGTCCAAGGAAGAAGAGAAAGTAAAGCTCGAGCAGGTCATGGATGGAAATCTCGACTTCTTAGGTTTTTATTAGGATAAATGTATAAATTCTCCATAGTTATATATAAATACTGCAGATCTAACTCTAGTCGAGTACTGATTGTTTCAGGACTAGTTCATACTTCATATGATCAATGATATTTGTATAAATAACGATGCTAGCTGTATCACTTGAAAATGTTAAAACCCTTGTCTTTTTTACTAATGTTTACCAGATGAATAGCTGTATATACAAGCAAAATTGTTTTTGATTAATATTTATTTAATTTAAAGAATTAGTTACTTTAACGAATCATTCCGTTTCATAACTGAAAACTTTGGCTTATTTGGTTTTAGATATTGTCTTTATCGCGGTTCATTTCGAGATGTCTGTCAATATTATGATTTCTCTACAAAATTATTGACTTGCATAGCGTAACAAATAACTTGTTCGACCATGTTTTTAGTCTCATCAAACCTGTTTTACCAAATAATTTTTTTTTAGTTTAGAACGTTAAATAAATCACTGTTGATTTCTTTAACAATCATGGAATATGGATCATCGGGCATACTTTACATATCAAATACATCTTTTATAACAATAATTATTTCAGTAAACAATGAATAAATCAAAGTAAAGAAAAATGATATATGGAACTTCTGTGCGCCTTAAAGTTTAGGGTAAAGACCGAGAAAATTTTGGAGTAAGCAAAGAGTAATAGGCTATGAAAGAAGATCAAAGTCATTGACTCATTGTTCTTGATTGTCCCATAGTAGATGAAGTTCTTGTGATGATGAAGTCTTGATGGAGAAGCAATTTGGAAGCTAATCTGTCCTGTTCTCTCTATTTTTGGAGGAGCTAGTAAGGCTTCTAGATCGTGTTTTGCTTGCCTTTGTGCGCTGGCTGAAAATCTTAGCTAAAAGTTCCGTTGATTAACTATTTTTTTTTTCTTCTATGTTTTTTTGGCACAAACTTATTTACATATTGTTAAATTTTCATGTAAAAC
>NW_006256877.1:6519847-6529366 GCF_000478725.1 Eutrema salsugineum
GTATTAGTACTACTAAGAGTCTAAAATCTACGTCAAGACTCCAGACTCAAGAGTAAAGACCACGTTTTCCAAAAACGGTCAAAGAAAAAGAACTAAAATAAATGATTTTTGGAAATTACAAAACAAATCGGCTATATAAAACGAACAACTAAAAGAATTAGAGCAAGTTTCAGTCTCAGATTCCGATTTTGATTTCGTTCTAAAGTTCTAAGGATTTCTTGTGCATTTTGACGGAGAGAAAAAGGAAAGAAAAAAAGAGAGTATCATCATGCAGATTATAGTAAAGAATATGGAGAATAGAAACGTAAGCCTAATTGTAAGAGGCTCTACGACCATTGAAAACCTCAAGGCTATGATCGAGGACAGTGAAGGCGTCCCTGTGCAAATGCAGAGGCTCATCTTTTCAGGCAAGCAACTTCAAGATGGTCACACCTTGTCACATTACAGCATCCAAAGTGGCTCGTACATTCACTTGGTGATACGTCTAGTTGGCGGTTTCTAAATGTCTCTACATGAAATAAATAATGTTTGCTCAATTTGTTAGCGTCGTTTTCAATACTCAATGGATCTAAGGATTTAATTATCTGGTAAAATGATGACCACATTATCTAGTAATAATGCAATAAAGCAATCTTTGTGATCTATAAGACGACTTGTACAATTTTATATGGTATCAAGTTCTTAAATTTGCTTCATTTTTTTTGTTACCACAACTTGTTTATTCGTTATTACTTTATGGAGCAATTCGGTAGAGGATTCTAAATCAAGTGATACAACTGATGAACAACAATGATCGAGAAAGAAGTCAATCCAAGAATAATTTTACTACTATCTTGCATCCCTTGCTCAGATGTGCATCCCTTATAAAATGCTTGTTATCCACACAAAAATAATATAAAAAGATTTTCCATTGCTCAAGTCAAAAATGTAACAACATGAGTGATACAAAAAATGTTTTCGGGAGGAACGTGAGGATTATGGTTCTGATTAGTGTTAGCCAAGACTATCAGTCCTCATTTAATTTGGTGATTAGATTTCACCTTGTATTTCAATCGATTTATTTATATCAATAAAATCAGTTGAATTTTGTAAAAAAAATATCAGTTTAAAGAAAAAATGGTGGCTGATTAATGGTAAAAATATTTTAAAAACGAATTTAATAATAATATGGAAAAACTTTTTTTTGACATATGCAATGAAAAAAAAAACGAAAAAAAACTAATTTACAGAAATCATAATTCAAAAGACGAAATGCCCCATTAAATCTAAAATATAGTTACGAAAGTGTCCTTGCCTTAGGCCCATTATCCGCGTCGTTCCACTTTCCCCCAAAATTCACCTCTTCTCCCCCAAATTCTGAATCTTCTCTCACGCTCAAAATCACAGAAGCTCCTCAAATCACAGAAGCTCCTCAAAACCCTATCCCATCATTATCTCTCTCTCTCTCGCTCGTGTGGATTTTCTTGCCCTTGTTCTTGGTAATTTCTCGCTTCTTCATCCTTTTACGAATCATGATTCATCTATAGATTTGTGTCCTTTTGAGGCATCTTATCTGATGATTTCCGCTCTAATTTCTACTGTTTGCACACACGATTTCCAGTTTTTGTTTCAGAAAACTATGATTAGGTTATCTAAGATGGATAGATCATAGATCTGTCGATCTAAGGTTTCGTTTCAGGAACTGTTTCGTATTTTGGTTAGCTGATCTTTTTGATATCTATCTCTCAATCTGATGGGATCCGTACTCGTTGCTTGCTTTCTTTTACGTTGAACGATAAATTTCAGAGTCAGGCTATCCTTGATTTGTAATTTTTGTTGGAAATTATGGTTCTGGGCATCGAAACTAGGGTTTCACTTCTATCATTGTGTTTGTGCTAGGAGATTGTGATGATTATTTTTTACTTGTTCGTGTTTTTTGGTGGTGTCTAATCACTCTTTTTCTTTTCTCTAATTGTTGCAGGTTTCAGATTCAGCCTAGTTTCTGTGTTTTTTCACAAGGAAATTGGGTTTTTATTGAACTGAAGATGTCTGGATCTTTGAATATGACTCTTGATGATATTGTCAAGAGTGGTAAGGCTGCAAGGTCTAGGGGAAGAGGTGGTTCCCGCCGTGGTCGCGGTCAAGGTCATGGTCATGGTCAAGGTCATGGACCGAATGGTTTTCTCGGTGGTGGTGGAAGAGGAACCGGACCCGTGCGAAGAGGTCCTCTTGCCGTGAATGCTCGGACATCATCTTTCACCATTAATAAGGCAAGCTCAAAACCTGGGATCTTCTATGTGTTTGATTGAAATCTGAGTTTCTTGTGGTATGAAATGTCGAAGCATATACTTCATCATGCTAGAAAAACTATACGACGGGAGAAGCAAGGTTTTCTCTTACATGCATAAAGATGTTTTGACATTCTTTAACATTCAGAACCTCGTCTAGGAGGTGATGCATGCTTCTGTATAGTTTGTGGAGATGATTTCATCTAGAAAAGCCTCTTACCCCTGCGATTTCAGTCTACTTCTCAAAGTTCTTAGTTGCTTTTGCCACAGTGCTTTTAAGCCGAGGAGCTTCAGTTAGTTGAAGGTCAATATTTGTTCATCCAGTACAATCGTATTGCAATGAATATGTTAATCTTTTCACCGACACTCAAAATCCTCTTAAGGATTTGCGGTGCTGTGGCGTTTTGGGAAAGTTCAGTAACTTTTCTTGGCAGTAAATAAGCTTTATAGTGATTTACCCCTACTCGGTGTATTTGCATCTGGAAATTCTTCAGCGTGCTACAGACGTCTCGGTTCTTCTTTTATCATTGCCTTGGTACAAGGACTTTCTTTTGGAATCGGAGCAGTGACTTTCATGGTGTCAGTCGAAATTCCTTTTTCCTTCATTTCGTTTGGTCTCCTTGGTTGGTTCTTGACTACTTGCTGGAGAGAGATCTTTACTTTGACTGGTTTTCGTTCTTTCAGACAAATGGGTGGTTTCTCATCTTTGGAGTTATTTTTCATAGACATTGCTTTAAATTTCAACAAACTCATTGTACTGATGTTATCTGCTCTTTTTAATAGCCTGTCCGTAGGATCAGAAGCTTGCCATGGCAGAGCAATTTGTTTGAAGATGGTCTAAGAGCTGCTGGGGTATCAGGACTTGACGTTGAAACCAGGCTCCATATCACAAATCTTGACCATGGTGTGACAAATGAAGATATAAGGGTATAATAATAATAATCTGGCTTCTTATATGTCTATGCTCTTGGTTTTTACAAACAAATCACTTATTCTATCTTTTTGTGATCGTAGGAACTCTTTTCTGAGATTGGGGAGCTGAAGCGTTATGCTATTCATTTTGACAGAAATGGTCGCCCAAGTGTAAGTTTCCATCTTTATCAGTCCCTTTCTCGTCATGACTTCAAAAAAAGCTTTCATCTATATGCTCTTTCTAACTGTGATTTTCCCTTTGTGCCATGTAATTACAGGGCACAGCTGAAGTAGTGTATCCGAGAAGAAGTGATGCATTTCAAGCTCTGAAGAAATACAACAATGTATTATTGGATGGAAGGCCAATGAGACTTGAGATTCTGGGTGGTAACAACAACACCGAGTCTCCTTTACCGGCTCGTGTAAATGTGAATGTCACTGGTCTCAACGGAAGGCTGAAGAGGACCGTTGTTATCCAGTATGAATCTCTGTCTCTCTTTCTTCCTTTTTTTTTTCTTTTTATCGCATTCACAAGAGACTAATGTTACAATCTCCTCTGATGCTTGCAGGCAAGGAGGAGGGAGAGGTAGGAGCATCCGTGGGAGAGGAGGAAGAGCTCCAGCTCCTCCTGTCACTCGCCTTCCAATGTAAGTATACTAACCGAGTGGAACCGGAATTTGAATTTCATATTAACCTGGATGGTTACAAAATAAACTTCCTGGTTTATCTTGGTTTGTGTATTCAAATTGAAACGATTGGATCTTCTCTTGTTGGTAGTCAAAACTGGCAGGGAGGAACGAGAGGAGGAAGAGGCGGGTTTCGTGGTAGAGGACGTGGTGGTGGTGGCGGCGGAGGACGTGGCCGTGGTGGTGGTGGTGGAAGAGGGAGTGGAAAGAAGCAAGTGGAGAAGTCTGCGGCTGAACTTGACAAGGATCTTGAAAGCTATCATGCAGATGCCATGAACACCTCTTGAAAATTGCAGATGAAGAATCTAAGTGTTGTTTCTTATTACTACTTAGTCTCAGTGTTTTGAGAGAGAGATGGTATCTTTTTTTCATGCCCTTCGTTTCTAGTGATTTGGTTATGTTTGATGGTTGTTTGTAGTGTAAAGTAAATGAAAAAAAAAGAAGTTGTTTAGAATCTATTCGAAGGTATCGATTGGGTATGGATAGTTTGCAGGTTTAGTGATTTAAAAAGTTGCAGTTGCAGGTTTCGTGATTTCTTGCAAAGTCTTCAATACTCTGATTTTTTTAGAAAATCGAAAATAACCGAAATTAAACCCCGATAACCGAAATCAACCAAAATTACTAGAAACTATGCGAATTTAACTGAATTTGCCAACTTCGGATCGACACTAAAAATTACCGAATTTCTCCCGAACCGATATAGAACTAACTAAACCCAAAAAACCCTAATTAACCGAAATCCCAGGCATAGTTTTGGTATAAAATATTTACTACTCAAAAGTGAAGTATAAATTGAGATATTTACATTCAAAAGCACTTTTTATAACTTATATTACATCAAAAAGTATTTTTTGCTATTAGGTGATTTTTCTGAGTTTTCAAATTTTTTGGGACATTTTTGCCTTTCAGTAAAACGAACTTCCTAAAATTTTACCTTTCTTACTCTTTCGAACTATTCAATTATCTTCTTCTTTAGTTCCGCTGGAACTTTCTGTAAACACTGGAAATCATTTTTTCGGCGTAGCCGCACCCCTGTCCATCTTCTTCTCTGACAATTCGGTGCTGCCTCATCAAATCCTTCCGTCAAATCTTTTTCGAATTTTACCTTCAACCCTCATATATCGTCAATCCTCTATATCCAGAAATTAATTCTGCAAACTTCTGGGTCGGGAACAAAGTTCCCACATAATCCCGAACAGTTCCCATTAATTTTGCAAACTTCTGGGTCGGGAACAAAGTTCCAGCGTAATCCCGAGCAGTCCAGATTTGGGAAACTATATCTCTGCCGTATATATATGCATTACACATTCTCCATCCACACAACCCCGTACACTGAGGATCTCGGCTACTATCCATCAGAATACATTATAATATGCCATTAGTTAAAGTGTGGATGCACACCCGGTGGACGTTCAGGTGAAAATACACAAAAATATGCTGAATCCCAGCAGTGGTTTATCCAGCAAAAGTGCTATATCCAAACATCGACAAAATATATAAGCCAAATTGGACGATCACAAGTGGATACTTACAAGTTGATAAGGCAAAGTGGACGACCACAATACAAATGGTAAGACCCACACAAAAGTTACTATATCCGAACCGTTCAATATGCAGTAAATGTTCTCTATCTAAAGACCGAGAGCTTGACAAGTGTCCCTGTGGTAGATATCAAAAGAGTGATTTACATGAAAAGGATTACAGCTGTAGATTAGAGTAAATCAGGATCTTCTGTTCCCCATTGTTGAGACAAGCGACGGCCACAGATGGTTGGAGAGGTAAGCTATTCCTCTTGTTCTTCCCAAATCGGTGGACATTACTGTAGTGGACAATATTTTATATTCGAACTCCTTCTTACTAGGTTTCAATGGGAGAGCATTGCCTTGTTATTGCTGGTGAATGGGTTTTCACCACTGCCAAGAAGTGGGAATTCCTTATTGACAAACAGTTGATGTCGAGAATGGTGTCATTTCAAGAAGGCATTCATATTGATGAGCTTAGAGAAATGGTTGAACGTGAATTTTTCCTGAAGGGAACGCTGGAAAGAAAGCTACATTATCGTACTGGCCGCCTAATATTAAGGAATTAGTGACTGGAATTACCACACTGCTGGTTGTCATCTTAACGGAGAGTGCAATATCTTACTATATCAAACATTCCCGCGTCAGTTCATCTATGAACATGTTTGTCCACTTCGAGTGTCCACATCCATCGTTTGCCCCACCAGAACAATATGACCAATGCTTCACTACTCCACTTCTTCCTCTCAAGCGCAAATCTTTTCAGCCGGTATCTCTTTCCAAACCCGGTGTACACCTTTTCAAAAGCGGTCGTTCCACTACACACTATCAGCCTATCCACGACAATGAAGATTTAATCAATCATGCGGAGCAATTAGAGGAAAATTATAAAAGTGGTAGTTCAAAAGGGACCTCTACCTCGACAAGCGGCGACTCTCAACTATCTGACTCTGACGATTGCAGCAATGGGGATTTAGATATTGACATTGAAGAAGAGCTTCTTGGTGTTCCCCGGCAGTATGACAAAAAGTTCTGGGCTCCTTTGCTTGCTGAACAGTTTGGTGGTTCAGATGCAGCTGAGTTAATGTCTGATCCACCTCCAAATGTGTTCTCGGTCCTTTTTCCAGATGCTGTGAACAATTCATGCCAAATAGCACCTGGCGGGAATTCTGGTTCACTGTTTTCAAATACCCCTCCCTTAGTGAACACATCCCACAATCCACCAAGATTCGATTTACTGGCCAGACCCGCTGTACCGTCTCGTCAGCGCCTTGAAAGTCTCGATGACGAGGAGTTCGACATACCACCTCTGTTTGATGACACTTTGTACGACTGTCCAGATATTCCGGATTTAGATAGTTTTGACGAAGGAGAAGCTACCATCAGGGTTGGAAAGATTTTTTGGATCTAAGGAAGATTGCCAAGTTGCTATCGCTATATATGCCATCAAAGAAATGTTCCATTTCAAACAAACTACTACCAAATGGAACTATTTTGTGCTCACTTGTACAAGAAATCCTTGTGATTGGAGAGTTCGCGCTAAGGAAATACAGGACTGCGGCTATTACCAAATTACAGAAGCACATCTTCAACACTCATGTGGCATAGAGACCCGACAGGTGTTTGCTTCCAAAGCATCCGCTCGAGTAATTTCAGATGTCTACAAAGCTCAATTTGGTGATCCGGTCAATGGTCCAAGGGCTAGGGATTTGCAAAAACTCGTCCTTGAAGATCTTCGAGTTAATACTTCATACATGACATGTTACAGAGCAAAAGAAACGGCTGTCAATGGTGTCCGAGGTTCTGATGATGATTCCTACAGCAAGTTACCCGAGTATTTGTACATGCTCAAACTTGCAAACCCATGTTCTGTGGCTGACTTGGAGACAGAAACAGACGAGCTAGGTTTTATTAGGTTTAAGTATGTTTTCTTATCTTTCGCTGCTTCAATCCTTGGTTTCCGCAGGCTCAGACATATTATTGTTTTAGATGGAACCCATTTGACCAGGAAATTTAAAGGAGTCTTGTTAACGGCATGTGGACAGGATGCTAACTTCCAAGTATATCCATTGGCTTTTGGAATTGTGGATTCCGAGAACGATGATGCGTGGATATGGTTCTTAACAAAATTGGAACGCATATTGGCTGACAGTTCAAACCTTTCTATTATTTCAGACCGACATAGGTCTATCCTAACGGCGGTTAAACATGTCTATCCCCGAGCACATCATGGCGCATGTATTGTTCATTTGCAAAGGAATGTTACGTCAAGGTTCAAGAACAAGAGCCTATCTAAATTGGTTGGTATGGCTGCTTTTGCTTACAAGGTCAAAAGATTTCGTGCTATCTTTGCGCAAATCAATTCTACAAATGCTGCCTGTGCTAAATACCTCCACGACATCGGTATTGTCACATGGGCAAGAGTTCATTTTAAAGGAGACAGATATAACCTAATGACAAGCAACGCTTGTGAGCAGCTTAACAAATATTTGTGCGAAGGAAGAAGCTCCCCCATTTTGGAACTCTTGCAGTTCATTCAATCCATGATGACGCGTTGGTTCAGTGCTCGCAGGAAAAAATCCCAACGCCATAAAGGAATTATTACTCCTGAAGTGGATAAAGAAATGACCCTGAATCTCAAAAGGGCAAAGGGCAGCAAAATCAACACCATTTCTAGCTGGAGTTTGGAAATAATAGGACAGTTCGGGAAAAAAAATAACGTTTTACTGAAAGACCACAAATGTACCTGCATGATGTACGAAAGATTGAAGATTCCTTGTGTCCACGCCCTAATGGCTGCTGACTGTGTCGGGCTCCCCTATGGATCGCTTGTGGCTGATTGTTTCAAAACAAAGGCATGGTGTGACACTTATCAAGCTATAATATCGCCTGAAGGAGACCCCAAGGATGTCGATATACCTGACGAGGTTAGCTACTTAGTTTTGCTACCACCAAAAACACGGCGGCCATCCGGTCGTCCTAAACAGGTGCGTTATACTTCTACATGAGAAATCCGTGTAAGCATATCCCTATCCATTTATCTATTTTAAATCAAAACCTTTTTTCATTCATCTTCTCATCTTTTCAGGGTCCTCGTGTCAAAAAAACTATCCCAAACAAATGTGGCCGATGTGGACTTCCTGGTCACAACAGGAAAAAATGCAACAACCCGATCTAACTTTACTTGTCTAACATGCTACCATTTTACATCTTTTGTAATGCTCCACTTATATTTCTTTTTGGGTGTCGAGCTAGCTTCAAACAGTTTTTCAGATGTTCTTGCCTTTTTGAGGATACCTTCATAAAACAATCTAATGGTAATATGCATGTTTTTTATTGTTACTTTACAAATCATTTTCCCCCGATTCTTACTTCATCATGTTTCGCGCATAAACCTGATGGAGTATACTTCACAGCTAGTGGTGGGGGAGACGAATCACTCAGCGTTAAAAACGATGTATCGCTATTGCTCGGTGACCCTGGGACGTCCCCCTGCAATACAATGTTACAACTTAAGTATAGTAATCTCAAGTTTATATTTTATATAACTTAGTAAAAAAATTCTATACATCCTCAACATCAACATCGCTTTTGCCCGTCTCGAGTTTCATCTCAACGTCATCACGTACATCCGCCTATTCAATGTTACATTTCCGTCCCGACGCAGCCAGCACACCCTATACAACATATTCGGATATAGTTACAATGTCTTAAATACTCGTCCTCTATTCACAAACATAATGCAATGTATTACACTCATCGTACCTCTCCATCACCAAACGATTCTCTGCTATCTCCAACGCTTTGCACAGTATCCACCTTCACACCTCCATCCTATCACATCGTAAGCATTACATCAATATTATATTCACATCAAATTATCAGTCTATTTATTGATGTTTCTCACCTTAGCATTCCCATCTTCAGAATCGCCTTCACGAACTTCTAACTGCGCCTTATCCATTTTACCACTGACCCCTTCTGATCTACCAGATCCATCTACGACATACTGATAAGATGGACAAGATATATTAGTAGTCGTTGACGTTATCCATAGACACTCTATCCACGTATACTGGTCCATATTTACTATCTCTGAGGTGAGACACAATCTATTATTAGAAACAACACTAA